>NC_092235.1:15636897-15661897 GCF_036320965.1 Panulirus ornatus
CTCCACCTTCCTCCCGGGCCACACACACACACACATCATCATCACCCACACCTCCACCTTCCTCCCGGGCCACACACACACACACATCATCACCCACACCTCCACCCTCCTCCCGGGCCACACACACACACACATCATCACCCACACCTCCACCTTCCTCCCCGGCCACACACACACACACACACACATCATCACCCACACCTCCACCTTCCTCCCGGGCCACACACACACACACATCATCACCCACACCTCCACCTTCCTCCCGGGCCACACACACACACACACATCATCACCCACACCTCCACCTTCCTCCCGGGCCACACACACACACACATCATCACCCACACCTCCACCCTCCTCCCCGGCCACACACACACACACACATCATCACCCACACCTCCACCTTCCTCCCGGGCCACACACACACACACATCATCACCCACACCTCCACCTTCCTCCCCGGCCACACACACACACACACACACATCATCACCCACACCTCCACCTTCCTCCCGGGCCACACACACACACACCATCACCCACACCTCCACCTTCCACCCGGGCCACACACACACACACACATCATCACCCACACCTCCACCTTCCTCCCGGGCCACACACACACACACACCATCACCCACACCTCCACCTTCCTCCCGGGCCACACACACACACACACACCATCACCCACACCTCCACCTTCCTCCCCGGCCACATACACACACACATCATCACCCACACCTCCACCTTCCTCCCCGGCCACACACACACACCATCACCCACACCTCCACCTTCCTCCCCGGCCACACACACACACCATCACCCACACCTCCACCCGCCCGGTCCATCCTGGAGGAGGTGCTCCGCGCCTCCACCATCCCTCCTGGCCCAGAGGGCCTCCTCCACCACACAATGGAGGGCGCGCGACCACGGGGATCTCCCTGAGGTTCCTCCCTGTACAAACTCCTCCAAATCCTTGCAGACACTCGCCCGCCTCCCACCATGTGTTTACTGTCCAGAAGACGAATGTGGGGCAACGGCACATGGCCAGGGACGAGAACTCACTACTCGTGTTCACATTACGAACGTAGCAATGAGAACAGTGTTCTCTTCTCTCATGTTCACGTTAATGGCCACGCCCGGGCCACCTTGGCCAACTCAGCTGACACACATCCGTATCGATGTTGGCCGGGGTCTACATGTGGCCAGACAATGTCCAGACCACTGTCCAGCGAGCGTGATAAGTTCCTTCGTTTGAAAAGCTTTTTTTTAAAGGCCAGCTCACGCTGGCGAGAGCCTCCACCGGGAACAGCGAGGACTACGTCAAATACGGGTTATCAAATACGGGTCATCACTAACACAGAAGCTGACACATGATGAAGTACAGAGACACGAACTCAACAACACATGTCCCAGGAAGCAAGATGGCAACACAAGCAATCTATGCCATCGAAGTCGAATGTGTTCCTGCCTACACAGATGATGAGCTGGCATGTTGTCAGGTCATCACTGAGGACGTAACAAATAACAACACCGAGGACAGAGAGTGAAGCTAATCATCCACGGTAAGAGCACCGACGACACCCACCTGATTATGGAAGCCATGATGCAGGTCCCCAGCCCACACAGGAGAGGCAGTGTGACTTACAAGGGTTCCTACCCTGATGATGACTGTGGTCTTCACATGATGGTCCACACTGGTGTCACCACCGACCCAAGATCTACGAGACGAACAGTGTACGTAAGACGGGGTCTACCTCAGCACACAGACCGGCACCACTGAAGAAGCCGATCTGAGAAACATCACAATCATATAAACCCAATTTGGACAAAAGGAAACTACGGATTATATTGGTCGTCTTGGTACGAGAACTTGTACCTGCCCTTCATAAGCAAGTGAACTCGTGTATTACTCTCAGCCTTTGCAGTAACCGGCCAGCAGCTCCCAGTCAGAGATAAACAGAGCTCGGTGAGACAAACTCCAGATAGCAAGAGACATCATCTCCCGGGCTCGCTACTTTACCATCCGCCACACACAGGGAAAAACACCCAGCCTTCACTTTACTCACGACACAAACATCGTGATGAGAAACATTGCCAGACATCGTGGAGCATCAGATACAGATACGTGTGTTCGCCTGAACATAAGATACCATTCATGATACGTTATGAGATTTTACCTGTTCACATTTGTGAATTCTTAAAGTAAACAAACTTGAGAGAGTTGATTCTCAGTCCCCCATAAAAGATTAAGACAAATGAAAGAAATACAGAGCAAACAACTGGGAACATTAATGCTTGATATGTTCTAGTTATTATCAATATATATATATCTTTCTTTTTTTTCTTTCTTTTAAACTATTCGCCATTTCCCGCGTTAGCGAGGTAGCATTTAGAACAGAGGACTGGGCCTTTTTTGGAATATCCTCACCTGGCCCCCTCTGTTCCTTCTTTTGGAAAATTAAAAAAAAAAGAGAGGGGAGGATTTCCAGCCACCCCCGCTCCCTCCCCTTTTAGTCGCCTTCTACGACACGCAGGGAATACGTGGGAAGTATTCTTAATCCCCTATCCCCAGGGATAATATATATATATATGTGTGTGTTGTGTGTGTGTGTGTGTGTGTGTGTGTGTGTGTGTGTGTGTGTGTGTGTGTGTGTGTAATACACACTCTAGCAATCAGGATGCAAGACAAACATTATATGCCGTACAATACACAACTCACAACCCATTCGACTCAAACACCTGCAATTTTCAACTGTAAGGACCAAACCAAGCGGCTGGCTCATCTTCCGTGTTAACGAGTCACCTTTAACGGCAGCTGAGAACAAGAATGCCCATATGATCACTGGTTCTGTATGCCATCAAAACAATGTCTCATTTCATTCCTATACAACTTCAGGAGCAGTTGTGCGGGGACAGACTGAGCGAAGATGATGTGATAACGAGGACGGCAGAAATGTGCGGAAAACTACGAAAGATTATTTCCAGCCATCAAAACTGGCTGCTCTACTCATCCCATAACCATATTGGATTTACCGTCCCAGCCAACATGCTGGGACGTCATAATCAGCTGGGACGTCATACCCAGCTAGAACGTCATAACCAAATAGGACACCATAACCAACTAGGACGTCATAACCAACTTGGACATCATAACCAACTAGGAAACATAACCAACTAAGACGTCATAACCGATTAGTGTCATAACCAACTTGGACACCATAACCAACTAGGACGTCATAACCAACTAGGACACATAACCAACTAGGACACCATAACCAACTATGAGGTCATACCGAACTAGAGCGACATAACCAGTTAGGACGTCATAACCAAGCCAGGTGATTTCCAAGAGCTGAAGCAACGGCTGCCACAATAATAATAATAATAATAATAATAATAATAATAATAATAATAATAATAATAATAATTATAATTCACCAGCTGGCCTGCCACTCGCCCTCACGGATATAACCCTTGCCACGATCAACAGATGGCTCTATATTCCACCTGCCTCAATGGTTATACCATCTACACTCAGCGCTGATGTGCAACAGTGACTGGCAGCCTCTGGCTATTACATGCAGAGGTCATGGGACAATCACCAGTCACTTATCCCAAACGGGGATCGAACCCGAGCCCTGCAGTTACACCAGATGGGATCTGGACCCACCAAACTTACAAGCTACGCCACTGGCCTTACTTCTAAGCGTTCCTGACCGTGACGCATTTACGGGCCGCCCAGGGTCGAGCGCATAGGTTCCAATCCTGGTTACGGCAGTCGGTCCACAGTCAACCCAGCTGTTCATCCATCCTTAGGGTTTGGTCGATAAAATGGATACCTGGCTGGAGGGGGTGGGGGTAGGGGGGGGTGTTATTACAAGTGTGGCGGGTTGGCGATGGGAATGGATGAAGGCTGCAAGTATGAATATGTACATGCGTATATATGTATATGTGTGTATGTATATGTATGTATACGTTGAAATGTATATGTACGTATATGAGCGCGTGTGGACGTTTATGTATATACATGTGTATGTAGTGGGTTGGGCTATTCCTCGTCTGTTCCCTTGCGCTACCTCGCTAACGCGGGAGACGGCGATTAAGTATAATATATATATATATATATATATATATATATATATATATATATATATATATATATATATATATATTATATATATATATATATATATATATATATATATATATATATATATATATATATATATATATATATTCCTATGAGTCCACGGGGAAAATGAAACACGATAAGTGCCCAAGTGCACTTTCGTGTAATAATCACATCATCAGGGGAGACACAAGAGAGAAATATAACAGTCAGTTGATATACATCGAAGAGACGAAGCTAGGACGCCAATTGTATGTCTTGGACAATCGCATGTTTACCCAATGGCGTCCTAGCTTCGTCTCTTCGATGTATATCAACTGACTTATATTTCTCTCTTGTGTCTCCCCTGATGATATATATATATATATATATATATATATATATATATATATATATATATATATATATATATATATATATATTAAGGGATCAAGTAAATCAGAAACATATACAGAATAATCTATGATAAACATTGTATTAAACATTTAAACCAAACCTTGGAATGAGATATATACAACAAACACAGCCTTCAGGCAACCTGCACCAGTCCGCCCGTAATATATCTACGTATATGGCCCAGTAATACACCGACTTGGCAACTCGAGAGAGAGAGATATGAGTTACCAGATAATAAATTCTACACGTGATATACTGAGAAGGGAGATTTTCTTAATTCAATTGCGTTTCTCAGCTAAATAAAAATGACGTGGGAAATTATTTACGGGAAAATATCTACGATATTCACATTTTGAGAACATATGAGTCACAGGGAAGTAAGGTGAATGTGAAAATCGCCTTGTAAAAGCTCATGTCTATTTCGTAAACATTTGATTTACTCTTGTAAATCTCTGATGATCTATGATAAATATCTGAGGGATGTGCACCTGTGGGCGAGACTCTGTAAAAAAAAAAAAAAAAATATATTACATTACTCGACACTAGAAGTGTATTGTATAAATCATACAATACGTCATATAATACAATACAGTACAAGCAGTAAATTCCATACATCATAAAATACATCACGGGCAGAAAATCATACAATATACATCGACCAGTTGGTCAGATGTATCATACAACACTAGATTTGCCTAAATCATACACTAGCACAACAGCTACCCAAAGCTGCATAAACAACAAAATACATTATACCTGCAGTTGTTGTTTTTTTAAATAATACAATAAACGATCTATCGGGACCTACACACTGTAGTTATTATTGGTACTGCTGTTTTTTCCTGGCTGGAGAAAGAAATTACGAATCTGACGAGAGAAAACGGGAACTGTGAGGTCAACTTTTATAACAGGCCAGAAAAGCCGTTGTATCTACACCTTACACCTTGGCTGGGTATGACTGGGGTACTTCTGTCTACACACCTAATTACTTCGATCCTTGTTAATTAGACTCCTGTACCAATGACGATCTTTGACCAATACAACTGATTTCACTCCAGTACCACAATGGAAGTTGGAAACACCATACACACCATCTTATGATGGTATACACGTACAATGATCTGGTTGATGACTGCCACAGAGTCTGTGTTAAGTAATGCTACTACGGTGCACGTCAAGTGCTATAAGTAATGGTCAGGTATTATAGTGTATATGGACCGCCGCCTCCACAGTAAAGTGACACAGCTCAAAGGGGGGAGAAAAAAATTACGAGACTTCTTTGGAAATTTGTGATAACAGGAAGATAACAGCTTGTTAACCAGACAGCCTTTACTGCACTCCAGGGTAAATATCGATCACATTAACACGGTCATTCACATTAAATAAAGGCTTAAATGGCCTGAAGACAGCCATTTGTGTGGTAAGGGTTTGCCTTTCAAATTTCTTCCTTGTTTTTACAATGAAAATTTCCGACAAGTTGAATACCATATAATAACTGAGACACTATGAGACTGGCCACCGATCCTGTATGGAAATGAAACTGATGTTGACATGAAATAATAAAGAGAATTATTACTAATTATACGAATTTCCAGATTGTGCAAAAAATTGCATTAAAAGAAACCACGCGTTCCCACCCCAGCCAAAAATATCAAAAATATATGCAACGTACCTATCAGGCATTCACGTAGTTAATAATAATAATAATAAATAATAATAATAATATTAAAAATAATAATAATAATAATAATAATAATAATAATAATAATAATATTAAAAACAATTATAATAATAATAATAATAATAATAATAATAATAGTAATAATAAATTCGCAAAAAAAAAAATTGGTCTCCCAAATACCTTTCGCCAAAAACCTATGATTAGTTACCAGTAATGTATATAATGTATATATAATTAACACAAACCGGTAACATTCCTGTTATTTCAACAATTTTTTTTAAAATCCAATTATCTTTACACAATATTAGTATCTACAGTAAAATTCACCTTCACGTTTATTTTGTGAAATTATTTGAGCAAGATGGAGACGTGTGCGTATCTAACGGACAGCGAGACAATGTAATAATTTACCACAATGGAGGATTGTGTCACCATACTAATGACAACGTACCTGAACCATTCCTACTGAGACTGAACCAAAATGCAGGAAAGAAATCTCATTTTGAACTGAGACAAGTTGCCAGAGCTGAGATTTTGATCATTATTTTACATACTAATTACCATACTCTCTCAGTGATCTAGGAAATCATGTTTCGCTATATCAAGTCAAAAGTGCTCTTATAAGAAATATATATATATATATATATATATATATATATATATATATATTCCATACTATTCACCATTTCCCGCGTTAGCGAGGCAACATTAAGAACAGAGGACTGAGCCTGTGAGGGAAATCCTCACTTGGCCCCCTTCTCTGTTCCTTCTTTTGGAAAATCAAAAATGAGAGGGGAGGATTTCCAGCCCCAGTTCCCTCCC
Source organism: Panulirus ornatus (assembly GCF_036320965.1). Taxonomy (NCBI): domain Eukaryota; kingdom Metazoa; phylum Arthropoda; class Malacostraca; order Decapoda; family Palinuridae; genus Panulirus; species Panulirus ornatus. The sequence continues at coordinate 15,643,929 of NC_092235.1, forward strand.
CTTTTAGTCGCCTTCTACGACACGCAGGGAATACGTGGGAAGTATTCTTTCTCCCCTATCCCCAGGGATAATATATATATATATATATATATATATATATATATATATATATATATATATATATATATATATATATATGAATCATAAAGCATATATGAAATCTGGTACAAAGTGGAACTAAACTAAATGGAAAAAAAATTAAAAATTTTTCGTGTTGTGTCTGTCGCTAAAACTGTGACGTTCTCTTCCTTTTATGGTTAGTGTTATTAGCATTTTGTTTAGCATAAGTATTCCCATGAAAGTTATGCAAATTTGTTTTTAAAAAACTCTGGTCTATCACTGTGCTGACAAGGATTCCAGCGCATCAGTTTTACGTTTTCGTTGTAGTAAACGAAATATTTCGTGTTAAAAAACATATTTTGGAACTGGAAACGTGCATATATATATATATATATATATATATATATATATATATATATATATATATATATATATATATATATATATATATCAAGAAAAACTTGATAAGACATTTTAAACTTTTCATTTAAAATGTCTTATCAAGTTTTTCTATTCTAATATAAAAATTTAGAACATATTTAAGACCAAATAAAAATAAACCCTTGTGTAGTGGTTGTCCTTTACTACGCCAAGACAACTTTGGCCAAGTGAAAATACATAAAAATAGAGAATAAGAAGGTTATTTCTCTATATCATAATCCAAAATGGTGTGTATACTGGATGAGGGGAGGAAAATATATATATGCATTCACAAAAGGGAGTCAAAACAAAAATGTTTCTGACTCTCATGTCAATATATGTGAACACTGTACAACGCAACAGGTGTATGTTAAGTGCTACACACTATGTCAGGTGTTTTACTGTGTCCCACATGTTAGAATATATGTCAAATGATATGGTACATGTCATGTGTCATGTTGTATGTCATGCGTTACACCGTGTGTCACACGTTACAGTCCATGTCCTCCTACGTTACAAGGGTCTTCAGTATGTGCTGTACGTGTTGATGGTTGGGTCTCACGTGGTGGGTTGAACACAATCTTCGTCATGGCTGGACACAGCAGAGGTGTTATGGCCAAAGCAAGTCATCTTTAACCTTCTGGTGTGGCCCACACTAACTTACCCAGTGTGGGGGTCACCGTGCATACATATACTGACCACCTGGATAACATATGTACTCTGTGTCAACGAGCATAATGCATGTATACTGACCACTAGGTTAACATATGTACTCTGTGTCAACGAGCATAATGCATGTATACTGACCACCTGGATAACATATGTACTCTGTGTCAACGAGCATAATGCATGTATACTGACCACCTGGATAACATATGTACTCTGTGTCAACGAGCATAATGCATGTATACTGACCACCTGGATAACATATGTACTCTGTGTCAACGAGCATAATGCGTGTATACTGACCACTAGGTTAACATATGTACTCTGTGTCAACGAGCATAATGCATGTATACTGACCACTAGGTTAACATATGTGGTCTGTGTCAACGAGCAGCATGCATGTATACTGACTACCACACAGACATGTATAATCTGTTTCAATCTACATAATCTACACTGAACACCAGGTAAACATATACACAGTCCTTCAACCAGCAGAATGTATACTAACCACACACACACACACACACACACACACACACACACAAGCACACCACACACACACACACACAAGCACACCACACACACACACACTGCTTCAACCAGAAGAATGTATACTAACCACACACACACACACACACACACACACACACACACCACACACACACACACACACACACACACACACACACACACACACACACACTGCTTCAACCAGAAGAATGTATAGTGACGCTTCTCGTTAAGCTTAGCCAGGCCAGTCAGTTTAATATACTTGACTGATGAACATCCTTAGCCACACACAACATTACGATCACCAGAAGAATTAAAAAAAACTCTTACACAAATGACCGGATCAAGACATACTGCCTCACCCAAACCCCAGCCCACAACACTGCACCAGCACAGCTCCTGGCTACTGTTGCCTCCCTCCCGGAATTGTATATGAAAAAAAAATGTATGAAATTGCAATGCGGCTTCCTTCGTTAAGGGAGATTAACCGAGCATTTTTCTCTCCCTCATAAGAAAGCTGAAATGAAACTTCTGAAAAGTTCATGTTAGGCGGAGGATTACCACGCTAATAACCCAGCCACAGCCAGGCCTCGGGTGTCTGTGCAACACACGGCATTCCGTCTGTGCAACACCGACGGAAGTGATTTCGTCTGTGCCACAACGACGGAAGTGATTTGGTCTGTGCAACACCGACGGAAGGATTTGGTCTGTGCAACACCGACGGAAGGATTTGGTCTGTGCAACACAGAAATAAGTGATTTGGTCTGTGCAACACCGATGTAAGTAATTTCGTCTGTGCATCAACGACGTAAGTGCTTTGGTCTGTGCAACACCGACGTAAGTGATTTCGCCTGTGCAACAACGACGTAAGTGATTTCGTCTGTGCAACACCGATGTAAGTAATTTCGTCTGTGCATCACCGAAGTAAGTGATTTGGTCTGTGCAACACCGACGTAAGTGATTTCGTCTATGCAACACCAACGTAAGTAATTTCGTCTGTGCAACACCGACGGAAGGATTTGGTCTGGTCTGTGTAACACCTACAAGAAGCCCTTATCTGTGCATCACCGACATAAAGACTTCGTCTGTGCAACACTAACATAAAGATTTTGTCTGTGCAACACAGACGTAAAGATTTAGTCTGTGCAATACCGACATGAAGATTTTGTGTGTGTGTTCAACAGACTCTTTTTCTGGCAACACCCATCATACGAAGATCTCTCGTCTGTGCAACACCCAAGCGAGCACCTGGTGTGGGTGCAGCCAGCACTATGTAAAGTTATATCACAATTACCATGTAAATATCCACACATTACCCGGTTATCAATACAACTAGGCCAGCCAGGGTCGGCAGCTCTGCCTTATTGATGATCCTCTCATACATTCTGACGCGTCAAACAGTTTCCCCGGTCACGATGTTCCGGGTTAACCCATCACATCCATCTGCATAATGATGACACGGGATGGCAGTTCACACGGGAGGTGTGTGTGTGTGTGTGTGTGTGTGTGTGTGTGTGTGTGTGTGTGTGTGTGTGTGTGTGTGTGTGATTACCTATTTTCAATTACCTTACTTCTTTACATCTTTTGTCACACGTTTCTCATTCATCTCATGTTACGTCCCCCCGAGAGCTCTCTACCCCTGCGTCTCTCAGGGAAATGGTCACACATCATTAATATGTTTAAATAAACAAACATAAAAGGTTGTGATCAAGTCACCCCACACTCTTCTCTCTTCCAAGGTGGGCAAATCTAAGGCCTCTAGCCGCCTCTCCCTGTAACCCAGCTCTCTTAATTCTGGTGCCATCTGTGTTGCGCTCCTCTGGACCTTCTCTATTAACTCAAGTGTCCTTCTCCAGGTGTGATGACCCAACTTGAGAAGCATGTTCTAGTTTTGGCCGTATGTGTGCCGTGACAACATGACTAAATATTTCTTGATCTATAAACTGGAATGCTATTTCCTAGGAAACTGTCGGTCTCCTTATCTGTTATCTACAAAGATGCGATTCTGGAGACAGATAAGGGGCGATGTTGACTCCCACGTGTTGCTCACACATACACACACACACACACACACACACACACACACACACACATTCCCGCAGCAGATTTTCTGCTGAGTGATCATCATATCGTGTCCTTCTTCAGGTGTGCCCCATCTTCATTACTTCCCATGTACTCAGCATGAACTTCATCACCCATGTTATGAGACCAACTCTGGACTGTGTCAAGGTTCCCTTGTACGTTGATGCAGTCCTCCACGCTTATCCCTTCCCTCATGACCTCGGCATCACCTGCAGACATCTTCAGGCAGGAGTCCAAACCTTCCGGCAGATAATCTACATACATACAGAAGGGTAATGATTCTAGAACACAGCCCTGCGGCACCACTCCTCTGGTGAACTCAACCCATTCTGAGAAAGCTTCTCTGGTACACGTTCCCTGTTCTCCTCAACTCGATAACCATCTGTTCCCTGATGGAATCTGCCGTGTGAAACAGCGTCAAATGCCTTCTGTCACCTCAACTGCCAACTATCTACATATCCTTCTATTTTGTCTCCGACACAGAGCTCACTCTCTCGGAGAAATCTAAGAGTCTCGTGTCGCACGACCCTGACTCCCAGTAATCGTGCTGTCTTCCACTGAGGTTCGTTCTCCACCGCAGGAAGTCATCCATTTGCTTTTGATTATCTCTTGAGACGGAGGTCCATCGGCCTCCATATTTGTAGAGGGATTCCACTGGCCTTCATGTCTGGAGACGGGAGTCCACTGACCTCCATTTTCTTAGTACCTTCCAGAGCACACTGGTCATGCAGGCCGGTCTGCAGTTCGACGCCAGCACCGAGTCTCCCTTGTTACAGCCAGATATGGCATCTATTCCTTCCTCCTTCCCTTGGCTTCTCTCTAGCGACGCCCTGAACAGTATTTCTAGACATCTGTCTAGTGTAACTATACTCATCTTGATCATACATGCCAATACTTCACATCTCAACCACGAGTCCACATGGGTCAAGACATCTAATCTTCTGTTAAATATCTCTCAAGATATCTCACTGTCTTCCCAAATCCTCCTCCCTATTCCATCTCCCTAGTGTTGAGGCTATAGCGTCTTCCACTGTGAAAACACTCTTCCACTTGTTATCCACTTCCTCACATTATCCTGTCATCGTGTTCTAAAAAAACATTACCTTTACAATCCCTCAGCCTTGTTAACTGCCCCTCCTTTCAAAATGTACTCCTGACAAATTTATGGAAAAGCTTCAGTTTTGTTCCTGCCTTGTCCACAATGTTCTCCAAGTTTGTTGTATATAACGTATGCTACGGGACTCGCTCCTGGCTGGCTGGACCACACCACCAGTGAGGCAACGTCCACACCAGCGTCTCCAACATCCATCACATAATTCCAGGACCAAGTGCAGCCCCAGCTGGTCCCCGTGCCACCATCACCAGTAGTCAGTCAGTGCTACCGCTGGCGGCCGTCGTGGCTGTACAAGTATTGACCCAAACCTCTCCATCATGAGTGTGTGTGCGTGTGTGTGTGTGTGTGTTGTCTGAGGGTAGTGAAGTTCTCCTGTACACCTGCACCTTATTAACGTCATCATCGGCTACATTCCCCAAGAGGAGCCTTCACTGCTGATGTACGTATACCAGGAGGGTGTCCGGCGGCGTCGGAACAAGACGCTCGGGGTTGAGGGGACCACTGAGCACTTCACGACGGAGGAGGGATAATACTCCTCCGTTCACACACCTCCTACTGCTCCTACCCCGGCGAGCTGGTGTTCTTCATCAGTTATCCCCAAACCCCATCATAACATTTCAGTAATTGCTTCTGGCAGCATTACCGCCTGTGTGTGTGTGTGTGAGAGAGAGCAAGACGAGGCATGTACGTGTGTGTAGGACGATGCTCAGGTGTGTCATTACCTCTAAATTTATACAGTACGAGGAGGGCGTTCTCCACCCTTGAGGCCACCAGCTCTCGAACAGTCTCAACTATCATACACGTAATTAACAGTCTCAACTACCATACACGTAATTACACTGATGCATATCGTCTGTGTTTACAATCATCATCTCGTGAATAACAATTCCATTCATCAACTATAATGATACGATAAAAATACTTCTTAATACATTGTCTAACACGTCTCTTACTCGTGTTGGCCTAATGAAGGACGTGAGGAGCTTGTGTGTATGTGTGTGTGTGTGTGTGTGTGTGTGTGTGTGTGTGTGTGTGTGTGTGTGTGTGTGTGTTCATCATGGAAGATCCAGCAGCCCGACACACAAACAAACAGACTGGTACACTCAGACGCCCTCTCTCGGAGCTCTGAGGTCTGGTTATAATGGCTCGTCTGTGTCGGTGTTGTCACCAAGTGTCTGCCATACTTTTCATGTGTGGCTTCTGCCAGCCCTCTCCAGCCCTCACCTGGACCCTGGGGGAACAAGCCACAGCACCATCCACGCCACCGTCACCTCGTCCTACCTGAGATCCCCCTCGTCAATCTCTTTGTATATAGTCTGTCTGTTTAACAGAAACCATTTCACAGCCTCCTGTTCGCTGTTGTAGGCCCAGAGGATACAATCACCGATCTGTTGTAGTTAATAAATCATTTATCATAATTATCATCCCTGGGGACAGGGGAGATACAATACTAATTGCTCATCTCCTGTGTGTTGTGAAGATACACAAGATCATTACCATCCAGTATCATTACACTATCATGATCAACATCATGATCAACATCATTACTCATTATCATTTCAGTCTCATTACACATGCTATCACTATTATAATCAAAATCATTTTCTATTATCACTACAAATTGCGTGAGTATCATTATCATCATTTTCATTATAATGAAACATGACATCATCACTTAATGTTATTATTCAATACCATCATACAGTTATCATTACCCTCATAATCATTACCATACGTTCATCAATATCATTAAACATATCATCAATATCACTCACTATCATCATTACACAAACCATCATGATCATTATTATTCATCATCATTACCCACACGATAATGATCATTATTCATCATCATTACCCACATGATCATTATTCATCATCATTACCCACATGATCATTATTCATCATCATTACCCACATGATCATTATTCATCATCATTACCCACATGATCATCATTCATCATTACCCACATGATCATTATTCATCATCATTACCCACATGATCATCATTCATCATTACCCACATGATCATTATTCATCATCATTACTCACATGATCATTATTCATCATCATTACCCACATGATCATTATTCATCATCATTACCCACATGATCATTATTCATCATCATTACCCACATGATCATTATTCATCATCATTACCCACATGATCATTATTCATCATCATTACCCACATGATCATTATTCATCATCATTACCCACATGATCATTATTCATCATCATTACCCACATGATCATTATTCATCATCATTACTCACATGATCATTATTCATCATCATTACCCACATGATCATTATTCATCATCATTACCCACATGATCATTATTCATCATCATTACCCACATGATCATTATTCATCATCATTACCCACATGATCATTATTCATCATCATTACTCACATGATCATTATTCATCATCATTACTCACATGATCATTATTCATCATCATTACCCACATGATCATTATTCATCATCATTACCCACATGATCATTATTCATCATCATTACCCACATGATCATTATTCATCATCATTACCCACATGATCATTATTCATCATCATTACCCACATGATCATTATTCATCATCATTACCCACATGATCATTATTCATCATCATTACCCACATGATCATTATTCATCATCATTACCCACATGATCATTATTCATCATCATTACCCACATGATCATTATTCATCATCATTACCCACATGATCATTATTCATCATCATTACCCACATGATCATTATTCATCATCATTACCCACATGATCATTATTCATCATCATTACCCACATGATCATTATTCACCATCATTACCCACATGATCATTATTCATCATCATTACCCACATGATCATTATTCATCATCATTACTCACATGATCATTATTCATCATCATTACTCACATGATCATTATTCATCATCATTACTCACATGATCATTATTCATCATCATTACTCACATGATCATTATTCATCATCATTACCCACATGATCATTATTCATCATCATTACCCACATGATCATTATTCATCATCATTACCCACATGATCATGATCATTAGTCATAAGTCTACGTACAAACACACAGTAGGTAGCGGCCTTGCTGGCTCCAGTCTGCCGCTAGGGGTAATATAGAGCCATCCAGCTGTCATCAGGCCCGGGCCAATAGGTCATTAGTGTCCTATGAGGCTCATTCTCCCAAAGGGAAACAAAGGCCCATCGCCCGTACGTCTGCCAGAACTGTGACCTCGGCTTTCTCGGCGGTCACCCCTAACTCTCGCCTCCTCCAGCACGGATAATGAGAAGCCCCGCTTATCCGGCACCCCGGTTAACAGTAAAGTGCGTTAACCAAGTGTAAATACCGTGAATTACTCTAAATCCCGAATGAGGAGCGGGAAGGGAGCTCGGTAATTACAGCTGGTTATCCAGTAGGTAGTTCGCCAATTAACCGGGCGGTGTTTCAATTATCTGGGCTACTGTTGATGAAGCGTGGCTGGCTAATAAATTGAAACGATAAATTCGCCGGTCGACCGTGTTAACCACCAGGCCTGTGTGTGTGTGTGTGTGTGTGTGTGTGTGTGTGTGTGTGTGTGTGTGTGTGTGTGTGTGTGTGTGCCAACCTAAGAGTACCAAAGATAAGATTCTGATATGGGGATGGCCCAGCGCGTGGGGCTCACCGCATATGAGAAAGAAACAGAAGACAGAGAAACGGATTATGGCTACCTGCCACACCAGCGACCCGGGCTATGGCTACCTGCCTCACCAGAGACCCGGACTATGGCTACCTGCCTCACCAGAGACCCGGACTATGGCTACCTGCCACACCAGAGACCCGGGCTATGGCTACCTGCCACACCAGAGACCCGGACTATGGCTACCTGCCTCACCAGAGACCCGGGCTATGGCTACTTGCCACACCAGAGACCAGGGCTATGGCTACCTGCCTCACCAGAGACCCGGGCTATGGCTACCTGCCTCACCAGAGACCCGGGCTATGGCTACCTGCCACACCAGAGACCCGGGCTATGGCTACCTACCACACCAGGCTCTGGCTGCTCACCTCGTGTGTAGCAGATGGGCTCGGGCAGCTGGTACAGTGAGCCATCATGAGCCTTCCTTGCCCCGCCTCACACATCTGCATAATACGTTAACGAGCTGATCGAAAGCATCACAAATCATGGCCACTTTATATTCTGCTTTCCAGACTTGATTAATGTGTGCATTAATCATGCCGGTGATCCGCCATCCTCAGGCAAAAATTAACTGAGGAATATGTGTGTGCGTGTGTGTGTGTGAGTGCGTGCGTGCGTGTGTGCGTGCGTGCGTGTGTGTGTGTGTGTATGTGTATGTGTGTCTGAGAGAGAGAGAGAGAGAGAGAGAGAGAGAGAGGGAGAGAGAGAGAGAGAGAGAGAGAGAGAGAGAGGGAGAGAGAGAGTAGTGTAGTGTATCGTCCTGCTGGTGCTGGTGGACTGGCATGATGTACACCATCCCTGGGGGATGGGTGGGAGGTAAACAACACACAAACCTTGACGAGGCCGCTACGTGTAGGAGGGCACAACTAGCCTGGCCCAGGGTACCCGGGTGGATCATTATGTAGGGTAAGACACTGATCATAACAGACAGAGGGATCGCTACCTTGAACCATAATGTAGGGTAAGACACTGATCATAACAGACAGAGGGATCGCTACCTTGAACCATAATGTAGGGTAAGACACTGATCATAACAGACAGAGGGATCGCTACCTTGAACCATAATGTAGGGTAAGACACTGATCATAACAGACAGAGGGATCGCTACCTTGAACCATAATGTAGGGTAAGACACTGATCATAACAGACAGAGGGATCGCTACCTTGAACCATTTCCCTGAGCATGGCACATACACCAACCCACAACACATCACCAAGCTTCAACACTTGCATTCTTCTACGATACAACAATACCCAATACAACCTGTCCTCTCCCACAACACCTGTCCTCTCCCACAACACCTGTCCTCTCCCAGAACACATGTCCTCTTCTAGAACACATGTCCTCTCCCAGAACACCTGTCCTCTCCCACAACACATGTCCTCTCCCAGAACACATGTCCTCTCCCACAACACATGTCCTCTCCCACAACACATGTCCTCTCCCAGAACACGTCCTCTCCAGAACACATGTCCTCTCCCAGAACACTTGTCCTCTCCCAGAACACCTGTCCTCTCCCAGAACACCTGTCCTCTCCCAGAACACCTGTCCTCTCCCAGAACACATGTCCTCTCCCAGAACACATGTCCTCTCCCAGAACACATGTCCTCTCCCAGAACACCTGTCCTCTCCCAGAACACATGTCCTCTCCCAGAACACATGTCCTCTCCTGAACCCAATAACATCGGAGAGAGAGAGAGAGAGAGAGAGAGAGAGAGAGAGAGAGAGAGAGAGAGAGAGAGAGAGAGAGAGAGAGAGAGAATCATCACAGAGCCCAGGTCTAACCCCAGAACGACCCCCAGCTGCCCAGCAGAACATCAAGGTAGCGACCACCCGACACATTACCTCCTCCACAGTTGCTCCCCAGTGTTCTCCAGCACCAGGGGCCACACCCATTAAACTCCCCACTACTGGGGAGACAAGACCTTACCTACACCACATGTACTGTTCTTCACCCAACACAGACACCAGATGTACTGTTCTTCACCCAACACACACACCAGATGTACTGTTCTTCACCCACTACAGACACCAGATGTACTGTTCTTCACCCACCACACACACCAGATGTACTGTTCTTCACCCAACACAGACATCAGATGTACTGCTCTTCACCCAACACAGACACCAGATGCACTGTTCTTCACCCAACACAGACACCAGATGTGCTGTTCTTCACCCAACACAGACACCAGATGTACTGTTCTTCACCCAACACAGACACCAGATGTGCTGTTCTTCACCCACCACACACACCAGATGTACTGTTCTTCACCCAACACAGACACCAGATGTACTGCTCTTCACCCAACACAGACACCAGATGCACTGTTCTTCACCCAACACAGACACCAGATGTGCTGTTCTTAACCCAACACAGACACCAGATGTACTGTTCTTCACCCACAACAGACGCCAGATGTACTGTTCTTCACCCGACACACACCAGATGTACTGTTCTTCACCAACCACAGACACCAGATGTGCTGTTCTTCACCCAACATAGACAACAGATGCACTGTTCTTCACCCACCACAGACACCAGATGTGCTGTTCTTCACCTACCACAGACACCAGATGCACTGTTCTTCACCCAACACACACACCACATGTACTGTTCTTCACCCACCACACACACCAGATGTACTGTTCTTCACCCAACACAGACACCAGATGTGCTGTTCTTCACCCACCACACACACCAGATGTACTGTTCTTCACCCAACACAGACACCAGATGTACTGCTCTTCACCCAACACAGACACCAGATGCACTGTTCTTCACCCAACACAGACACCAGATGTATTGTTCTTCATCCACCACACACACCAGATGTACTGTTCTTCACCCACCACAGACAACAGATGTACTGTTCTTCACCCACCACAGACACCAGATGTGTTGTTTTCACCCACCACAGGTACCAGATGTTCTGTTTTTCACCCACCACCAGACACCAGATGTGCTGTTCTTCACCCAACACAGACACCAGATGTACACTCGCGAACGCCCAACAGACAACCTCCAAACCATCACAGAGCATCACTCCAAAACAACTTAACCCTCCGAAATCTGTGGTGGCCATTCCAGAGAAAACAAGGTTCTCGAGTGGATATGTAGATATCTGTGTTTCTATCTTTATCTATCCATCTGTCTAAGGATGGATAGAGAGAAAGGGAGGAGGGAGGGAGTTCCATCACCCTAATAACATGAAGGGGAATGGAAGAAGGGAAGTGAGAGAGAGAGAGAGAGAGAGAGAGAGAGAGAGAGAGAGAGAGAGAGAGAGAGAGAGAGAGAGAGAGAGAGAGAGAGAGAGAGAGAGAAATGAATGAAATCCCTCAAGTCAAGACAGACGTAAGAAACAAGGGAGGGGAAAGAGAGAGAGAGGGAGGGAAGGAAGGAAGGGAGGGAGGGAGGAGGAGGGAGGTTCAACCCTTCCACTAACTCCAAGTTAGCAGGGTGTGGGAAGGGGCCCACGTCATCAACACGGGACGCCTCAGCGACCTCTTAGATAATCGGATGAATTATGGACTCCATCGATTATCATCGAGTCATAATAGAAGCGGGGATTATCGAGGTGACTTAGTGAAGGAGTATATTACCTCCCCCTCCTAGAGCCGGTCCCGGACGCCGGGTCCGGGAGCCGTGCCGGTCCTGCAGGACGACCCCCTCCGGGGCCAGTCGTCCTGCCTGTGGTGGAGTCGTGAAGAACCAGACTGGGCAGCGACGCACGTCACGCGCACGACCTGTGCTGTACAACACGTCTGTCATCCTCACACACACACACACACACACACACACACATACACAAATACATTTTTTTTTTCATACATATTCACCATTTCCCGCGTTAGCGAAGAAGCGTTAAGAACAGAGGACTGAACTTTAGAGAGAATATCCTCATTTGGCTCCCTTCTCTGTTCCCTATTTTTTTTTAAATTCAAAAACGGGAGGGGAGTATATATATATATATATATATATATATATATATTTATATATATATATATATATATATATATATATATATATATATATATATATATATATATATCATATAATGCCCTCCTTCAGCAAGATTTGAACGTCTACCACTTCATGTAGGAGGTGGGTGCGATATATATATATATATATATATATATATATATATATATATATATATATATATATATATATATATATATATATAATTTCCTTTCTTTCATCATGTCATAAGCCTGTGGGCAGCTGAAACTCCAATCACGAACACAACCTCCCTCTTCACCGACCCTTCCCTTAACATATAACAACACCACACGTAATTCACACGATTCTTTATCCTACATCATAAAGTTAATTTCTCCCTGGTGACACACAGGGGAGTCAGGAGCCTGCTACCCATGTATCTCCTGCGTGCTGGAAGAGGCGGGAGCGAGGGGCTGGGGGGAAACCCTCCCTCCCTCCTTCTATTGTCACTTTCTTAATGAGGAAACAACTGGAGCCAAGCGAGGGAATGTTCCTCGAAAGGTTCTGGCCGGGGCGTCTCAATGAACGGGATGAGAAAGAAGAGACATATAGTACGGCCGGGGTGAGGATCCTGGATGTTCCAAGGTGCTGGTGAAGGAGCAGCGAGGAAGGGCATGGGCGGTGCGAGCGCTTGGACGGTGTTCAAGATATAACGGTTAAGAGGTCAGGAGGAAGAAGACGCAGGGACTGGAAAAAAAGGAGCATATGAGAGATGGGGGAAGAAAGTATCGGCAAACTTCACGGAGAACAAGAAAATGTTCTCTGAGATGAGTTGTGTGGGGGAGAATAGAACACTTGGGAGCATCGATGTGGGGAGCAGATGATGCAGTAGTAACACAGGAGAAGAGATGACGTGAGTATTTAGAAGGACGGCTGAGTGTGTTAGATGATTGGGCGGCAGATTTGGAGTGCCTGGGACGGGGAGGGTTACGGGAACGAGGGTCGGGCAAGTGGTTCGGTGAAAAGAGGAGAGGTGTTGAAAGCCTTACGTAAGGTGAAGTGTGGCAAAACGGCTGGGAGTGAATTGAATTGCGGTTGAATTTCTCAAGATAGGGGGTGCCTGTGTTGTTGACTGGTTAGTCAGACTGAGTGTATAGCGCCTTTATATATAGAGGCAAGGCGGTTCAAAGTAAATACTCGAGTGACTGAGGTAGTAACACATCCGTGACGTGGCCTGATAAGATGTATGGAAGGGTGGCGGCATGTGCAGAGCCTCAGATTGAGAAAGAACAATGTGGTTGCAAGAGCGATAGAGGATTAGCGTCAGAAATACTTTGTGAGAGAGAGGGATTTGTATGTGGCATATGTAGGGTCTGGAGAAGGCGTAAGATAGAAGGGTCGTGTGGAAGGTGCTACGAATATATGGTGTGGGAGGAAAGCTGCTAGATGCAGTGAGGAGGCTTTACCGTGGGAGTAGGGCAAGTATGCCATTGGGAAGGGAGAAAGGTGGATTGTTCTAAGTGAAGGTGGGTGTGCAATGATACCATTGTGGCTGTTTTATTTGTCCATGGATGAGGCGGTGAGGAAGGCAAATGCGAGGGTCTTTGCAGAAGTGGGCGGGTGCACAGCATGCTGGAGGGGTGAGGGAGCCTGGACGGTGGACAGCTGCTCCCTGTGGAAGACAAAGCTCCTCTGAGCTGTTGCTCCACATCTAGAGCGGGTCTCCCTCGCTCTGGCCTCATCCTTCCTGCAGTAACCGCCGCCGAACGAACAAAAAAAGTGTCCTACTTTTTGGCCATCTCGGATCAAATTGAAACATAGCACACGAAAAAGAAATCAAATCAATTTGGATCCTCGAGTGCCAACAGACCTGACAATTAAAGATGGAAAAGCTGTTAGAAAACTGGGGAAAAAAGGTGGAAAGGAAGAGAATTCCACAGCTTCGCTGCTCGAGGCAAGAGTGAGGGACATCCTGGGCTGGCTCTTCCCACAGTTTACATGCGGAGGCCAACCACACGAGGATTGGCCGTCATAATACCTCCTTCTTCCCTTCCAGACCAAGCCAGTGGATTCCCCAACCCCTCTCTTCCTCCAACCTTTCACTTTCATAAAACCTTATCCACAAACCCATGAGAGCTCAGATTAATCCCCTAACCCCCATTCTGCATTTTCCTTTTTAATCAACACTTATTTTACACGCTTCAATAAAAGTCATGTCTTTTCCCCGTGTCCCACCATGACAGAGAATTCATAAAAATTCCTCAAGCCAAACTTCAAAAGACTTCAACGTAGTATGACTGCAATAAATAAAAATATTCATCTTTTTGTCTAAAGTATAGTTAGCTACTGCCATATTCTGCTGACATCCATTTCGGCCATAAAAAAGTTCCCATATATATATATATATATATATATATATATATATATATATATATATATATATATATATTATCCCTGGGGATAGGGGAGAAAGAATACTTCCCACGTATTCCCTGCGTGTCGTAGAAGGCGACTAAAAGGGGAGGGAGCGGGTGGCTGGAAATCCTCCCCTCTCGTTTTTTTTTTTTTTTTAATTTTCCAAAAGAAGGAACAGAGAAGGGGGCCAGGTGAGGATTTTCCCTCTAAGGCCCAGTCCTCTGTTCCTAACGCTACCTCGCAAACGCGGGAAATGGCGAATAGTATGAAAAAAAAAAAAAAAAAAAATATATATATATATATATATATATATATATATATATATATATATATATTCCCTGGGGATAGGGGAGAAAGAATACATCCCACGTATTCCCTGCGTGTCGTAGAAGGCGACTAAAAGGGAAGGGAGCGGGGGGCTGGAAATCCTCCCCTCTCGTTTTTTTTTTTTTTTTCCAAAAGAAGGAACAGAGGAGAGGTCCAGGTGAGGATTTCCCTCAAAGGCCCAG
Source organism: Panulirus ornatus (assembly GCF_036320965.1). Taxonomy (NCBI): domain Eukaryota; kingdom Metazoa; phylum Arthropoda; class Malacostraca; order Decapoda; family Palinuridae; genus Panulirus; species Panulirus ornatus. Next base: position 15,659,359 of record NC_092235.1, read on the forward strand.
TCCTCTGTTCTTAACGCTACCTCGCTATCGCGGGAAATAGCGAATAGTATGAAAAAAAAAAAAAAAATATATATATATATATATATATATATATACTTAGTCGCTGTATCCCGCGTTAGTGAGGAAGCGCAAGGAAATAGACGAAAGAACGGCCCAACCCACCCACATACACATGTATATACATACACGTCCACACACGCACATATACATACCTATACATTTCTACGTATATATACATATGCATAAACAGACATATACATATATACACAAGTACATATTCATACTTGCTGCCTTCATCCATTCCCGTCGCCACCCGGCCACACATAAAATGGCATCTCCCCCCACCCCCCCCATCCCCGGCGAGCGTGCGAGGTAGCACTAGGAAAAGAAAACAAAGGCCACGTTCATTCTCCCTCAGTCTCTAGCTGTCATGTGTAATGCACCGAAAACACAGCTCCCTTTCTTAGAAAAGCAAAGGGATTTGTATGTAGCATTTATGGATCTGGAGAAGGCATATGATAGAGTTGATAGAGATGCTCTGTGGAAGGTATTAAGAACATATGGGGTGGGAGGCAAGTTGTTAGAAGCAGTGAAAAGTTTTTATCGAGGATGTAAGGCATGTGTACGTGTAGGAAGAGAGGAAAGTGATTGGTTCTCAGTGAATGTAGGTTTGCGGCAGGGGTGTGTGATGTCTCCATGGTTGTTTAATTTGTTTATGGATGGGGTTGTTAGGGAGGTGAATGCAAGAGTTTTGGAAAGAGGGGCAAGTATGAAGTCTGTTGGGGATGAGAGAGCTTGGGAAGTGAGTCAGTTGTTGTTCGCTGATGATACAGCGCTGGTGGCTGATTCATGTGAGAAACTGCAGAAGCTGGTGACTGAGTTTGGTAAAGTGTGAGTAAATGTGAATATGAGCAAGGTTATTAGGTACAGTAGGGTTGAGGGTCAAGTCAATTGGGAGGTAAGTTTGAATGGAGAAAAACTGGAGGAAGTAAAGTGTTTTAGATATCTGGGAGTGGATCTGACAGCGGATGGAACCATGGAAGCGGAAGTGGATCATAGGGTGGGGGAGGGGGGCGAAAATCCTGGGAGCCTTGAAGAATGTGTGGAAGTCGAGAACATTATCTCGGAAAGCAAAAATGGGTATGTTTGAAGGAATAGTGGTTCCAACAATGTTGTATGGTTGCGAGGCGTGGGCATTGGATAGAGTTGTGCGCAGGAGGATGGATGTGCTGGAAATGAGATGTTTGAGGACAATGTGTGGTGTGAGGTGGTTTGATCGAGTAAGTAACGTAAGGGTAAGAGAGATGTGTGGAAATAAAAAGAGCGTGGTTGAGAGAGCAGAAGAGGGTGTTTTGAAATGGTTTGGGCACATGGAGAGAATGAGTGAGGAAAGATTGACCAAGAGGATATATGTGTCGGAGGTGGAGGGAACGAGGAGAAGTGGGAGACCAAATTGGAGGTGGAAAGATGGAGTGAAAAAGATTTTGTGTGATCGGGGCCTGAACATGCAGGAGGGTGAAAGGAGGGCAAGGAATAGAGTGAATTGGATCGATGTGGTATACTGGGGTTGACGTGCTGTCAGTGGATTGAATCAGGGCATGTGAAGCGTCTGGGGTAAACCATGGAAAGCTGTGTAGGTATGTATATTTGCGTGTGTGGAAGTGTGTATATACATGTGTATGGGGGTGGGTTGGGCCATTTCTTTCGTCTGTTTCCTTGCGCTACCTCGCAAACGCGGGAGACAGCGGCAAAAAAAAAAAAAAAAAAAAAAAAAAAATATATATATATATATATATATATATATATATATATATATATATATATATATATATATATATATTCCTAGATTTCTATGGTCTTCTCTGGCACCGTCTAATGATCATACAATCTTAACTAAGCCTCACTATGTAAACCCAGGTCTTCGGTGTTCTCTGTGAAAACCTCGCTAGACCACTGAACGCTAAAATCTACTTCCGCAAACCAACCCGCTCACATTTCCCTCCGTAAATTGCCCAACTGAAGATGGTGACTAAAATGCATCACTTTCCCCTCCTTACCGTCTCGTTAAAGGTTGGCAAAAGACCCCCAGCTTTCAGCGGGAAGACCATCCCATGCCACGGGCAGCCACAATCCTCAGGGAGGTTAAGTTCTACGGGGAAGGGAAAATGTCCGAACTCTTATAGGGGAATTTTTTCCCCTCGGCGAAGGATATCGCTTGGGGGAATTTTTCAAATGACAGGGGAATTTCTACATACCATTCAGACGTACCTAAAATATTCATCAACGAAGTGAATATGTTAATCTATATTTTCTCTGGCATACTGTGGTCTATACTGTATTCCACGATGCTTTTCTGGTTTAGTGGTTAATGATACTGGCCGTAAGTCACGCACGGAGCCGCCCGGGTTCGATTCCTAGACGTAGCCAACCTAGCTGTTCATCCTCCCGTAGGGGCTAGCTGATAAATAGATACTTGGTTGAGGCTGGGTGTGTGTGTGTGTGTGTGTGTGTGTGTGTGTGTGTGTGTGTGTGTGTATAA
>NC_092235.1:15666897-15669397 GCF_036320965.1 Panulirus ornatus
GAAGACATACCATGTTAGTACACTGGTGGAGGTGAGTCGTTCTCTGATGACGTATTCTGGTCATACTTAGACACCTTTGGTGCCTTATTCATACATGTTCTACGTGTGGGCGTTTATGTATATACATGTGTATGTGGTAGGGTTGGGCCATTCTTTCTTTTTATTCTTTGAGCTACCTCGCTAACGCGGGAGAAAGCGACAAAGTATAATACAATAATATAATAATAATAATAATTTGTTTATGGATGGGAATGTTAGGGAGGTGAATGCACGAGTTTTGGAAAGAGGGGCAAGTATGCAGTCTGTTGTGGATGAGAGAGCCTGCGAAGTGAGTCAGTTGTTCGCTGATGATACAACGCTGGTGGCTGATTCAGGTGAGAAACTGCAGAAGTTGGTGACAGTTTGGTAAAATGTGTGAAAGAAGAAAGCTGAGAGTAAATGTGAATAAGGGCAAGGTTATCAGGTACAGTGGGGATGAGGGACAAGTCAATTGAGAGGTAAGTTTGAATGAAGGAGAAAATCTTGAGGAAGTGAAGTGTTTTAGATATCTGGGAGTGGATTTGGCAGCGGATGGAAACATGGAAGCGGAAGTGAATCACAGGGTGGGGGAGGGGGGGGGGGGGGGAAGTTCTGGGAGCTCTGAAAAATGTGTGGAAGGCGAGAACATTATCTCGGAAACCAAAAATGGGTATGTTTGAATGAATAGTGGTTGCAGCAATGTTATATGGTTGCGTGGCGTGGGCTATAGATACAGTTGTGCGAATAAGGTTGGATGTGTTGGAAATAAAATGTTTGAGGACAATATGTGGTGTGAGGTGGTTTGATCGAGTAAGTAATGAAAGAGTAAGAGAGATGTGTGGTAATAAAAAAAAAAGTGTGGTTGAGAGAGCACAAGAGGGTGTTTTGAAATGGTTTGGTCACATGGAGAGAATGAGTGAGGAAAGATTGACAAAGAGGATATATGTGTCAGAGGTGCCTTTCACCTCCTGCATGTTCAGGCCCCGATCGCTCAAAATCTTTTTCACTCCATCTTTCCACCTCCAATTTGGTCTCCCACTTCTCCTCGTTCCCTCCACCTCCGACACATATGTCCTCTTGGTCAATCTTTCCTCACTCATTCTCTCCATGTGACCAAACCATTTCAAAACACCCTCCTCTGCTGTCTCAACCACACTCTTTTTATTACCACACACCTCTCTTACCCTATTATTACTTACTCGATCAAACCACCTCACACCACATATTGTCCTCAAACATCTCATTTCCAGCACATCCACCCTCCTGCGCACAACTCTATCCATAGCCCACGCCTCGCAACCATACAACATTGTTGGAACCACGATTCACTCAAACATACCCATTTTTGCTTTTCGAGATAATGTTCTCGACTTCCAAGCATTCTTCAAGGCTCCCAAAATTTTCGCCCCCTCCCCCACCCTATGATTCACTTCCACTTCCATGGTTCCATCCGCTGCCAGATCCACTCCCAGATATCTAAAACACATCACTTCCTCAAGTTTTTCTCCATTCAAACTTACCTCCCAACTGACTTGACCCTCAACCCTATTGTACCTAATAACCTTGCTCTTATTCACATTTACTCTCAACTTTCTTCTTTCACACACTTTACCAAACTCAGTCACCAGCGTCTGCGGTTTCTCACATGAATCAGCCACCAGCGCTGTATCATCAGCGAACAACAACCGATTCACTTCCCAAGCTCTCTCATCCACAACAGACTTCATACTTGCCCCTCTTTCCAAAACTCTTGCATTCACCTCCCTAACAACCCCATCCATAAACAAATTAAACAACCATGGAGACATCACACACCCCTGCCGCAAACCTACATTCACTGAGAACCAATCCCTTCCTCTCTTACTACACGTACACATGCCCTACGTCCTCGATAAAAAACTTTTCACTGCTTCTAACAACTTGCCTCCCACACCATATATTCTTAATACCTTCCACAGAGCATCTCTATCAACTCTATCATATGCCTTCTCCAGATCCATAAATGCTACATACAAATCCATTTGCTTTTCTAAGTATTTCTCACATACATTCTTCAAAGCAAACACCTGATCCACACATCCCCTACCACTTCTGAAACCACACTGCTCTTCCCCAGTCTGATGCTCTGTACATGCCTTCACCCTCTCAATCAATACCCTCCCATATAGTTTCCCAGGAATACTCAACAAACTTATACCTCTGTAATTTGAGCACTCACCTTTCTCCTCCTTGCCTCTGTACAACGGCACTATGCAAGCCTTCCGCCAATCCTCAGGCACCTCACCCTGAATCATACATACATTAAATAGCTTTACCAACCAGTCAACAATACAGTCACCCCCTTTTTTAATAAATTCCACTGCAATACCATCCAAACCCGCTGCCTTGCCACCTTTCATCTTCCGCAAAGCTTTTACTGCCTCTTCTCTGTTTACCAATGCATTTTTCCTAACCCTCTCACTTTGCACACCACCTCGACCAA
>NC_092235.1:15674397-15679397 GCF_036320965.1 Panulirus ornatus
AAACTCGGTGAAGCTGACTGGCTGGGTGGCTTGTACTATTAACCTACACATGATGCGGGTTTACACACACGTGGGGGAAGATGCACGGGGAGGGGAAGTCTCTGTTGGCACGACGGTACGACCCGACCGAGCACGAGGGCACGACCCGACCGAGCACACGACGGTGCGACCCGACTGAACACGACGGTACGACCCGACCGAGCACACGACGGTACGACCCGACTGAACACGACGGTAGGACCCGACCGAGCACAAGACGGTACGACCCCACCGAGCACGCCGGTACGACCAGACCGACCACGACCCCACCGAACAAGACAGTACGACCCCACTGCTCGACCGTAAGACCCCACCGAGCACGACGGTAAAACCCCACCGGGCACGACGGTACGACCCCACCGAGCACGGCGGTACGACCCCATCAAGCATGACGGTACGACCCAACCCCCGTCAGTGTGATGACCTGAACAAGATGGTATCAGCCTTGAGTATGGTGGCTTGACCTTTAACCTGACCCTTTAGGTTTAGGTTAAAGGCCAGGTCATCACACCCAAGGGTCGTCAAGTCGTACCTATGGGTCGTCCCGTCGTACTAAAGGGGTCAACCTAGTGTTAGCTCCTAACCTAACCTAGCCTTACCTCCCAACCTAACCCAGTATTAGCTCCTAACCTAACCTAGTGTTAGCTCCTAATCTAACGTAGTGTTAGCTCCTAATCTAACCTAGAGTTAGCTCCTAACCTAACCCAGTATTAGCTCCTAACCTAACCTAGAGTTAGCTCCTAACCTAACCTAGAGTTAGCTCCTAACCTAACCCAGTATTAGCTCCTAACCTAACCTAGTGTTAGCTCCTAATCTAACGTAGTGTTAGCTCCTAATCTAACTTAGTATTAGCTCCTAACCTAACCTAGAGTTAGCTCCTAACCTAACCTAGTGTTAGCTCCTAACCTAACCTAGTGTTAGCTCCTAACCTAACCTAGTGTTAGCTCCTAACCTAACCTAGTGTTAGCTCCTAACCTAACCTAGTGTTAGCTCCTAACCTAACCTAGTGTTAGCTCCTAATCCCAGCAACATATATATTCAACGTGTGGGTATACGTTTTTGATGACAGCTGAGAGGGTACGGGCAGGTGAGGCCGGACTCAAAGCCAGGTACCTATTCTATGGCCCAACTCCTAAGGGTGGATGAACAGCCGGGTTGACTGTGGACCGACTGCCGTAACCAGGATACGAACCTAAGCGCTCGACCCTGGGCGGGCCGTGAATGCGTCACGGTCAGGATCCGCCAGGATACCGATACACCACGGAGAGTCCAGATGTGTTTCTGACCTCAGGCTGAATGACCAGACACCCGGTTGCCTAAAGCCACCAGGACCAAGACAGACAGACAGACAGACAGACAGACGGGATTTAGCTGGTGGTGTTGTCCACTGTGGGAGGTACACGACGAAAGAGGCTTACCTGAGAGAGCCGACGACCTACGCTAGCCTGGGTCTGGAGCTGCCCTGCCAGCAGACTGTAAGTGTCAAGGTGAGGCTTATCTTCGTCTGGTGTCTGCGTTCCAGAGACAGGGAAGTGGAAGGAAGGTAAAGAGCAAAGGGAAAGCGACGAGAAGGAAGGAAGGAAGAAGAGGCTGGGACGTAGATGTGAGGACACGGAGATCAGAGAGGGACTGATAGTTCCGGGTTGGCTGGGTGGAGATGGCGCATAGAGGAGCGTGAAGGAGGAAGGGCGGGACTGAGAACGTACAAGTAACTCATATACTTACATGATAATGATCATCACTTGATACACTTGTCTAGGAATGGCAGTACAATGTGTACGTATTTCAGCTTTTCTTCTTTTCCAGATTACAGTATGAAATACAGCCTCCACAGGGCATCCAGCAGCTGAAATTAAATCATTTTTTCCAGTCATTCTTTCCCATAAAATTCCTAAGTCAGTATACCTTATTCATACATGATGTTCCTTCAGAGTTTTCCAATCTGATGATGTATTGTACGGAGTGGTGAGTGGGTGGGGAGGAGCCTTCTGGTTTACTACCCTGTCTCCATCTATAGGGGTGGGTGGGGAGGAGCCTTCTGCTTTACTGTCCTGTCTCCATCTATAGTGGTGGGTGGGGAGGAGCCTTCTACCTTACTGTCCTGTCTCCATGTATAGTGGTGGGTGGGGAGTGGATTTCTGCTTTACTATCCTGTCTCCATCTATCTACCTATCTATCTATCTATCTATCTATATATATATATATATATATATATATATATATATATATATATATATATATATATTATCCCTGGGGATAGGGGAGAAAGAATACTTCCCACGTATTCCCTGCGTGTCGTAGAAGGCGACTAAAAGGGGAGGGAGCGGGTGGCTGGAAATCCTCCCCTTTCTTGTTTTTTTTTTTAATTTTCCAAAAGAAGGAACAGAGAAGGGGGTCAGGTGAGGATATTCCCTCTAAGGCCCAGTTCTCTGTTCTTAACGCTACCTCGCTAACGCGGGAAATGGCAAATAGTATGAAAAAAAAAAAAAAAAAAAAAATATATATATATATATATATATATATATATATATATTTTATTTATTTTGCTTTGTCGCTGTCTCCCGCGTTTGCGAGGTAGCGCAAGGAAACAGACGAAACAAATGGCCCAACCCACCCCTATACACAATGTACACACACACACGCCCACACACGCAAATATACATACCTATACATCTCAATGTACACATATATATACACACACAGACACATACATATATACCCATCCACACAATTCACACTGCCTGCCCCTATTCATTCCCATCGCCACCGCGCCACACATGGAGTACCATCCCCCTCCCCCCTCATGTGTGCGAGGTAGCGCTAGGAAAAGACAACAAAGGCCCCATTCGTTCACACTCAGTCTCCAGCTGTCACGCAATAATGCCCGAAACCACAGCTCCCTTTCCACATCCAGGCCCCACACAACTTTCCATGGTTTACCCCAGACGCTTCACATGCCCTGATTCAATCCATTGACAGCACGTCAACCCCGGTATACCACATCGATCCAATTCACTCTATTCCTTGCCCGCCTTTCACCCTCCTGCATGTTCAGGCCCCGATCACTCAAAATCTTTTTCACTCCATCTTTCCACCTCCAATTTGGTCTCCCACTTCTCCTCGTTCCCTCCACCTCCGACACATATATCCTCTTAGTCAATCTTTCCTCACTCATTCTCTCCTTGTGACCAAACCATTTCAAAACACCCTCTTCTGCTCTCTCAACCACACTCTTTTTATTTCCACACATCTCTCTTACCCTTACATTACTTACTCGATCAAACCACCTCACACCACATATTGTCCTCAAACATCTCACTTCCAGCACATCCATCCTCCTGCGCACAACCCTATCCATAGCCCACGCCTCGCAACCATACAACATTGTTGGAACCACTATTCCTTCAAACATACCCATTTTTGCTTTCCGAGATAATGTTCTCGACTTCCACACATTCTTCAAGGCTCCCAGAATTTTCGCCACCTCCCCCACCCTATGATTCACTTCCGCTTCCATGGTTCCATCCGCTGCCAGATCCATTCCCAGATATCTAAAACACTTCACTTCCTCCAGCTTTTCTCCATTCAAACTTACCTCCCAACTGACTTGACCCTCAACCCTAGTGTACCTAATACCCTTGCTCTTATTCACATTTACTCTTAACTTTCTTCTTTCACACACTTTACCAAACTCAGTCACCAGCTTCTGCAGTTTCTTACATGATTCAGCCATTAGCGCTGTATCATCAGCGAACAACAACTGACTCACTTCCAAAGCTCTCTCATCCACAACAGACTGCATACTTATCCCTCTTTCCAAAACTCTTGCATTCACCTCCCTAACAACCCCATCCATAAACAAATTAAACAATCATGGAGACATCACACACCCCTGCCGCAAACCTACATTCACTGAGAACCAATCACTTTCCTCTCTTCCTACACGTACACATGCCTTACATCCTCGATAAAAACTTTTCACTGCTTCTAACAACTTGCCTCCCACACCATATATTCTTAATACCTTCCACAGAGCATCTCTATCAACTCTATCATATGCCTTCTCCAGATCCATAAATGCTACATACAAATCCATTTGTTTTTCTAAGTATTTCTCGCATACATTCTTCAAAGCAAACACCTGATCCACACATCCTCTACCACTTCTGAAACCACACTGCTCTTCCCCAATCTGATGCTCTGTACATGCCTTCACCCTCTCAATCAATACCCTCCCATATAATTTACCAGGAATACTCAACAAACTTATACCTCTGTAATTTGAGCACTCACTCTTATCCCCTTTGCCTTTGTACAATGGCACTATGCAAGCATTCCGCTAATCCTCAGGCACCTCACCATGAATCATACATACATTAAATAACCTTACCAACCAGTCAACAATACAGTCACCCCCTTTTTTAATAAATTCCACTGCAATACCATCTAAACCTGCTGCTTTGCCGGCTTTCATCTTCCGTAAAGCTTTTACTACCTCTTCTCTATTTACCAAATCATTTTCCCTAACCCTCTCACTTTGCACACCACCTCGACCAAAACACCCTATATCTGCCACTCTATCATCAAACACATTCAACAAACCTTCAAAATACTCACTCCATCTCCCTCTCACATCACCACTACTTGTTATCACCTCCCCATATATATATATATAAATATATATATATATATATATATATATATATATATATATATATATATATATATATATATATATACCCAACGCACATAAACAAGGGCAGGACAGATATTCATCCTGGCAATCCCCACACGTCCCCGGGGTTAAAAATGATGATAAACCCATGTGTGGCCAGCGGGATGAACAAAGAGCAGTCCCTCCGTACCTTAACGACGTAAATTACGATCATATGAGCACCGGTGACAGCACCTATATTGAACACACTCGCACATGCTCTGGTGAAGGGAAAAAAAAGCTCATA
>NC_092235.1:15681897-15694397 GCF_036320965.1 Panulirus ornatus
GACTGCAGCTTGAGAGGGGAGAGAGGGGCATGAACTGGCTCCTTTTTGACTGCAGCTTGAGAGGGGAGAGAGGGGCATGAACTGGCTCTTTACTGACAGCAGCTTGAGAGGCGAGAGTGGAGGGGGCAGGAAATGGCTTTTATTGGAAAACGTTTGTAGAGACAATAAGATCAAGACATGCTAAAGTAATACTCGAGATGCTAAATTCTCTCGTCTTTCTTAATGAATAAAACACATGAAACAAACAACTGTTACGGACAATCAGACAATCAGGGTGTGTGTCTCTCTCTGCCTTCGTCATGTAACTGTACCTTCTTCCATTCCTCTCTCTCTCTCTCTCTCTCTCTCTCTCTCTCTCTCTCTCTCTCTCTCTCTCTCTCTCTCTCTCGTGTTTCCCAAATGCTAAATATTTTCTATAGCTCATCACTTCGTATGACAATATTGCCCGTCTTTATCATCTCTCTTTACATCACTTTTATCTTCCGTTATTCTCGTTCCTGCACTTCGTGCAATTTACTGTGACCCAGTGCGCACCGGTCCTCTGTGCCCTCGCGCGCGTGCTTCTCACCACAGATGCCTCACTCACTCCCCAGGCCTCACATTTCCACATATTTCCCCGCGTTTCCTGTCTTATCTGAGCTGGCAAGCAGCTCCCCAGGCCACCGCCACCACCTTTCCTTCCTGCCCGCTCTGGGTGGAACACTTCAGAAGAATCAACTGTTTTGCAGCAGCTACACATTTCTCTGTACCTGTGTGTGTGTGTGTGTGTGTGTGTGTGTGTGTGTGTGTGTGTGTGTGTGTGTAGCACGTCTCCACCATCTACCCAAGCATTTCACCGTCCGTACTCGCAATCGCAAATATCTTCACACTACAGGCGCCGCCCCTCCGTGGCGGACTGACTACAGCACAGCAACACACTGAAGCGGAACTCCTGCAGAAGGTGGGACACACCCACTGGGAAGGTCATACAGCTGCCACATGATCGTGACTGATTGACACTGGGAAGATAAAGACACATTCAACACCTCCCGCTTGTTAAGGCACACTTGTCTTCGTCCATAACGACCATCAAGCTGGTTTAACGACCATGATCATTAATGACCCATCAATCAAGAGACCAAAAGAGGACAAGATTTCCGTAACGAACAAAATTATTAGCAGATGAAGAGGTTTCAGCACCATCAGCCTGCAACCAATCCCAAACGGTTCAAGGTGATTAGACGGCTAATGACTGGAGGACCAGCGGGGAACCTTCCTTCCACAGGGCCGGCCACCTCCTGACGGTGACACATCAGAGACGGACCACCAGCTCCAGTCCTCCTCAATCATCAAGACGGGACGATCCACAATCAACACTTCCCGCTGCCACTTCCAGACGTGGGTCCTGGAGGATGCACCTCTGAACCTCCAATATGTCATCAGCGACACCCTCCGTCGAGGGAGGAGACAGCGTGTGAAGATGGCATACACACAGTAATCTCTCTCTCTCTCTCTCTCTCTCTCTCTCTCTCTCTCTCTCTCTCTCTCTCATCTCCGTCGAGGTGAGGATATTCTGGCCCCAGAATCTTCTTCTGGACCGAGTTGTTTTATCCATCGCGGGGCCATTTCTCCCCCGAATATCTTAAGGGCAGGTTCAGACCCACGTCGTACACCTTTAAACACGATATTCGCCGCTCGGGAACTTGACGAGAATCCGCGGGGCACCATGGACCTCCCTCCCTACATGACCTGTATCGACCCTGATCATGGCTTTCGCCTCCATAAACCCAGCCTTCTCCAGGAGGCACCCCCCCCCCCCACCCCACTCTCTGGCTCCTCTCCAGGGTTGGTCTCGGTAACGTGCGCGATACTCACCCTCACAGTGGATCTCGAATACAATCTTTTTCCCACTCAGACCCCCGTGTTGAATAGCAATGCGTCATCTCCCCAACGATCTTAAAGGAGCATATTTATTGCAGTGTGAGTACAATATAGTATGAGGGTTATTCTGAAGAAATAAGTGTATTCATCTGTTGGTTATAACTTGACGTAGACGACATTAATGAATCTGGCAATCGATGGACCTTAAGCCCACACAACCAACCATCCAGCCACAGCCTTTCCTCCAGCGAGCTAACACAGTCCTCCTCCACAACGCATCTGTTCACCTTCACTCTGGCATCACCACTCAACACCACAGGGTGGGAGACCACTCAACACCACAGGGTAGGAGACCACACAACACCACAGGGTAGGAGACCACTCAACACCACAGGGTAGGAGACCACTCAACACCACAGGGTAGGAGACCACTCAACACCACAGGGTAGGAGACCACACAACACCACCGGGTAGGAGACCACTCAACACCACAGGGTAGGAGACCACTCAACACCACAGAGTAGGAGACCACTCAACACCACAGGGTAGGAGACCACACAACACCACAGGGTAGGAGACCACTCAACACCACAGGGTAGGAGACCACTCAACACCACAGGGTAGGAGACCACACAACACCACAGGGTAGGAGACCACTCAACACCACAGGGTAGGAGACCACACAACACCACAGGGTAGGAGACAACTCAACACCACAGGGTAGGAGACCACATAACACCACAGGGTAGGAGACCACTCAACACCACAGGGTAGGAGACCACACAACACCACAGGGTAGGAGACCACTCAACACCACAGGGTAGGAGACCACTCAACACCACAGGGTAGGAGACCACACAACACCACAGGGTAGGAGACCACTCAACACCACAGGGTAGGAGACCACACAACACCACAGGGTAGGAGACCACACAACACCACAGGGTAGGAGACCACACAACACCACAGGGTAGGAGACCACACAACACCACAGGGTAGGACGCCTCCCTCGTGTTGGCCTGCCTCCGTGTCAGTACCTGGACAACACTAGTAACATGAGAATGACCTGCAGCGCCTGCACGACTATGTCATCATCTACCCTCAGTAAGATCAAACATGATTCAGTAACTCCCATCCTACCAACAACTTGGCCTTCCACCGAACATCAACAACATTGAAATCACACATCACCTTCCTCCCAAGACCAGAGAACCTACAACATCAATGGAACCAACCTACCAACCTCGAGGCAAGACCACAGAACCTGCTACATCAACAGAACCTCGCTCTAAGCCTCCACCCACGACCACACAGAACCCGCTACGTCAATAAACAGCAGAACCACACCAGGAATGTCCCTCTCTCTCACGTCCCTGGACAACCACCTGCTCTCCATCAGTTGACCAAACACACAATCAGGTGGTCAGGTGTGAGTGCGCGTGCCCCTGGGTACACGAGCGTCTGGCGCCAGCCACCTCACACATCCCCATGCCAGTACCTCCTCGTGGGCCTGGCAGCCATTCCCTCAACCCTCCTGTAGGGCAGAGAGAGAGAGAGAGAGAGGCGGCCAAGGTTAGCAAGGTTCCCTCACTCTACCCTCATCATGTGGTCAGACAAGCGATGATCCAACGCCAGGTTCTTGGTGACGCGATACGGACGACCCCACGATGGACGCCAGCACAACACCCCAACCTGGCCACCATGAGGGGGACCGCAGAGTGCCACTCTCTAGTGACCGCAGAGTGCCACTATCTAGTGACCGCAGAGTGCCACTATCTAGTGACCGCAGAGTGCCACTCTCTAGTGACCGCAGAGTGCCACTATCTAGTGACCGCAGAGTGCCACTATCTAGTGACCGCAGAGTGCCACTATCTAGTGACCGCAGAGTGCCACTATCTAGTGACCGCAGAGTGCCACTATCTAGTGACCGCAGAGTGCCACTATCTAGTGACCGCAGAGAAACACTATCTAGTGACCGCAGAGTGCCACTATCTAGTGACCGCAGAGTGCCACTATCTAGTGACTGCAGAGTGCCACTATCTAGTGACCGGAGTGCCACTATCTATCTAGTGACCGCAGAGTGCCACTATCTAGTGACCGCAGAGAAACACTATCTAGTGACCGCAGAGAAGCACTATCTAGTGACCGGAGTGCCACTATCTATCTAGTGACCGCAGAGTGCCACTATCTAGTGACCGCAGAGTGCCACTATCTAGTGACCGCAGAGAAACACTATCTAGTGACCGCAGAGTGCCACTATCTAGTGACCGCAGAGTGCCACTATCTAGTGACTGCAGAGTGCCACTATCTAGTGACCGGAGTGCCACTATCTATCTAGTGACCGCAGAGTGCCACTATCTAGTGACCGCAGAGAAACACTATCTAGTGACCGCAGAGTGCCACTATCTAGTGACTGCAGAGTGCCACTATCTAGTGGCCACAAAGTACCACTATCTAGTGACCGCAGAGTACCACTATCTAGTGACCGCAGAGTGCCACTATCTAGTGACAGCAGAGTGCTACTATCTAGCGAACACAGAGTGCCACTATCTAGTGACCGCAAAGTGTCACTATCCAGTGACCGCAGAGTGCCACTAACTAGTGACAGTCTCAACCATACATCTTACTGGTGGACGAGAGAGACGTTAATGAAGGTAACGTCAACCGATGGACGAACCCACTTCGTTATCAAGCAATACTTCACAAACATTTACCATGTCGAAGTTGAATCAGGTATCCTACCTGGCAAGAGTGAAGTACACAAGCAACACAGTGATATAATCGCTTCCTAGTGTCTCCCTTTTTCCTAATCTTAAATTCCATCAAAGTCTATCAAAGTTGATCACAATGACATGGACGAGGCGTCACTAAGATAAGGAGACGTTCCAGGTAGCGCCCTGCGGAGCTCACACCTGCTGGGGGAGGCCCTTACACAGGACACGATATCCTGCCGAGGTTTCCCCTTTAACGTGAGAGGCCGTCTGGTCTTGGCAGAGGCCTAGCGGAGCCCGCCGCCAGCAGCGCCTCCGTCGTCGTGACGCAACACCTGGCGATCCCCGTCACCGCTGCTGATGGACTGCTTGACCCAGCCAGTCAGCCGCGGGGGGAGGGCGGCGCCCCCCAGCACACGTGAGAGACAGGGGTCCACAGAAGCTAACCTAAAGGTCACACACACACACACACACACACACACAGACGACAACCCCGCCGGCCAACATCAGCCTGCCATCATCTTCCGACACCAACTTGTGCATCACGACGGTACGAGTCTTGTGGCATTACGACGGCACGACCCTCCCGAGTACGACGGGTGGGCAGTTCCTCCTGCACGACGTTAACGACAGCTGAGCACGACGGTACAACCCTTGGTTACGATGGCGAGACCTTTGACCTGACCCTTGAAGGCTGAGGCCATCATACTCACGGCTGACGGCGAACCAAACTCTCCGCGTTGTTGATCATTTGACTTCAAGACTAAGGAAACTTTTCCCCACTATTAACACCTCGCAGGGGCGTCCTCATGCTTAAAACTGGCCTCAGTTTCTAATCACCAACTCAGGACAGACTACAGTACGCCGGCAAGCCACCACGACGATTCTCCGCAACGCAAAAGGTATCCTACGAGAGTCGCTTAGACCAGGTAGACGTATGCAGGTGAGAAGGGAGGAGGTGTTACCAAGTGATGTGATCCACGAGTATTCCAGGTCATCAAAGCCTCCGAGAACCTTGATCTCAGAAGGTAGTGAAGGCTACATCGGTCTGGTTCCACACTCACTAATGGGTTCAAACCCACGAGCAAACGTTTCAATGACATTAAGGCGTAGCACTTTTTCTTCGACAGGCACCGACTGCTGAGACATGGGATGATGTTCGAAAATGAATAGCTCCATGCAACAACGTAACATAGACACGTTCAGAATACACACATGACAAACACTTCGCGTCTCGTCCACCACTAACATTATCTGCTCCTACATTAATATTTCTAACTATTTTGATATCTTCCTCGTCCACCAACACGAAACGATAGTATCCTTAGATTTTTTGCTATCACAGAAACCCTCAGAGCGACCCAATCGTCCGTCGCTAATTTGCTTTTCACTGTATTTCATGCGCTCGTGGGGTTGACCCAGGCAGAGGGTGGGCCAGTCCAGCCTCTCTCTCTCTCTCTCTCTCTCCCTCCCTCCCTCCCTCTCTCTCTCTCTCTCTCTCTCTCTCTCTCTCTCTCTCTCTCTCTCTCTCTCTCTCCCTCCCTCCCTCTCTCTCTCTCTCTCTCTCTCTCTGGTCCTGGTGATGGTCAAGACTGAGAGCCAGAGTCCACGTGAGAGGGGAGGGTGGTGCTGGCGTCTGCTCTGCCCTCCAAGACACCGTGTGGCCACAGTCCAGAGTTACCTGTCGCATCTACAACACTTCAGAACGACACAGGAATACATCAACCTGGTGATGTTCTTGTATCATCTACAACACTCCAGAACGACACAGGAATACATCAACCTGGTGATGTTCTTGTATCATTTACAACACTCCAGAACGACACAGGAATACATCAACCTGGTGATGTTCTTGTATCATCTACAACACTTCAGAACGACACAGGAATACATCAACCTGGTGATGTTCTTGTATCATTTACAAGCCGCGTTAAATAATGTTTACAGCAACAATGCCGCTCATCATTTACGTGGACATCCCATCCATAATGTACGAGAAACCTGTCGTACGACAAATAACCGACCCCAATGTGGTACAAATTGCTCTCGTCCACATTTCGGGTCATATATTTTCATAACGCATTTCCCCGACAGGAAGATGTAGTACTTTGTATTATTAAGTGTGCCACCTGCTGGTGGTCGCATTATTCACCAATACAGATAGGATTTCTGCACAAGTTTCTTTCCTTGATATATATGTATTGCACAAGGTGACAGCGGGGCTCATGATTTAGCATTTGCTGATAACCACGATGGAAATGAAACACAATAAGTTCCCAAGTGCACTTTCGTGTACTAATCACATCATCAGGGGAGACACAAGAGAGAAATATAACAGTCACTTGATATACAACGAAGTGACTGCCCTGGCATGACATAATCATGCTGGGCATAACAATATCATCTATTCTACCCAACCAAACTCTCTCTCTCTCTCTCTCTCTCTCTCTCTCTCTCTCTCTCTTAGCGGGAATGGAATGAAATGCCTTCCTCCTTCTCAACTCTCCTCTGCCACTCTTCCGTCCGCCGTCTCTTTGTGCCACAGGTATAACTTCAGCCACTGGCCTCGTGAGCTGTCTATGCGTGTCGGTGACACTAGAGCCTGAGCCCGCGACACGTGCCTGGCTGCTGCTTCCCATAGTTAGCGTGTGGAGACCAGCCACACGAGGACTAAACATTATATCGCCTTGTTTCCACGAGCAACGAAGCTGTGGAATTCCATCGTCTTTCCCTTTTCCCTTTACCTTCTCTACCTTTGAGAGTCAGGTCTACAAACACCTGCGGAGCTCAACTTAATTTCTACCTTTTTTTTATTCAAATACTTTTCAGTTTTCCTTTCATCTAAAATGTCATGATTAGGGGATATTTCTGACCTTGCCATGTCGGATACTGTATATATATATATATATATATATATATATATATATATATATATATATATATATATATATATATATATATATATATATATTCTGTACTCTATGTGTAAGGAGGCTAGTGTGTTTTCATGCACATAAGCAGTAACTTCACGATCTTCTTAATATAATAAAAACACTATCAACCTCAGCCTCGCCTTCACCTTCCTGAGCGAGGAGGAGGAAGAGAAGAGGAAGAGGAAGAGGAAGAGGAGGAGGAGGAGGAGGAGGTGGTCGCCACGTCGGGGAGATACACAAGTGTAAGACATTCCCCGCCGGGGCCAAGTGCGTCCTGGAGCACTGGTCCCCTCAACCCGTCAGCAGGCAGAGTGCATCGTGGCGTGACGACTGTTTACGTCCAGCGGGAGGCGCCATGACTATTCTTTTGCCTTTCACCGGGTTAGTGAAGGTAACACTGTTTGCCATCACTGTCTCTGTCTCAGCTGCGGTTTAAAGATATTCTGGAAAATTCTTGCGGTTGTTTAACGAATTCATCCAAGGGTTTATGGTAATTCCATGTTCCTTGTTACGTGGTAATTGGACTTAACCTCTTGCTGGTAGGATAAAAGGTACTTTGATATGAATAATAATCATATTAATCTCATCCGCAATGAACTCAGTCCAGAGGCTCAAGCCACGTTTTCTTTGGCCTGATCGTAGAAAACGGCGAGCACGTCTGTGGCGCTGAAAATCTTGAGCTATTGAGGTCCCGGATTCCCACTACATCACGAATAATGGCCATCCATACAAACTTCACCAGAAATAATGAAGAAATTCCATAAAACTCCAAAGTTTGAGCATTAGGAGCTGCACGTTTATGTAGACCAAACAGACCGGGGGAGCATTAAACCCATGAAGGTATGTAGGGTTGTGCATAAACCTGGGGAAACTGAAGAAAAATTAACATACATAACAGTGGAAAAATTAACATACATAATTTTCTGGAACGTTGACTTAATTTCTCCCTGTCCTTTTTTTTTTTCAGTTATATTTAGGTGGTAAAAGCCTCTTAAAAACTGGGATATGAAGAGTAGTGAGTTGTTTATTATAGAATTTCTAACTAAACGAGTTATTCATCTAACTAGCATTAATAAACAGTATCTGTCACGGGGGAGGGGGGTCAACAAGTTAGGATTACATAGTGTATGCAGTTTACTGCTCGTTACGGAAGTTATTGTCAGTCCCATTTAAAATCTCCCTTTTGCGACAGTACGATCCTTGAGCACGACGGTACGATCCTTGAGCACGACGGTACGATCCCTTGAGCACGATAGTACAATACTTGAGCAAGACGGTACGGTCCCTTGAGCACGATAGTACAATACTTGAGCAAGACGGTACGGTCCCTTGAGCACGACAGTACAATACTTGAGCACGACGGTACGGTCCCTTGAGCACGACAGTACAATACTTGAGCAAGACGGTACGATCCTTGAGCACGACGGTACGATCCCTTGAGCACGATAGTACAATACTTGAGCACGACGGTACGGTCCCTTGAGCACGACAGTACAATACTTGAGCACGACGGTACAATACTTGAGCACGACGGTACGGTCCCTTGAGCACGACAGTACAATACTTGAGCACGACGGTACGGTCCCTTGAGCACGACAGTACAATACTTGAGCACGACGGTACGGTCTCTTGAGCACGACGGTACGCTCCCTTGAGCACGACGGTACGATCCCTTGAGCACGACGGTACGACCCTTGAACACGACGATACGACCCTTGACCAAAACTTTACAGCCCTTGGGAACCACACGAAGCCCGACCTTTGACATGACCCTTAATCAAGGATCACAGGTCAGAGGCCTAGGCCATCGTGAGCCAAGGGTCGTACAGTCGTACCCAAGATGTAAGATGCAACCGAACTTAATCTGGTCTGCACACATCTCACAGTGCGTCGTCCGTTCTGATAGTCAGGAGGTAATCGTTCTTATGTACTCGCGTTTAAAAGGTGAAAAACCTGTGTAGCCAATTTAAGGGAGAGACGGATGATGTGCCAGAGTGTGGCGAAGTTAGATAGCCTGGCTCGGCAGCCCAGAGCCAGGGTGCCGTTGTAAATGGGGGGGGGGGGGGGGGAGAGAGAGAGAGAGAGAGAGAGAGAGAGAGAGAGAGAGAGAGAGAGAGAGAGAGAGAAGAATGACGTGGTTAGGTTAGGGTGATGGAGTCATTCACACATTACGTCACAACTCTCACACAAACATATTTATATATACATACACACACACATACATATATATATATATATATATATATATATATATATATATATATATATATATATATATATATATATATATATATATATTATCCCTGGGGATAGGGGAGAAAGAATACTTCCCACGTATTCCCTGCGTGTCGTAGAAGGCGACTAAAAGGGAAGGGAGCGGGGGGGCTGGAAATCCTCCCCTCTCGTTTTTTTTTTTTTTTCTTTTTTTTTTTCTTTTTATTTTTTTCCAAAAAAGAAGGAACAGAGAAGGGGGCCAGGTGAGGATATTCTCTCTAAGGCCCAGTCCTCTGTTCTTAACGCTACCTCGCTAACGCGGGAAATGGCGAATAGTTTGAAAAAAAAAAAAAAAAAAAAAAAAAAAATATATATATATATATATATATATATATATATATATATATATATATATATATATATATATAAAATACCTCGTCGCTGTCTCCGGCGTCAGCGAGGCAGCGCAAAGAAACAGACGAAAGAATGGCCCAACCCACACAGACACATATTTCCATACATACACGTCCACCCACGCACATATACATACCTACACAGTTAGCATATACATATATATTCATACACAAGACATATACATATATACACATGTACACAATCCACACTTGCTACCTCCATTCATTCTCGTCGCCACCCCACCACACATGAAATGACAACCCCCTCCCCCAGCACGCGTGTGAGATAGCACTAGGAAAAGACAACAAAGGCCACATTCGTTCAGACTCAGTCTCTAGCTAACACTCAGTCTCTAACTATCATGTATAATGCACCGAAACCACAGCTCCCTTTCCATATCTAGAACCCACAAAACTTTCCATGATTTACCCAAGACGCTTCACATGCCCTGGTTCAATCCATTGGCAGCACGTCGACCCCGGTATACCACATCGATCCAATTCACTCTATTCCTTGCACGCCTTTCACCCTCTTGCATATTCAGGCCTCGATCGCTCAAAATCTTTCTCACTCCATCCTTCCACCCCCAATTTGGTCTTCCACTTTTCCTCGTTCCCTCCACCTCTGACACCTCTTTGTCAATCTTTCCTCACACATCCTCTTCATGTGACGAACCATTTCAAAACACCCTCTTCTGCTCTCTCAACCACACTCTTTTTATTACCACACATCTCTCTTACCCTTTCATTACTTACTCAATCAAACCACCTCACACCACAAATTGTCCTCAAACATCTCATTTCCAACACATCCATCCTCCTCCGCACAACCCTATCTATAGCCCATGCCTCGCAAGCACATAACATTGTTGGAACCACTATTCCTTCAAACATACCCATTATTAAATTCCGACATAGTGTTCTCGCCTTCCACACATTTTTCAACGCTCCCAAAACTTTCGCCCCCTCTCCCACCCTCTGACTCACTTCCGCTTCCATGGTTCCATCCGCTGCCAAATCCACTCCCAGATATCTAAAACACTTCACTTCCTCCAGTTTTTCTCCATTCAAACTTACCTACCAATTGACTTGTCCCTCAACCCTACCGTACCTAATAACCTTGCTCTTATTCACATTTACTCTTAACTTTCTTCTTTCACACACTTTACCAAACTCAGTCACCAGCTTCTGCAGCTTCTCAACCGAATCAGCCCTCAGCGCTGTATCATCAGCGAACAACAACTGACTCACTTCCCAAGCCCTTTCATCCACAACAGACTGCATACTTGCCCCTCTCCAAAACTCTTGCATTCACCTCCCTAACAACCCCATCCATAAACAAATTAAACAACTATAGAGACATCACGCACCCCTGCCGCAAACCTACATTCACTAAGAACCAATTACTTTCCTCTCTTCCTACACGTACACATGCCTTACATCCCCGATATTCACTGCTTCCAGCAACTTGCCTCCCACACCATATACTCTTAATACCTTCCACAGAGCATCTCAATCAACTCTGTCATATGCCTTCTCCCGATCCATAAATGCTACATACAAATCCATTTATTTTTCTAAGTATTTCTCACATACATCTTTCAAACCAAACACCTGATCCACACATCCTCTACCACTTCTGAAACCACACTGCTCTTCCCCAATCTGTTCTGTACATGTCTTCACCCTCTCAATCAATACCCTCCCATATAATTTCCCAGGAATACTCAACAAACTCATACCACTGTAATTTGAACACTCACCTTTGTCCCCTTTGCCTGTGTACAATGGCACTATGCATGCATTCCGCCAATCCTCAGGCACTTCAACATGAGCCATACATACATTGAATATCCTCACCAACCAGTCAACAACTCAGTCACCCCCTTTTTTAATAAATTCCACTGCAATACCATCCAAACCCGCCGCCTTGCCGGCTTTCATCTTCCGCAAAGCTTTCACTACCTCTTCTCTGTTTACCAAATCATTCTCCCTGACCCTCTCACTTCGCACACCACCTCGACCAAAACACCCTATATCTGCCACTCTATAATCTAACACATTCAAGAATATATATATATATATATATATATATATATATATATATATATATATATATATATATATATATATATACGAATAAAGTGCATATGAGTGCGCACCTTCATAGAACATACAAACCTATGAAGGTGCGCGTTCATATGCACTTTATTCGTATTCATATAACTCCACGTTGTACAGTTAGGTTCGGTAAAACGCTATCAGCTGGCTATGTGCGTCTGTTCGGAAACAACCGATAGACCCCGTTGCTTACCATTGTGAGACGAAGGGTATTCGAATACTTGTGAGACGAAGGATATTCGAATACT
>NC_092235.1:15699397-15724397 GCF_036320965.1 Panulirus ornatus
ACTGTGTGACACGGGTATATGACGCCTTAGGTTTAACGGCATATGATTGGTCCGCTAGGGGGGAGTGGTGTCTTAATGATGACGTATCTTTGTTCGTAAAACATGATTGGCTAACAAGCAGAGTGCAGGCCAGGACGTCAAAGGGACTCCTCGAAATGATTGGCTCTTGAGCACATCACCTCCATGACGTCACCTAGACACTCGATGATGATTGCTTTCTTTCACAGCAACAGTGACGTCATATACCTCAAACCTGGGTATATCAGTACCCAAAGTATACCATATCAACAATATACTCCAGCACCGAACATACCAAACATACATACCTCCCCCCAGATATGGTACTACCGTATGTACATCTGAGGCACAGTAAAGTCTAATCTCTCTTCTCTGCCCAGGAATTTCTAATTTCTGTCTTGTATCGCTGACGGTGAGTGGGGGACTCGGTGTGTGAGGGCGGGCCAGGGTTCTTTCACTCGTCCTATCTTCATTACTCACTGACTCATGTTGAACTTCTCATCAACCATGTCCCAGACCCACTCTGGAGTCTGCCTAGGTCCCCTTGTAAGTTGACGCAATTCTCCAGCTTTTTCCACTTGGCTCATGACCTCGGCATCATCTGCAAACACGTTCAGGGTGGAGACCGTACCTTCAGGCGAGTCCATCACACAGATCAGAAGTAGCGGTGCCAGATGAGGACCCAGCAGCACTCCACCGGTGGGGGAACTCATCATGCCACTCTGGGAAGGCTCGTCCCACATGTGATCTTTGATCCCATCCACTACGATAATCTTGTACCTAGCGAAGGAGCCTTCCCCTTACTCCTGCCCTCGTAGTCCAGATGCTTAACCAAACTGCCATGTGGTGTGTGTGTGTGTGTGTGTGTGTGTGTGTGTGTGTACAATGACGATATCTCTTGAAAAGCAAGGACGAAGGACGAACACTTACGGCCACGTAGGAGAACCAGGGAAGGACTGGATAGCCACATGGGGGGACCTAGCCACTAACACCACACACACACATCTCCGGCTCGTCTGGAGATCCGGGTCATGCAGGGGACGGTCGGTGTGGTGCGCGGGCACACGTCTCCTGTGTGGTGTGGGGAGGACGAGCACGTGAGGTGCGTCTGTACCGGTGTGCAATACAGGACGACGACTGAAATGTGCGACGAACGAGTGGATTTACCATCTCGGTGGAGTACAGGGAAGAGGAGAGGGTGGGTTGGGAAATACGGTGGATCAATGCTCTACCTCCACCCACTCATTATCTACCTCCACACACGGTGGAGGGTGAGGGAGCGCTTCTGTACAATCACCAGGTGGATCACACACACACACACACACACACACACACACACACACACACACACACACACACACCACATACACACACACACACACACACACACCACATACACACACACAAACGTGCACAAACAGAACAAAATAAAGTTCACTAAAATCTAACCCTTATTTTCCACACAGCTGAAATTACCGTACTTACAGTCCTGGTGAAAAGACGCGACACTTTATGTAAATTTTCAGTTTGTAAGGAAACACGCAATATGTAAATATATGTAATATGTAAATATCTGCAGTATGTAAATATCTACTCATGTTACACGTTCTCACATGTTCCACGTTATATACTGCACGCTCTCACATGCTCCAGGTTATATACTTCATGTTCTCACATGCTCCAGGTTATATACTTCATGTTCTCACATGCTCCAGGTTATATACTACACGTTCTCACATGTTCCAGGTTATATACTTCATGTTCTCACATGCTCCAGGTTATATACTTCATGTTCTCACATGCTCCAGGTTATATACTTCATGTTCTCACATGCTCCAGGTTATATACTTCATGTTCTCACATGCTCCAGGTTATATACTACACGTTCTCACATGTTCCAGGTTATATACTACACGTTCTCACATGCTCCAGGTTATATACTTCATGTTCTCACATGCTCCAGGTTATATACTTCATGTTCTCACATGCTCCAGGTTATATACTTCATGTTCTCACATGTTCCAGGTTATATACTACACGTTCTCACATGCTCCAGGTTATATACTTCATGTTCTCACATGCTCCAGGTTATATACTTCATGTTCTCACATGCTCCAGGTTATATACTTCATGTTCTCACATGCTCCAGGTTATATACTACACGTTCTCACATGTTCCAGGTTATATACTGCACGTTCTCACATGCTCCAGGTTATATACTTCATGTTCTCACATGCTCCAGGTTATATACTTCATGTTCTCACATGCTCCAGGTTATATACTTCATGTTCTCACATGCTCCAGGTAATTCAATCCGGGTTCTACATCATACGTTCACTTACGGTGTAACCTGACCATCTTTTGCCCCTGCTCCGGGCTCTCCCACTCACAAGACCCTCTCATGCTCCGGGCTCTCCCACTCACAAGACCCTCTCATGCTCCGGGCTCTCCCACTCACAAGACCCTCTCATGCTCCAGGCTCACCCACACACCATCCTCACACCTCAGGGTACCGTCAATCTAATATATTATCATCTGTACACCGCACCACCTTCACGCCAACACAGGCACAAAGACAGGAGCGACACATCCCTGACCTACAGCAAAAGGCGTTTCCCCAAGTCACGTAGAAATTCAAGTACGAAATTCAATTAACCAGATCCCAGGATCTTACCTCGCATCACAGCGGCAGTACGAAAACGCTCGATAAGAATTCACCAAAATATTTGAGATTTCTCTCTCTCTCTCTCTCTCTCTCTCTCTCTCTCTCTCTCTCTCTCTCTCTCTCTCTCTCTCTCTCTCTCTCTCTCGGACGAGACGCCGCCCTACCTCAAATCTAACTTTCCCCGGCACACGACCCTTCGCTGTATCAGGGAAGATCTTCTGATGCAATACGTAAACCTTCCTCCCCTTACAGACTTCATCCCCTCCACCGGTAACACGCCAGCATTCTTTGACCGAGCTAAACCCGTCACGGACAATGAAATTCACTTACGACTCGCTCATGCCCTTCGTACTTATCCTCATTAATGCAGATTTATTTTCCGGGTAAAGGTCGTGAAAATGAAGAAATGCACTTCCACCTTATGTGACAGCTGCCTATGCACTTACAATGACTTAAGAATATGTGTAACTGTTTCTCTGATGTGTAATCATACAAGAGTACACAGTTGCGTACAAACAACTGCATTAGGGAATCAAGAAAGTTCATGATACATTACACACTTTATCTCCTCATCGTACATATACATGTGATGTATGTTAATGCTTCTTTTCATACCAGCATAAAACCTAAAATCAATGAGATGTGCGACAAGTGTAGCGTCTTTTCATAAGCTGTGGCAGAGTCTGTATAACAATAAGTGTACGATCAATTATAACCTTATTATCATACCCTTTATCCCTTTATATACATGACGGTACGATCCTCAGGTACGATGGTATGATCTCATGGTCTTTCTCACCTTACTTATGTGGGTTTTGTTCAAAGCAAGACCATCGTACCTCAGGGCTGCACCGTCGTGTTCCAGGGTCGGACCGTCGTGCCCAAGAGATCGTACCCTCGTGCCCGAGAGGTTGTACCGTCGTGTTCCAGGGTCGTACCGTCGTGCCCAAGAGATCGTACCCTCGTGCCCGAGAGGTTGTACCGTCGTGTTCCAGGGTCGTACCGTCGTGCCCAAGAGATCGTACCCTCGTGCCCGAGAGGTTGTACCGTCGTGCACAATTATAAATCAGACTACCTCACAAACAGCCAACACACGAGCCAGAGTCCCACTTTATGTACAGGGGATAAACAACGTTATTTGCCCGTAGCCTCGCTCCACGTTGCTCCACTAGGAGCTAAACAATGCTATTTGCCCGCACCCTTCCTCCACATGTTTTCCCACCGCTCGACACACCACAACAATTACAGACGAGCGAGAATGCTCCTCTCCAGCTCACCAGTATGACCCAATGGTCCTCACGATCTTGTCATTCTCCTCGCCCACCCTGGGTCCCCAATACGTTCTTGCCCTCCCTACTACGACCCTCCTCCCAAAAAAACCCATTCCAGTTTTTCTCACCAATCGGGCCAAACATCCTCATTATTCCCTTTTATTATTTCCCTCTGCGTCCCTCCCTTCCCACCCAGATCCCAACGCAATAACAGTCAACGTTTCTTTATTTCCTCTGTGGCCACCTTCACCGCCCTCTTCAGCAGCAAGTGGGGAGGAAGAACACCTCATGTAACGGCCCCACTTGCAGGCCATCTTTACCTAAACACACTCCACGATTTTTTTATCATATATATATATATATATATATATATATATATATATATATATATATATATATATATATATATATATATATATCAACACGTCTTCTGTGAGAACTTGAACTCTATATATTGCTCCCTCTCTCCCAGTCGGTGCAACTGGCAGATGGTGGAGCCCAGAAACACGAGTTACGTATCAGTACATAAAGGTGTTCATGGCGGGTGAGTGAGCGCGCACCTGCTCAGGGCGACGCCTCCTCCCTGTCCCTGGCTCACACGGTTTTCCTCCCGCCAACACGACACTTCCCTCCGTCTCCTCCCACACCCCGACTCATCACAGGACCCGTGTCTACCGTTCACTGACACACCACAAACTACACGATGAGTCAAACATCATCTGTCTGGAAATGTCACGCACACAAGACAGTTATCAGAGCAAGTAAATTCAGGTCAGACATCGTCTCGAGTTGTAATCATCACAACCGCCTCACAACCGTGAGATGTGACGCGCCACACGTCAAGCCTGGTCTGCAGGTGTCGCTGCAACCGACGCCTCAGAGCTTTTATTTCCCACAGTGGCCGGGGGCTTTTATTCCATCTGGAACTCGAGAGCTTTTATTCCATCTGGTGCCTGAAGACTTTTATTGCATCTGATACCCGGGGGCTTTTATTTCATCTGGTGTCTCGAGAGCTTTTATTACATGTGGTGCCTGAGAGCTGTTATTTCGCCTTATGCCAGGGAAGTGTTATTTCATCTGATACCTGAGGGATGTGTTACGTCATCACAGCGCTCCACGACTCTGACACGAACATAGCAGAAAGTTTGTAATGATCTGCTGCAGGAGCAGGTCCAGTTATATCTTACTCTCGTACATCAAAGTCTAGCCCGTTCAGATTCAAAACTTAAAAGGTCGTGATCAGTTCACGCCTCACTCTTTTCTCTTCCATGATGGGCAAAAGTTCTCTTTTCCCTACACCTCACTTGTGTTAATTCTGATATGATCTTTGTCTCCTTCCTCTGGACCTTTTCTATTACCTCTTTGTGCTTCTTCAGGTGCGGTGACCAATCTTCAGGATCATAGTCCTGAGTTGGCCTTATGTGGCACTTGAAGAGCTTGCTGAACATCTCCTTAGCCACATCCCTGAATGCTATTCTAATGTTCGCCAGCTGACACTCTGTCTTCTGTAACACTCTCCTAATCAGGGATTCTTACGATAAGTTCGGGACGATGACGCCTCCCTCGCCCTTCTCATACAAGACAACCCGTGAAGCATATTTCTTGCTACATGGTAATCATACTGAGGCCTTCTTTCACTGTCACCCATCCTCGTTGTACTGCCTCGCGAATGAATTTCCTCAACCATATATCAGACTAAAGTTTGGAGTCTCTACGTCCTCTTGGTTGACGCAATCTTCCTCAATTCCCTCATGACCTGTGTGTTACCTACAAACAAGCGGGAGTCCATACTTTCTGGCATGTTATGTACACAGAGTAAGAAGAGTAAGGGTCCCAGGACAGAACCCTGCAGTACTCCACTCATGACCACACATATGGAAAAGGCTCCTTTGATATACGTGTTTGGTTCCTTTCCACCAAGATCATTTTCAAGCCACTAAGGGAAGGAGTCTGTCTCTTATACCTGCCTGTTGATCCACCTTCATAATCAGCATCCATGCGGGAGAGCGTCAAAAGCTATCTGACAATCCAAATATAAACTATCCAACGAGGCCTTTTCCTTACTCTAAAACACAGCTTTAACTTTCATACGAATAAAAAGGTTTGTTACACATGACCTCTCCCTGAAACGATGGTTTCTCTCATTTAGGTCATTTCTCCGCTGGAGGAAGCCATCGATTTACGTTCTGATTATCTTTCCCAGTACCTTACAGACCACACTACTTACAGAAACCTGCCAGTAGTTCAGCGCCTGTTCTCCGTCTCCTTTCTTATAGATGAGTACGACATTTGCCGTTTTCCACCTCCTCGTCACTTCGCCTTTCTCCGTCGTCATCTTAAACTGTATTACAGGCGGTTAATCAGGTGTATGTGCAGATATCAGCAGCCTACGTAGTTCACTGTCACCACGACCATGAGGCTGGCATGGCTCAAAGATCCTTCAGTCAATGTCTTTTCCTCGATATCTCGATGCTCTCTGCCGCCTCGCACGTTCCATCTCACTGGTGTTGGGGTTAGGTTGAAAACACTAGGGAACCTGACGCTCACCTTCTAACGTATGGTAGCATCATCCTCTTCCCTGTGTGTGTGTGTGTGTGTGTGTGTGTGTGTGTGTGTGTGTGTGTACACATCAGACAACAAAGACAAGTTACATATACTCCAGGTTATGAGACGGGACAACACGGTGTGGAACTCTCTACCTCCATTACACACAAATAGAAATGGCACATACACACACACACACACACACACACACACACACACACACACACACAAGGGAAACAGACCTTACATTTAAGCACCGCTGAAGAGAGACGAGTGAGGGGTGACCTGATGATGCAGTTAATGAACAGTTCATCTAGAGATGCAAGGGTTCAACAACCGTAAGATGAACTTAAAGATGAAAGATGTTAGGGAAGGATATCTGTGTATCATAGGAATACAGCAGTACAAGGTGAACACTATCTGGGAGTATAGTCAACATGAACAGCATATATACATACATATATATATATATATATATATATATATATATATATATATATATATATATATATATATATATATCTTTCTTTTCTTTCAAACTATTCGCCATTTCCCGCATTAGCGAGGTAGCGTTAAGAACAGAGGACTGGGCCTTTGAGGGAATACCCTCACCTGGCCCAATTCTCTGTTCCTTCTTTTGGAAAAAAAGAAAAAAAAAAAAAAACCGAGAGGGGAGGATTTCCAGCCCCCCGCTCCCTCCCCTTTTAGTCACCTTCTACGACACGCAGGGAATACGTGGGAAGTATTCTTAATCCCCTATCCCCTGGGATAATATATATATATATATATATATATATATATATATATATATATATATATATATATATATATATATATATGAACTAAAAGGACACGTCATACGCCACCTAAATAAATTCTTAGAAAAGAAAAAAAAATGCACGAAACTACAGGTTGCACCACTCTCCCTCACTGAAAATGGGATGCGTGGAAATAACATTTATCCCAAACTTAAGAAACTGTAAAGGTTGTCAGCAGCGGAGTAAATCCTGGCCCTCTGGCCACACCTGAGGCTGACGGGCTGGGCCATACTTGAGGTTCACAGGCCACAGGTTTGGCCACACCTGGGTCTGACGGGCCATAAGTCTGGCTGCATACGTACTCCAGCGAAAACCACCGTCCCTCACACACAACACTCCACGGTACACACACGTAGGTGTTTACTATGGTGCAGGTACACACGTTGTACTCCACGGTACACACACGCCAGTGTACACTATGGTGCAGGTACACACGTTGTACTCCACGGTACACACACGCCAGTGTACACTATGCGTCCTGGAGGTGGTGGAGCAGCTGGTGCGGGTGTAGCAGGGCTAGAGAGTGTAGGTGTAGGAAGGGCTACCAGTGGTGGAGGAGGGAGGAACTGAGGAAGGGACTGGGTGTACTGACGTGCTGGTGATGTGCTGAGTGAGGCACCACCATCATCATCACCAACACCACCACCATCATCACCAACACCACCATCATCATCACCAACACCACCATCATCATCACCAACACCACCACCATCATCACCAACACCACCATCATCATCACCAACACCACCATCATCATCACCAATACCACCATCATCATCACCAACACCACCATCATCATCACCAACACCACCATCATCATCACCAACACCACCACCATCATCACCAACACCACCATCATCATCACCAACACCACCATCATCACCAACACCACCATCATCATCACCAACACCACCATCATCATCATCACCAACACCACCATCATCATCATCACCAACACCACCATCATCACCCAACACCACCATCACTCACCAACACACCATCATCATCACCACACCACATCATACATCACAACACCACCATCAATCACCAACACCCACAATCAATCACCAACACCACCATCATCATCACCCAACACCCATCACCATCATCACCCAACACCACCATCATCATCACCAACACCACCATCATCATCACCAACACCACCTCACATCACCCAACACCACGACATCCATCACCAACACCACCAACATCATCACCAACACCGACCAATCACCATCAACCAACACCACCATCACATCACCAACAACCACCACACACACACCTCCACTCACACACACCATCATCATCACCAACACCACCATCATCATCACCAACCAACACACCATCACAACAACACCACCCATCATCATCCCCAACACCACCACATCACACCACACCACCACCATCATCATCACCTCAACACCACCAACCATCAATCACCAACACCACCATCATCATCACCACACTCCACACAATCCACCAACACCACCATCATCATCACCAACAACCACCATCACACACCCAACACCACCATCACATCACCACACACCACCATCATCACCATCCACCAACCCACCATCATCATCCACCCAACCACCACCATCACACCAACACCACCACCATCATCCATCACCACACAAACCACACATCACCAACACCACCATCACTCATCACACCAACACCACCATCATCAACATCACCAACACTCACCACCACCATCACTCACCAACACCACCACCATCATCACCACCACCCACCATCCATCACCAACCCCACCATATCACCACCTCCACCACCATCACCACACCACCACCATCACCACACACCATCATCATCACCAAACACACCACCCCATCACCAACACCACCACATCCTCACACCACCACCCACC
This sequence comes from Panulirus ornatus, assembly GCF_036320965.1. NCBI lineage: Eukaryota > Metazoa > Arthropoda > Malacostraca > Decapoda > Palinuridae > Panulirus > Panulirus ornatus. Next base: position 15,708,605 of record NC_092235.1, read on the forward strand.
ACACCATCACCAACACCACCCACATCCATCACCAACACCCCATCAACAATACACCACACCACATCACTCACCAACCCACACCCACATCATCCCACCCAAACCACCACATCCATCACCAACACACCACTCATCATCACCAACACCACCATCATATCCACCAACCACACCACCATCATCACCCACCACCACCATCCATCCACCAACACCACCATCAACATCACCAACCACCCAACATCACCACCACACACAACCACCACCACATCATCACACACCACCACACTCATCCTCACCAACACCACCAATCATCCTCACCAACACCACCATCATCATCACCACCACCACCATCACCAACACCACCATCATCATCACCAACACCACCACATCATCACCAACACCAACCACATCATCACCAACACCACCACATCATCCTCACCAACACCACCATCATCATCACCAACACACACCACATCACCACCAACCCACCACCATCATCACCAACACCACCACCATCATCACACAACACCACCACCATCATCACCAACACCACCATCATCATCACCAACACCACCACATCATCACCACCATCACACCATCATCACCTCACATCACCAACACCACCATCATCATCCTCACCAAAACCACCATCATCATCACCAACACCACCACCATCATCACCAACACACCAACCACCTCACCACACCACCCCCCAACAACACCAACACACATCACACCAACACCACCACCATCACAATCCAACACACCACCATCATCACCAGCACACACCATCATCATCCTCACCACACACCACCATCACAGTCACCACACCCACCATATCACCATCAGTCACCACACCACCAATCATCATCACCAACACCACCATCATCATCACCAACATCATCATCCTCACCAACACCACCATCATCATCACCAACACCACCACCATCATCACCAACACCACCATCATCATCACCAACACCACCCACCACCATCATCACCAACACCACCATCATCATCACCAACACCACCACCATCATCACCAACACCACCATCATCATCACCACCACCACCACCATCATCACCAACACCACCACCATCATCACCAACACCACCATCATCATCACCAACACCACCACCATCATCACCAACACCACCATCATCATCACCAACACCACCACCATCATCATCACCAACACCACCATCATCATCATCACCAACACCACCATCATCATCACCAACACCACCACCATCACCAACACCACCACCATCATCACCAACACCACCATCATCATCACCAACACCACCATCATCATCACCACCACCACCATCATCATCACCAACACCACCATCATCATCATCACCAACACCACCATCATCATCACCAACACCACCATCATCATCACCAACACCACCACCATCATCACCAACACCACCACCATCATCACCAACACCACCATCATCATCACCAACACCACCACCATCATCACCAACACCATCATCATCATCACCAACACCATCATCATCCTCACAGTCACCATCACCACCATCATCATCCTCACAATCACCAACACCACCATCATCATCCTCACAGTCACCAACACCATCATCATCCTCACAGTCACCATCACCACCATCATCATCCTCACAATCACCAACACCATCATCATCACAATCATCACATTAAAAGCTGGTGTGAGGACTTGAGTCCACTGTGCAGGCTCCCTCCCCCTCCTCCTCCTCCAACACTAACACAGCCTGGATCTCACCACCACTTCTCCCCCTCCTCCAACACTAACACAGCCTGGATCTCACCACCACTTCTCCCCCTCCTCCAACACTAACACAGCCTGGATCTCACCACCACTTCTCCCCCTCCTCCAACACTAACACAACTTGGATCTCACCACCACTTCTCCCCCTCCTCCAACACTAACACAGCCTGGATCTCACCACCACTTCTCCCCCTCCTCCAACACTAACACAACTTGGATCTCACCACCACTTCTCCCCCTCCTCCAACACTAACACAGCCTGGATCTCACCACCACTTCTCCCCCTCCTCCAACACTAACACAACTTGGATCTCACCACCACTTCTCCCCCTCCTCCAACACTAACACAGCCTGGATCTTACCACCACTTCTCCCCCTCCTCCAACACTAACACAGCCTGGATCTCACCACCACTTCTCCCCCTCCTCCAACACTAACACAGCCTGGATCTCACCACCACTTCTCCCCCTCCTCCAACACTAACACAGCCTGGATCTTACCACCACTTCTCCCCCTCCTCCAACACTAACACAACTTGGATCTCACCACCACTTCTCCCCCTCCTCCAACACTAACACAGCCTGGATCTTACCACCACTTCTCCCCCTCCTCCAACACTAACACAGCCTGGATCTCACCACCACTTCTCCCCCTCCTCCAACACTAACACAGCCTGGATCTCACCACAACTTCTCCCCCTCCTCCAACACTAACACAGCCTGGATCTCACCACCACTTCTCCCCCTCCTCCAACACTAACACAGCCTGGATCTCACCACCACTTCTCCCCCTCCTCCAACACTAACACAGCCTGGATCTTACCACCACTTCTCCCCCTCCTCCAACACTAACACAACTTGGATCTCACCACCACTTCTCCCCCTCCTCCAACACTAACACAGCCTGGATCTTACCACCACTTCTCCCCCTCCTCCAACACTAACACAGCCTGGATCTCACCACCACTTCTCCCCCTCCTCCAACACTAACACAGCCTGGATCTCACCACAACTTCTCCCCCTCCTCCAACACTAACACAGCCTGGATCTCACCACCACTTCTCCCCCTCCTCCAACACTAACACAGCCTGGATCTCACCACCACTTTTCTCACGGTAAAAAAAAAAAATAATAAAAACGAAATCTTTTACACCACTGCCGGGAATTCCTTCGTTGCCGCTCACTATCCCACTTTACATGGCTTCACACAATGTTTGTACGTACGCAATGTGAGCTTTATGCATATATATATATATATATATATATATATATATATATATATATATATATATATATATATATATATATACATATATATATATATCTTTTCTTTCTTTCGTAGTATTCGCCATTTCCCGCGATAGCGAGGTAACGTTAAGAACAGAGGGCTGGGCCTTTGAGGGAATATCCTCACCTGGCCCCCTTCTCTGTTCCTTCTTTTGGAAAATTGGAAAAAAAAACGAGAGGGGAGGATTTCCAGCCCCCCGCTCCCTCCCCTTTTAGTCGCCTTCTACGACACGCAGGGAATACGTGGGAAGTATTCTTTCTCCCCTATACCCAGGGATAATATATATATATATATATATATATATATATATATATATATATATATATATATATATATATATATATATATGTGTGTGTGTGTGTGTGTGTGTGTGTGTGTGTGTGTGTGTGTAATTCACCGCTTTTTATCTCCAATATCAACAACGAAAAATACGCATTGCACTTACACTGGCAGCCCTCCAACACTTACAAACCTATGCACGACCTCCCCTCAACACACACCTCCAACACTCACATGGGCATCTCCAACACCAACACACCCACCCCACCAAAATATTCAATATCCCTCCAACTTTTAAAACACATTCATGTCTTTTACTCCCTCAACACACATCACAAAGATCCGGTCTCCAACACTCGTACAATCAACACACACACACACACACACACTAACCATCTCTCACAAAGAATATCATAATATGAGACAAGACCACACAGGCGTACACTCAAAAAATTACACAAAAAAATATGACTTGTGGTTTATTCACAAGAGCAACAAACAAGCGACGATGTGCTTGCGAATCTGGTCCTCTGCCTTGTACACAACCGCGGGGCCCTTGTGGAGGGTGTGTGTGTGTGTGTGTGTGTGTGTGTGTGTGTGTGTGTGTTTGTGTGTGGGGTGTAGGTGGAGGGGGGTGTATCAAGAGCGTGGCTCTGGTGTATATTTCCTGATTATTTGATCAGGTTTGCACAGGAAGATCCCACAAGGAGGCGATCACAGTGGCAAGATGCATCATACAGCGCGCGCGCGCCCAGGGGAAATGCTGTACCCGGCACACCAAGCAAACTGGTCTCTCTCTCTCTCTCTCTCTCTCTCTCTCTCTCTCTCTCTCTCTCTCTCTCTCTCTCTCTCTCTCTCTCTCGTGCAGAAAAGATAATAGTAGTAGTAGCAGTAGTAGAATAGTAATAGTAGTAGTAGTAGTAATAGTAGTAGTAGTATCATAGTATTATTATTATCAATATCATTGTAGTAGTAGTATTATAGTAGTCGTATAGCAGTAGTAGTAGTAGTAGTATAGCAGTAGTATTTGTAGTAGTAGTAGTAGTAATAGTAGTAGTAGTAGTAGTAGTAGTAGTAGGCATCCACCGGTAGTACCCACCTGGGTACCGGGGAAGGGTTAGTGAGAACTGGGCAGTGAGTCATCACTTCAGAGGCTGTCAGGTTTCACTGCTATGGCCCAGGCAGCTGTGTCTTCTTTCAGCCTCACCCACAAGTGAGCTACTGGCACACACACACACACACACACACACACACACACACACACACACACATACACAATCTCATCACGTAATGCACAAGACTCGTTCTTCGTTACTCGCACATCTTCCTGCGGTGAGCACTACGCGCTAGCCCTCCTCCCTTTTGACAAAATTTCATCATGAACTCTCTCTCTCTCTCTCTCTCTCTCTCTCTCTCTCTCTCTCTCTCTCTCATGCACTCAATACCACCATCATTTCTTCGTCTCCCTCGTTCCTTCGTTCCACCAGCTCCCCGGGGCGCCAGTACGCTCCACCACACAGAAATCACCTCCCAGCCATCAACGCCACAGTGTAATCCCCCTGTGTACCAGCCACACTCCCCTCCTACCTTTAGCTAATGAACATATGAATATAAATGTTGCCTGGCGTTCCTTTAGCAGTTTCAAAAAAACATTTCGTATATCTGAGGATTACCTGTCATTTAAATATATTTACCCACTACACGTTCCTTTCATCTCAAACTCAAAACTTACGTGTATTTTTTTCAATTAATGGCTGGAGTTGCATCATTTCTTATGCATTTATCATATCAAAAAATCCATTTTCTTCCTAACACACACACACACACACAAACACACACACACACACATATATATATATATATATATATATATATATATATATATATATATATATATATATATATATATATATATATATACATATATATATATATATATATATATATATATATATATATATATATATATATATATATATATATATTATCCCTGGGGATAGGGGAGAAAGAATACTTCCCACGTATTCCCTGCGTGTCGTAGAAGGCGACTAAAAGGGGAGGGAGCGGGGGGCTGGAAATCCTCCCCTCTCACTTTTTTTTTTTTTTTTTTTCCAAAAGAGGGAACAGAGAAGGGGCCCAGGTGAGGATATTCCCTCAAGGGCCCAGTCCTCTGTTCTCAACGCTACCTCGCTAATGCGGGAAATGGCGAACAGTATGAAAGAAAAAGAATATATATATATATATTATCCCTGGGGATAGGGGATTAAGAATACTTCCCATGTATTCCCTGCGTGTCGTAGAAGGCGACTAAAAGGGGAGGGAGCGGAGGGCTAGAAATCCTCCCCTCTCGTTTTCTTTTGTTTTAATTTTCCAAAAGAAGGAACAGAGTGGAGCCAGGTGAGGATATTCCAAAAAAGGCCCAGTCCTCTGTTCTTAACGCTACCTCGCTAACGCGGGAAATGGCGAATAGTTTAAAAGAAAAGAAAGAATATATATATATATATATATATATATATATATATATATATATATATATATATATATTTTTTTTTTTTTTTTTTTTTTTATACTTTGTCGCTGTCTCCCGCGTTTGCGAGGTAGCGCAAGGAAACAGACGAAAGAAATGGCCCAACCCCCCCCATACACATGTACATACACACGTCCACACACACAAATATACATACCTACACAGCTTTCCATGGTTTACCCCGGACGCTTCACATGCCTTGATTCAATCCACTGACAGCACGTCAACCCCTGTATACCACATCGCTCCAATTCACTCTATTCCTTGCCCTCCTTTCACCCTCCTGCATGTTCAGGCCCCGATCACACAAAATCTTTTTCACTCCATCTTTCCACCTCCAATTTGGTCTCCCTCTTCTCCTCGTTCCCTCCACCTCCGACACATATATCCTCTTGGTCAATCTTTCCTCACTCATTCTCTCCATGTGCCCAAACCGTTTTAAAACACCCTCTTCTGCTCTCTCAACCACGCTCTTTTTATTTCCACACATCTCTCTTACCCTTACGTTACTTACTCGATCAAACCACCTCACACCACACATTGTCCTCAAACATCTCATTTCCAGCACATCCATCCTCCTGCGCACAACTCTATCCATAGCCCACGCCTCGCAACCATACAACATTGTTGGAACTACTATTCCTTCAAACATACCCATTTTTGCTTTCCGGGATAATGTTCTCGACTTCCACACATTTTTCAAGGCTCCCAAAATTTTCGCCCCCTCCCCCACCCTATGATCCACTTCCGCTTCCATGGTTCCATCCGCTGACAGATCCACTCCCAGATATCTAAAACACTTCACTTCCTCCAGTTTTTCACCATTCAAACTCACCTCCCAATTGACTTGACCCTCAACCCTACTGTACCTAATAACCTTGCTCTTATTCACATTTACTCTTAACTTTCTTCTTCCACACACTTTACCAAACTCCGTCACCAGCTTCTGCAGTTTCTCACATGAATCCGCCACCAGCGCTGTATCATCAGCGAACAACAACTGACTCACTTCCCAAGCTCTCTCATCCCCAACAGACTTCATACTTGCCCCTCTTTCCAAGACTCTTACATTTACCTCCCTAACAACCCCATCCATAAACAAATTAAACAACCATGGAGACATCACACACCCCTGCCGCAAACCTACATTCACTGAGAACCAATCACTTTCCTCTCTTCCTACACGTACACATGCCTTACATCCTCGATATATATATATATACTTCACACATTATATTTTCTTTTAAGAATTAATCAGGACTAAAAATCATCTTGCAAGGTCATACCATTTTCTCCGTTTTCCTGAGGTCGTGCCTTTAGGCTAATGAACTTCTTAAGAATTCCTTCTGGGTTGTTTTAATGTTAACGACCACCTGAATATTTCACTGTACCCCTCCTCGTCAGCCTTGGCGCCAGGAATGTCAACACATTCAGGTAGGCAAGGGAGGAAAACCTCTGATCTTGACTAAACCACAGAACTACCCTATGATCATATATATATGTCTCTGCCATTGAATCCTGCAGTTAACGTTATATACGAATGATGTCAACACCTTGAACAGAAGAGTACGACCTTAAATTACGAAGGTACGACCCTTGAGGACGAACGCATGACCTTGGAGCATGACCTTACACGCATGACCTTGGAGCATGACCTTACAAACAACGAAGACAAAGTCATGACCCCTGAGTAGGCTCGAGGCTTCGTACGACCCTCTCGTATGATGGCGTGATCTTTGACCTGACCTTTACGAGCTTTCATAGCCTTCATAACCAAGGGCGGTACCGTCAGGATCAAGTGGTCTGTTACCCTGCCCTTAAAAAGGGTGGTACCGTCAGGATCCAGTGGTCTGTTACCCTGCCCTTACAAAGGGCGGTACCGTCAGGATCCAGTGGTCTGTTACCCTGCCCTTAAAAAGGGTGGTACCGCCAGGATCAAGTGGTCTGTTACCCTGCCCTTAAAAAGCCTTTCGCGAAACACAAATTTTCTGAGCTACTTAAGAGACTTTGAAGAATATTTCCCAGTGTATCAGTCAAGATATATGGGTGACTGTGTTGCATCACAGACCACAGTAACATAATTATAATCCACTTGGTATGAAAGTCTCGACCAGTAAGACACATTGACATAATTCATTTGTGCTTCTCTTTAATATATAAAAAAAAAAATTACTCTGAATGCTAATGTCGACAGCCTAGAAAACGATCTAATTAAGTTACGAGTAATATCACATGTCTAGCATGATATATATTGGTATACCGTATATCGACTGACATTCACGTCTTCAATGAAAAATCATAAACTCAATCTGTTGCATCAGAAAATGATGTCCTCATAACAACAGACCAGCTGTGTGGTGAGCGCCACGCGTTAGCCCTACCATCATGGCAAGATCTCGTCGCGGGTAATCAAAGGGTAGGTAGTTATGCAGGTCTTAAAAACAAGTGATTATCTTTCTCGAGAAGGCATTACCATACGACACCACGATCTAGCGAACGGTGTGGAGTATCATTCTCACGGACGAACGACGTGTGTTGGCGTCTGGAACAGCCAGCAACCTATGAAGGCACCATCACCAACGTAATGAATGAGACAACGAAACAAAATGTTGTACTTTACCGGGAAACGTGCACGGCATCTGGACGTTCTTGCCCTTACCTGAAGGAAGAAATAATACACATTAATAAAATCTATTACAGAATAGACAGCTTATAAGGCCACTGCATAAAGACCATAAAGATTGCTGAACTTGTGAGCGTTAACCACAGCAGAGCTCGTGTGTGCTGAAATGTTATGGACAGATGGAGAAGGTGAGTGAAGAAAGACCTAGCGAAGAAGATGTACGTGTTAGAAGTGGAGGGGGGACACCAAGAACGAGACACAAGGATGGTTTCCAGTGAGCGAGACCTGAACATCCAGGAGCTCTGAGAGGCGTGCATGGGATAGAGCGAACTGGGGCGAAGTGGTATACAAGGGGCGACGCGCTGTCTATGGGCAGAACCAGGGAATATGAAGAGGTCCAAGGGAATCCACAGGAAGGTCTGCAGAGTTTGCTTGTGTACAGAAGGCTTTGGTCTCGATGCATTAAACTTGACGGTTGGAGAGTGGATGAAAACCAATGAATCCGTTCTACGTTTATTTCTGATGCTAGAGCAGGAAACAATGGGCAAACATGGAAAACCACACACACATACACACAATAATAAAGGAAATTGCAAACAGATAATTACACACACACACACACACACACACACTCGGCCTGCCAGAGGTTACACCGCGAGTGAAGAGTCACCTTCGGCGAGGCTGTACCACTGACAGTACAGCCTCACCAGACAACTTATTCACAAGTCGTCCACAATGTTCATCTTACTGAGAGAAGCCCAGACTTGGGGCGGGAGGGAAGCTCCTGGGAAAACGGCCTGGCTAACTTGAGGGTCCATTCTTAGAAATGAATCCTGGGCCAATTATAAATCAATAAATAAAATTATATATATATATATATATATATATATATATATATATATATATATATATATATATACATATATATTTCATACATATTCGCCATTTCCTGCATTACCGAGACAGCGTTAAGAACAGAGTACTGAAACTTAAGAGAGAATATTCTCACTTGGCCCCCTTCTCTCTTCCTTCTATTAGGAAATCAAAAAACGGGAGGGGAGGATTTCCAGCCTCTCGCTCCCTTCCCTTTTGGTCGCCTTCTACGACACGCAGGGAATGTGTCAGGAAACAGAAGAAGAATGACCCATCCACCCATATATACATATAAACGACCATATGTATATATATATATATATATATATATATATATATATATATATATATATATATATATATATATATATATATATATACATTTACATGCACAGAATATACATACATACACATGCATATATTCATATTCATCTGCCTTCATCCATTCCTGTCGCTACCCCGCCCCACAGGAAACAGCATCGCTGCCCCACGCTTCAGCGAGGTAGCGCCAGGAAAACAGGCCAAAAGGCCACATTCGTTCATGAGCAGCTGAGGCCCTAATCAAGGCCATTCCACTAACGTTACATTATATCATATTATATTATATTATATATCATATTATATATATGTGTATATATATATATATATATATATATATATATATATATATATATATATATATATATATATATATATATATATATATTTCAGCCTGAGCCAGGCACCTATTCTTTCGATTAACTCCTCGGGGTGGATGAACAGCTGGGTTGACTGTGGACCGACTGCCGCAACCAGGATTCGAGCCTATGCGCTCAACCCAGGGTGGCCCGTGAATGCGTCACGGTCACGAGTGTTACATATAATTAAAAAGGTCTGTTTTGAGAGCAATTTCACGGGATACGAGCGTAGATGATTAGCACGGAAACCTGCCTGTGGCAATGTACACCCAGGGACATGGCTCTCTCAGCGCCCGACCCACCCACGCACCCCCCAAGGCGGGTACACCGTCTCTCCAGCCTCATATAAAACCCTCCCACGTGCTATTTCACCAGCGAGTGCGTTTCCCATTGTCGAGAATATTCCCCACACTCGTGGCCGTCTGTCGCGGGCCTTCTGCCCCACCACACAGGTCCTCACTACTCCGAAAGCACCCAGATCTCCAGCCTCACCAAGGGATAATTTTATGCCCAAAGAACGTGGGAAAAGCATTTTACTTTCCTGCGTCGGTGTACCATCTTACTCTGACACATTGGTTTGTTTTATATATATATATATATATATATATATATATATATATATATATATATATATATATATATATATATATATAGAGAGAGAGAGAGAGAGAGAGAGAGAGAGAGAGAGAGAGAGAGAGAGAGAGAGAGAGAGAGAGATGGATAGATATCAAATAGTTAACTTTGAGAAGAAAGTCCATGAGATTACAGTATGTCTATTACTACTTTTCCAAAACGAGGAACAGACAAGGTTGCAAAGTGAGGATTTTCCCCTCTGAGGCTCAGTCCTCTGTTATTTACGTTACCTCGCTAACGCTATATTCTTTTATTATACTTAATAGCTGTTTCCCACGTCAGCGAGGTAGCGCAAGGAAACAGACAAAAAAATGGCCCAACCACTCACATACACATATATATACATAAACGCCCATACACGCACATATACATACATATACATTTCAACGTATACATACATATACCTAATCACACACACACACACATATATATATATATATATATATATATATTATCCCTAGGGATAGGGGAGAAAGAATACTTCCCACGTATTCCCTGCGTGTCGTAGAAGGCGACTAAAAGGGAAGGGAGCGGGGGGCTGGAAATCCTCCCCTTTCATTTTTTTTTTTCTTTTCTTCCAAAAGAAAGAACAGAGATGGGGCCCAGGTGAGGATATTCCCTCAAAGGCCCAGTTCTCTGTTCTTAACGCTACCTCGCAAATGCGGGAAATGGCGAATGCCCTTCACCCTCCTGTATGTTCAGGCCCTGATCGTTCAAAATCTTTTTCACTCCATCCTTGCACCTCCAATTTGGTCTCCCGCTTCTTCTTCCCTCCATCTCTGACACATATATCCTCTTTGTCAATCTTTCCTCACTCATAAATATATATATATATATATATATATATATATATATATATATATATATATATATATATATATATATATATATACTTACCCGTATATATGCACAGGTAAACATAGACAACGACACAAACCAGTTGACACGTAAAACGTCCGTGTCAGTAGCCAGGTCAAGACGGGCCAGGCCTCACACTACGCCTCCCTCACGCCATAACCCAAACAACAACACAAAAGTTACGGAGGAAAATCTAGTTTGCTCGGCAGTGCCGCTGACACGATGCCAACCTAACACAATTACCAGCTCCCACCACCACCAAGAACTCCCTGGCTACTCTGATGGATTCCATTGACTGGAGGAGGCAAAATGAGCCCATCCATGTTACATAAGTATACAGTGGAGACTTAAGCTGATTACTGCCACAGCCAGGTGCCTCAGTGGTGCAGTGGTTAACTATGCTGACTTAATAAAGCAGGGTTCGATCCCAGGTGAGGGTCGGTCGGCGTGCAGCCAGTTTTTTTTTATCATTCATCTGGTACGTTCATACAAGGGCACCACTTTGGGCATAACCACTTGAATCCTGGTACTTGGCTCGAATATCTATCAGGGGTGTCCACACCAGGGGACATGGTCCTCACTGACAGGCCGACCTAATCTACCAGAGGCCTGGCTCCTTCCTATGAGGACACGTGAGGTGGAGAGGTGGGAGCTGTGGTTCCTCTCACGCTGGAGTGCGTGATTGTGGAACTTCTTCAACCATGTTCCTGGCTGGACGCACTCTACCCACACACCTGGTCTGACAACCTTCCCCCAGACCCCTGTAGTTGTATATCAAACTCCTGGAGTACAAGGTACAGCAATCCTAGTACGATAGTAAGATAACCTTACCTACCGTAGTGATCACACTATCAAGAACTGTATGTAACAGTGTGGCAGATATAACTGTAGTAAGAATGCATGTACAACCATAGGCAGTTGTAGTAGTAGTGGCAGTAGATGGAACAGAAGTTGTATGACCAGCACCAGCAGTAACACCTGTATCATCATCAGTTGGTCATTATCATTATCGTGATTATCAATACTATCATCAATGATCATAACGTGAGTAGTAGCATAAGTAGGTGCAGAAGGTGTAGTAGCAACATCAACAGCAGTTCGTGTGTAAGCCAGCAGCAGCAGCAGCAGCAAGTCGTCTACCACACACACACACACACGTCCAGGTGTGTGCCATCACGATCTATGGAAGTGGTCCACCGTGCGGTGGTGGGTGGATGGCCTGACCCAGACACTCCTGCATCCTGCCCTCCACTGCTGTGGTGCACGTACACTACACCACCACCACCTGATCACCAACACTACCATCCTCACCAACATTACCATCCTCACCAACATTACCATCCTAACCAACATTACCATCCTCACCAACATTACCATCCTCACCAACACTACCATCCTCACCAACATTACCATCTTCACCAACATTACCATCCTCACCAACATTACCATCTTCACCAACATTACCATCCTCACCAACATTACCATCCTCACCAACACTACCATCCTCGCCAACATTACCATCCTCACCAACATTACCATCCTCACCAACATTACCATCCTCACCAACATTACCATCCTCACCAACATTACCATCCTCACCAACATTACCATCCTCACCAACATTACCATCCTCACCAACATTACCATCCTCACCAACACTACCATCCTCACCAACATTACCATCCTCACCAACATTACCATCCTCACCAACACTACCATCCTCACCAACATTACCATCCTCACCAACATTACCATCCTCACCAACATTACCATCCTCACCAACATTACCATCCTCACCAACATTATCATCCTCACCAACATTACCATCCTCACCAACACTACCATCCTCACCAACATTACCATCCTCACCAACACTACCATCCTCACCAACATTACCATCCTCACTAACATTATCATCCTCACCAACATTACCATCCTCACCAACATTACCATCCTCACCAACATTACCATCCTCACCAACATTACCATCCTCACCAACACTACCATCCTCACCAACATTACCATCCTCACCAACATTACCATCCTCACCAACATTACCATCCTCACCAACATTATCATCCTCACCAACATTACCATCCTCACCAACACTACCATCCTCACCAACATTACCATCCTCACCAACATTACCATCCTCACCAACATTACCATCCTCACCAACATTACCATCCTCACCAACATTACCATCCTCACCAACATTACCATCCTCACCAACATTACCATCCTCACCAACATTACCATCCTCACCAACATTACCATCCTCACCAACATTACCATCCTCACCAACATTACCATCCTCACCAACATTACCATCCTCACCAACATTACCATCCTCACCAACATTACCATCCTCACCAACATTACCATCCTCACCAACATTACCATCCTCACCAACATTACCATCCTCACCAACATTACCATCCTCACCAACATTACCATCCTCACCAACATTACCATCCTCACCAACACTACCATCCTCACCAACATTACCATCCTCACCAACATTACCATCCTCACCAACATTACCATCCTCACCAACATTACCATCCTCACCAACATTACCATCCTCACCAACATTACCATCCTCACCAACATTACCATCCTCACCAACACTACCATCCTCACCAACATTACCATCCTCACCAACACTACCATCCTCACCAACATTACCATCCTCACCAACATTACCATCCTCACCAACATTACCATCCTCACCAACACTACCATCCTCACCAACATTACCATCCTCACCAACATTACCATCCTCACCAACACTACCATCCTCACCAACATTACCATCCTCACCAACACTACCATCCTCACCAACATTACCATCCTCACCAACACTACCATCCTCACCAACACTACCATCCTCACCAACATTACCATCCTCACCAACATTACCATCCTCACCAACACTACCATCCTCACCAACACTACCATCCTCACCAACATTACCATCCTCACCAACATTACCATCCTCACCAACACTACCATCCTCACCAACACTACCATCCTCACCAACATTACCATCCTCACCAACATTACCATCCTCACCAACACTACCATCCTCACCAACATTACCATCCTCACCAACATTACCATCCTCACCAACATTACCATCCTCACCAACATTACCATCCTCACCAACATTATCATCCTCACCAACACTACCATCCTCACCAACATTACCATCCTCACCAACACTACCATCCTCACCAACATTACCATCCTCACCAACACTACCATCCTCACCAACATTACCATCCTCACCAACACTACCATCCTCACCAACACTACCATCCTCACCAACATTACCATCCTCACCAACATTACCATCCTCACCAACACTACCATCCTCACCAACACTACCATCCTCACCAACATTACCATCCTCACCAACATTACCATCCTCACCAACATTACCATCCTCACCAACACTACCATCCTCACCAACATTACCATCCTCACCAACGCTACCATCCTCACCAACACTACCATCCTCACCAACATTACCATCCTCACCAACATTACATCCTCACCAACACTATCATCCTCACCAACACTACCATCCTCACCAACATTACCATCCTCACCAACATTACCATCCTCACCAACATTACCATCCTCACCAACATTACCATCCTCACCAACATTATCATCCTCACCAACACTACCATCCTCACCAACATTACCAACAAAGATGAAATAAAATCATTTCATTTTCCTGACAAATGAAAAGTGTTTCACTATCAAAACGGCCGAACTGGCTAAAAATGAAAAACAAAAAAAATTGTTAGAATATAAAAAAAAAAAAATGACTTGGAGGAACTGAGAGAGAGAGAGAGAGAGAGAGAGAGAGAGAGAGAGAGAGAGAGAGAGAGAGAGAGAGAGAGAGAGAGAGAGAGAGAGAGAACCAATACGGGATCTCTTTAAGATCTAAGACATCTGTGATTAACGCCTGTGTCATCAACATGAGGTGACACACGTCTTCTAACTGCCCAGTACCAGGTGGACGTACAAGCCCTAGCCAGGATCTTTATCATCCAATATCTCTGTATCAAAAAAAATATTTATATAAATAATAAGAATACATAATTTATGGGATACAGGACGAATGACCAACAACCATACATCACCCATGACAAATATACCACAAGCAAAACTTAACAATTATCATGGGTCGGACTCACAATTGTACACAACTTCAACATTCATGAACGGTGAGCGTTTCCGGCCGTGACGCATT
>NC_092235.1:15729397-15804397 GCF_036320965.1 Panulirus ornatus
TCCTAGCGCTACCTCGCGCACATGCGGGGGGAGAGGGTTATCATTTCATGTGTGGCGAGGTGGCGACGAGAATGAATAAATGCAGACAGTATGAATTATGTATATGTGTATATATGTATATGTCTATGTGTGTATATATATTTATACGTTGAGACGTAGAGGTATGTATATGTGCGTGTGTGGACGTGTATGTATGTACGTGTGTATGTGGTTGGGTTGGGCCATTCTTTCGTCTGTTTCCTTGCGCTACCTCGCTAACGCGGGAGACAGCGACAAAGTATAATAAAAAATAATATATATATATATATATATATATATATATATATATATATATATATATATATATACAGACTGGTAATTCGCCTGGTATGACTATGTATATAATGAGGTGTGATAACTGGCTCCCGTGGGAGGCAGTGGCCATGAATACAGGGGTCCTACTCCCACCTTCATCATCATCACACACACACACACAGTGTCTGGTGGCTTCCTGGTCAAGGGTGTGGGGTGCCCCTGGCGTGGCTGGCCTGGGTCGGTATGTGACGTGTGTGTTGTCTCCTGAGATTCAAGCTTTGGGAGGTCGAGGCCTCACAAAGCCGTGCCACAGCTCAAGCTTTGGTGTGTAGGAGGGGGAGGGGGTAATTATCGAAGTCACAACAACTCAAGCTTTTGTAGGTGGAGAATTCTCAAACCACAACAGCTTAAGCTTTGTTTGGGAAAGGATTCTCACATCCATAACAGCTCAAGCTATGCTGGGAAGAGGAACCTCAGAACCACAACTCAAGCTTTCGTAAGGGAAGGAAACTTACCGCCACAGCACCTCAAGCTTTAGTGAAAGGGTGACTCTCATAGCGACAACAGCTTAAACTCTGGTGAGCTGGAGACTCAGTGCCACAGCAGCTCAAGCTTTGGTGGAAAGGAGACTCTCATAGCCACATCTGCTCAAGCTTCGTTGGGTTGGAGACTCATTGCCACAAAAGCTCAAGCTTTGGTGGGAAGAGGATTCTCACTACAACGACAGCTCAAGCTTTTGTGGAGGGAGAGTCACTAACACAGCTCAATCTTTGGTGGGAAGGGGATTCTCACAACCAAAACAGCTCAAGCTTTGGAGAGAAAATTCCCACATCCCAAGAGCTCAAGCTTTAGTGGGGAGAGTCACAACCACAACAGCTCAAGCTGATCATAAGCTATAAAGACTAAAGCTTAAATGGAGTAACCGCCAGCAGCCTGACGTTAACAGTATCTGTTGCAGCTGTTAACGTACAACGGCCAAATTACAGTCTAACAAGTGCATCAAAATGCCAGTCAGTACATAGTGGCGTCTGACTACAGTCGCCAGTAAACTGCTTGTTACAGCCGATCGTTACAATCTCCAACTATCTAGCAGCCTCAAGACACTGTATTTTCTTTTTTCAATTAGTAACGACGTTGTTACGACCCTTAAGCACTGTAGTATTACCTATACACACGAGGACGTGGCCCTTAGACATGGCCATTACTATACCTGAAGCACGTACCGTCGTATATAATAAGGTCGTACCGTCGTGCTCATAGGGCGTGCCGTTTATTCATCCATGTTCAAGGATGGTATCGTCGCATTCAAGGGTCGTGCTCAAGGATCGTATCGTCGCGTTCAAGGGTCATACCGTCGTGTTCAAGGGTCGTACCGTCGTGTTCAAGGGTCGTATCGTCGCGTTTAAGGGTCATACCGTCGTGTTCAAGGGTCGTACCGTCGTATTCAAGGGTCGTACCGTTGTGCTCAGAGGTCGTACAACAGTGATCAAGAGTCGTATTATCACCTTCAAGGGTCGTACTCTCGTACTTAATAGGGTAACCGCTATCCCAGCCCGACCCCTCACGTGCATCAAACACATCCGCTCATTTCCTCTCACTGTGAAGATTATTTCCAGGTAACAAAACACACCAAACCTTACGCCAGACGAATGAAATTATATATATAAAAAAAGAGGACCGAAAAAAAAAATGCTTCAGCGCGTGTAACGATGATGAAAATGCATTCGCAAATGATCTCTTCAATATATATCTCGCAGCGTTCTCCCGGCAACTACCTCTACATGGCGTGTGAAGGTCTGAAATGGCAGACACACCTGCAAAGGAGGTCGGGTTGGGTGGGGGTTGACGGGGGAATGTAGAGTGAATAAGAAGTATTCAACTCGTGAATCATGACAGAAATCCATGTGATCCACTGCCAATCAACTCTGTAAAATGATTCTCGAACGTCTGTATTGCCTCAGTAATTACTATTGATTTAATGAAAAAAAAAATGATATTTAGGTCAACTGTTCTAAAGACATACGAAAATGATACAACATACGTACTTATATGAACAGATGGTTTCACACACACACACACACACACACACACACACACACACACACACCTCCGTGGTGTGACGGTTAGCGTTACTGGCCGTCACGCATGTAGGGGCCGTCTGGAACCAAACCCGCATAGGTTCTAATCCAGATTGTAGAAGCCGGTCCACTGTCCACCCAGCTGTTCATCCTCCCCTCAGGGCTGGTCGACAGAATAAGTACCTGGCACACGCTAGTGTGTGTGTGTGTGTGTGTGTGTGTGTGTGTGTGTGTGTGTGTGTGTGTGTGTGTGTCGGGCTTCACGAGTGTAAACCCCACAACACACAAACAGTAACCACACAGTCAGGAGTTCCTCACACTAAGAGCAGTACCAGCGTTACCAGAGGCCAACATCAGGAGCTGTCATGGTTGTGCATGGCTGGAACTGCTTAAGCAAGCAGACTTTGAACGCCCGGAGCTTACACAGATGGAAGACGTCTTAGCAACTGTAGAGAAAGTACAAGAGACGAGGCCCAACGTGTGTAAAAGTCCCGTAATGGACAAATGTGTAATCACATGTAATCACAAAGATAATTACATATAGTTAATTACAAGCTAAAATTACGAGCTAAAAGACTACCTGAAGAACGCGGTAGTAAATTTACTAGGTAACCCTAGGATCCCCTCCATGTGCCTCACCGTAACTTGATGGCTACACTCCACGCAGGAGCAGGGAAATGATGGGCTCCTTCGGATACGGAAGAGGGAAGGTGAGGGCCAGAGGCGGTGATACTGAGATAGAGGAGGATAGCAAACATGGGGCGACGGGAAGATGGATGTACAGGTTCAGGGATGGGAGGGAGCGTGGCAGAGGGATCGTAATTAAACAAGCGCCCGCCTCATCACCAGTAGTGACCATATGCGATCCATAACCCAGGGAATCAACCCTGACAGACTGACATGTGACGTATGAAGAATATCCCAGTGCTGTACACTGTCACTGTGGTACACAGGCTGTCTGGTTAACGGTCCAGGTGTGACTCAACGGCTCATAGTCACCACCGTCTCTCTCTCCTCAACACTCGCTCTACACACCTGCAGGAATGAACCATCACTGTACGGGACATCCAGTTTGAACAGGTGGTCGGAAAAAAAAAAATATTATGAGTTTTGCCTCCGAGTCAGAACTTTTACAAACAACTTGTACGTGACCCATACTGTCGCCTGGCACCACTTGAGGAAGTGTGGACCACGGGGGCATTAACTGTCCAGGTTATGAGGGAGGTTGTAGACAGATGTGGCCCAGGGGTAGAACTGGTCACAGGGGAGGGGTAGAGAGCTGTAGATGTGGCCCAGGGGTAGAACTGGTCACAGGAGAGGGGTAGACAGGTGTAGATGTGGCCCAGGAGTAGAACTGGTCACAGGGGAGGGGTAGAGAGCTGTAGATGTGGCCCAGGGGCAGAACTGGTCACAGGAGAGGGGTAGACAGGTGTAGATGTGGCCCAGGGGTAGAACTGGTCACAGAGGAGAAGTGCTGTAGATGGTGAGGTGGAGGACTAATGGTAGTGTGTGTGTGTGTGTGTGTGTGTGTGTGTGTGTGTGTGTGTGTGTGTGTGTGTGTGTGTGTGTGTGTGTGCCGGCCTGAAGCAGATGTTCATAAGATGGAGTGGACAGGAGCGGTCCGTCCCAGCGGACCACAAGGGTGGCGGTGGTGAACACCTCAGTCTGCACACCAGCAGGTTGAGGGACTCCACCCCAGGATCTGTAGCTCCTTGCTTGCCCATGGCTCAGACGGCGCTGGGATTAATGGCCTGGCCCCGGGTTGTGAGGGAGATGGTTAGGGAAGAGCAAGCGAGCTTTCAAGGGCTTGCGAACCTTACTGCCGTGTTTAGCCGACGACGAGACGTGTGCTACTTCAAGGGCGTGGTGTGTGTGTCGGTCAGCTGGCCCGCCCTCATCACAGGGTTCCCTCGCTCGTTGCCGGAGTGAGGTGGTAGGAGGGCTGCCACACACACTACTCACTACGCCTACGGCAGCCATCCTCACACACCGCACTGGTCCTGGGAGCCTTACTGGAGAGGAGGGAGGAGGAGGAGACCAGACGGGGTACTGGTGACCTATGGAGAGGGAGGAGGAGGAGGAGGAGGAGCAAGATGGAGACCAGAAGAACCACTGGTGACTTATGGAAAGGGAGGAGGAGGTGGAGCAAGATGGAGACCAGAAGATCTACTGGTGACCTATGAAGAGGGAGGAGGAAGTGGAGCAAGATGGAGACCAGAAGAGATCTACTGGTGACCTATGAAGAGGGAGGAGGAGGTGGAGCAAGATGGAGACCAGAAGATCTACTGGTGACCTATGAAGAGGGAGGAGGAGGTGGAGCAAGATGGAGACCAGAAGAACCACTGGTGACCTATGGAGAGGGAGGAGGAGGTGGAGCAAGATGGAGACCAGAAGATCTACTGGTGACCTATAAAGGGGGAGGAGGAAGTGGAGCAAGATGGAGACCAGAAGAACTACTGGTGACCTATGAAGAGGGAGGAGGAAGTGTAGCAAGATGGAGGTCAGAAGAACCACTGGTGACCTATGAAGAGGGAGGAAGAAGTGTAGCAAGATGGAAACCAGAAGAACTACTGGTGACCTATGAAGAGGGAGGAGGAAGTGTAGCAAGATGGAGGTCAGAAGAACTACTGGTGACCTATGAAGAGGGAGGAAGAAGTGCTGCAAGATGGAGACCAGAAGAACTACTGGTGACCTATGGAGAGGGAGAAGGAGGTGTAGCAAGATGGAGACCAGAAGAACAACTGTGTTACCTATGGAAAGGGAGGAGGAGCAAGATGGAGACCAGAAGAACTACCTATGGAGAAGTAGGAGGAGGAGCAGCAGCAAGATGGAGACCAGACGGGGCACGGGAGATCCATGGAGAGGGAGGAAGCGGAGGATGGAGACCAGACGGGGTACTGGAGATCCATGGTGACTGGATAATGCTAAGGAGTTTAGGGCACCCTGTGAGAATAATGGGCGTCGATGGGTCTTCCTCCCCCAGAGACGGACAGAAGCTAGAGAAGGTAAACAGAGATTCATGCTGGCGGGGATAACAGAGCAAGTAACACAGAGTTGGTTAAAGGACCAGGGGAGGGAGAGGACAAAGAAAACGAGGGACAATAACGAAGAGGAGAAAGATGAAATGGGGGGGAAGCGGGTACGAGGGGGGAATGGTAAACAATACAAAGATAAAAGAGAAGAAAGATGAAAGGGAGAAGGAAGAGGGAGAGGGCGAGGAGTGATAGAGAGAGAGAGAGAGAGAGAGAGAGAGAGAGAGAGAGAGAGAGAGAGAGAGAGAGAGAGAGAGAGAGAGAGAGAGGGAGATGGAAGAAGGGGGAACTGAGAGGGTAGATGATAAAGGAGATTAAAGTCTTGAGGAGAAGAGAAGGGATAAACACGTTATGGTGATAAACAAGGAGGGAGAGAAGGGAAGGAAAAGAAAGAAATCACAGAGGAACGTTGAATGACAAGAGACTGGAGTGAAGTCTTTTTGACAAATTCTAAAAAGAATTTTGAGAATACGACAGACAATACCACGGGATAATAACAAAGAAATCCAAAGATGATGTAAGGATTTGTTATGAATAACAAAACAGAGAGAGTAATGTAGTGAACTGATGATGAAACCAATTGGAAGAAATCATTACCAAACTGACCCGTCATTATTTAGATCATACTGTCCAGCACAGAACAAATTCTTTGCCTTCTAAACACTCACTTCTGGCCCTGATCGCCAGGTAAACGTCGCCGACAATTATAAAGAGAAAGGAATATCTAAAGTACCAAAAGAATATATATGTACAGACCAGTTCCGAGAAAAGGATGAAGAGCTGGGTTTGGCTGTGGGCAGACTGCCCCCCCCCAGGATTTCGAACTCCGGGCGAGCCGGTGCGTGACGCACACGAACGGTGGAGGCGACAGGTGGAAAATTCCGTTAGTCCGTTGAAGATCGCTTCTCTAATTGGCTGCAGAAGAGGTGTGGTGTAGTGGTTGTCTGTCTCGAGGGAGTGAGGGCGTTTGTCATGGAACAACATATAGCGTCACTAACATGCTTCAGTATTTTGAAAGAATTTGAGCACCAGTTGTGTTGTTAAACTGGTGCCCTGCTGGTCCAGGACGTGCGACCTGGGTGCATCTTCCTGGAGGAGGAGCTGAGTGATGCGTGTACAGAAGATGGCGAGGGAGTCTTCAACCTACATCATGTTATCATGAAGTGTTTACAGCCTCTTCCTTGACGCGTGGACCCATGAATCACATGGTGGGTTGTATACAGGACTCTGGCGCCGGTTGTGGTTGGTGATCAAGAAGAAATCTTTTAATCCTTAATGCTCCTGCAGGAGACACAGTGGTTGAGCTGGTCGCTCGGGTTGTGTGGACGTGGTGCTGCTGGAGACGCAGCTACGGTGTAGCCCTTCCTCTGTCTTGATCACCTGGTGAGACGAGGTCCTGCCTGTTGTATCTGTGGTGGATGTTTGTGGCGCTGCAAGTGTTGCTGTTGCTGTCCGGTAACGGAAACATCTGCACTGTCTCCTACTGTGGTGGAGAGAACGTTGTTGACAAAGGTTTGTTTTGAACGCTGCGTTTCGGTGTGAAATAACGCCCCCTTGAGAGGCCAGGGAAATGCAGTAGAGTTAACCACAAAATGGCAAATCTAAAATACAATTTATACTCCGAGGAATCCTGGTACAAAATACACTTAAATATCTAGTCTGGCATTTTGGTAATGATTTTAATATAGTTCCCCATCCAAACAAAGCTCAAAATAAGTAGCACCCAGCCATACGTGTAAATAAGTAACACCCAGCCATACGTGTAAATAAGTAGCATCCAGCCATACGTGTAAATAAGTAGCACCCAGCCATACGTGTAAATAAGCAGCACCCAGCCATACGTGTAAATAAGTAACACCCAGCCATACGTGTAAATAGTAGCATCCAACCATACGTGTAAATAAGTAACACCCAGCCATACGTGTAAATAAGTAACACCCAGCCATACGTGTAAATAAGTAGCACCCAGCCATACGTGTAAATAAGTAGCATCCAACCATACGTGTAAATAAGTAACACCCAGCCATACGTGTAAATAAGTAACACCCAGCCATACGTGTAAATAAGTAGCACCCAGCCATACGTGTAAATAAGTAGCACCCAGCCATACGTGTAAATAAGTAGCACCCAGCCATACGTGTAAATAAGTAGCACCCAGCCATACGTGTAAATAAGTAGCACCCAGCCATACGTGTAAATAAGTAGCACCCAGCCATACGAGTAAATAAGTAGCACCCAGCCATACGAGTAAATAAGTAGCACCCAGCCATACGTGTAAATAAGTAGCACCCAGCCATACGTGTAAATAAGTAGCACCCAGCCATACGTGTAAATAAGTAGCACCCAGCCATACGTGTAAATAAGTAGCACCCAGCCATACGTGTAAAGAATATCGTTATCACAGACTCGACACACTTCATGTGACTGTTTATAAAGTACTGTATACACAGTTAAACCTAAACAACACAAATATAAGGACACAGGACACGATTCTAGTGCCTTTTTCACACATTAGAATAATAATTACTGTACTGACTGTATTATTCAATGTAATCATACATCTAGTAATTCTTTTATGAACAGTAATATCGTTAAGTCTCGTCTTATTAAGAACACAGAAGCTTGTAACATGAATATTCGCAATTAACTATGACTGCATAGTTTCATCACAGACACGATCTATGAACAGCTTAATGTATTTTGACCATTTAACAACGTCACGAGCGGCCGACAGCTGTCACACGAAGCCAGGGACCAACTGTGTCTCACGCGACATGACGTCACACTCCCAGTGTATATATAGTGAATTTCTGCTGGCTTCTCCTCACTCCTCTCTCTTCTCCCCTGATGATGTGAACACACGAAGGTGATTGGGACATTCATGTTTCGTTTCTTCCTCGAGGTTATCAGCGTATGCAGTGATATACTGTAATATACTTAGCTGATAAATCCACTGGAAAATGAAACACGATAAGTTCCCAAGTGCACTTTCGTGTAATGATCACATCATCAGGGAAGACACAAGAGAGGCAGAACATTCAGTTGATATATAAGGAAAAAACGGAGCTATATATATATATATATATATATATATATATATATATATATATATATATATATATATATATATATATAATCTTGAGTATTACAACATTAGAGATCATTACAATGCATTTAGGAGGCATTCCGAAATGGCACAACAGCGTTCTGGCACACACAGGACGAGAGGGAATTTCTAAACTATTCCACAGTCTCTGAAGGGGAGTAGGACGGTAAAGGAAAAGGAAGGAAGGGGAAGACCAGGTGAAGGATTTAGGATGGAGAGAGAGAGAGAGAGAGAGAGAGAGAGAGAGAGAGAGAGAGAGAGAGAGAGAGAGAGAGAGAGAGAGAGAGAGAGAAAGCGGGCAATTACCCGTGTCTATCATGTGGACAGTGTGAGAGGCAATACAGAGGGGTCCAGTCACTCAAGCCGGACAGTGAGAGACAGTCGCCCTGTCTGCAACCCTCACCCCAGCTGCAGTGCACCACGGGCCACCTGGGTGTCAGCACAGGCCCGCGGACCACCTGTCACACATCAATAAAGACGCCGGGAATCCGAATATTCCCAAAACGTCCGACACTCGGGTATGGATGGACACGTTTATCTATCTCCGACACACAACAAGGTGAGCACTGGTGAATACATTTCCTGTAAAGAAAACACGGTGGCAGCTGTGTGGCTGAGTGAAGGTATACTGTGGCAGCTGTGTGGCTGAGTGAAGGTATAAGGTGGCAGCTGTGAGGCTGAGTGAAGGTATAAGGTGGCAGCTGTGTGGCTGAGTGAAGGTATAAGGTGGTAGCTGTGTGGCTGAGTGAAGGTATAAGGTGGCAGTTGTGTGGCTGAGTGAAGGTATAAGGTGGTAGCTGTGAGGCTGAGTGAAGGTACAAGGTGGCAGCTGTGAGGCTGAGTGAAGGTACAAGGTGGCAGCTGTGAGGCTGAGTGAAGGTATAAGGTGGCAGCTGTGTGGCTGAGTGAAGGTATACGGTGGCAGCTGTGTGGCTGAGTGAAGGTATACGGTGGCGGCTGTGTGAAGGTATACTGTGGCAGCTGTGTGGCTGAGTGAAGGTATACTGTGGCAGCTGTGTGGCTGAGTGAAGGTATACGGTGGCAGCTGTGAGGCTGAGTGAAGGTATAAGGTGGCAGCTGTGAGGCTGAGTGAAGGTACAAGGTGGCAGCTGTGAGGCTGAGTGAAGGTACAAGGTGGCAGCTGTGAGGCTGAGTGAAGGTATAAGGTGCAGCTGTGAGGCTGAGTGAAGGTATACGGTGGCAGCTGTGAGGCTGAGTGAAGGTATACGGTGGCAGCTGTGAGGCTGAGTGAAGGTACAAGGTGGCAGCTGTGAGGCTGAGTGAAGGTATTAGGTGGTAGCTGTGTGGCTGAGTGAAGGTATAAGGTGGTAGCTGTGAGGCTGAGTGAAGGTATAAGGTGGGAGCTGTGAGGATGAGTGAAGGTATAAGGTGGTAGCTGTGAGGCTGAGTGAAGGTATAAGGTGGTAGCTGTGTGGCTGAGTGAAGGTATACGGTGGCAGCTGTGTGGCTGAGTGAAGGTATAAGGTGGTAGCTGTGAGGCTGAGTGAAGGTATACGGTGGTAGCTGTGAGGCTGAGTGAAGGTACAAGGTGGCAGCTGTGAGGCTGAGTGAAGGTACAAGGTGGCAGCTGTGAGGCTGAGTGAAGGTACAAGGTGGCAGCTGTGAGGCTGAGTGAAGGTACAAGGTGGCAGCTGTGAGGCTGAGTGAAGGTATACGGTGGCAGCTGTGTGGCTGAGTGGAGGTACAAGGTGGCAGCTGTGAGGCTGAGTGAAGGTATACGGTGGCAGCTGTGCGGCTGAGTGAAGGTATACGGTGGCAGCTGTGCGGCTGAGTGAAGGTATAAGGTGACAGCTGTGAGGCTGAGTGAAGGTATACGGTGGCAGCTGTGCGGCTGAGTGAAGGTATAAGGTGACAGCTGTGAGGCTGAGTGAAGATACAAGGTGACAGCTGTGAGGCTGAGTGAAGGTACAAGGTGGCAGCTGTGAGGCTGAGTGAAGGTATACGGTGGCAGCTGTGTGGCTGAGTGAAGGTATACGGTGGCAGCTGTGAGGCATAAGGTGACAGCTGTGTGGCTGAGTGAAGGTATACGGTGGCAGCTGTGTGGCTGAGTGAAGGTATAAGGTGGTAGCTGTGAGGCTGAGTGAAGGTATACGGTGGTAGCTGTGAGGCTGAGTGAAGGTACAAGGTGGCAGCTGTGAGGCTGAGTGAAGGTACAAGGTGGCAGCTGTGAGGCTGAGTGAGGGTATAAGGTGACAGCTGTGAGGCCGAGAGAAGGTACAAGGTGGCAGCTGTGAGGCTGAGTGAAGGTATAAGGTGGTAGCTGTGAGGCTGAGTGAAGGTATAAGGTGGTAGCTGTGTGGCTGAGTGAAGATATAAGGTGGCAGCTGTGTGGCTGAGTGAAGGTATACGGTGGCAGCTGTGTGGCTGAGTGAAGGTACAAGGTGGCAGCTGTGAGGCTGAGTGAAGGTATACAGGGAGGAGCAGATGGGTAGCGACACACTCCTGCATGATGAGTGCCATGTACTTGATAACATTACCACACAGCAGCATGACTGCAGCCCCCACCACTGCATCGAGGTGAGGTTGACCTTGACCTCTGAGTGAGGGAGGGGGTCAAGACACACACACACACAGAGTGTGGTGGTCGGTCCCACATCGTCTCTCTGGTTCACAAGATGCGGGGCGGAAAACACGTATGGCAAAGAGGCGGATCCGGTAGCCAGCCAAGGAAGGGGTAGTGTGGTAAGTCGTCTGGTCCTCGCACGAGGCCCCTAACTACTGGAGATGATGGTTTGGTGTTGGGTAATTCGTGCCCTGAGAGACGAGGTGGTCCGGTACTGTTTACGTTAATCAAGGAATTATATCCCTGGCAGGAGACGGTGGCTTATATAGCCAGTACCTGCTGCTGGTGCAGCGCCTCACCAGGCATTGTTGACATCAGTCACCTGATCACTCGAGGGGGAAGAATTTCCCGCGTGCCTTATGTTGACACAAATCAGGTGACTCCCTCTGGTACTGATGAGCCACAGGTGTGGGAGTGGAGGGGGGGGGATAAGCCCTTGAGCAGGAAGGCTGGACCTTACTGCACGACGGTACGATCGTTCTGCACGACGGTACGACACCCTTCAGCACGACGGTTCGACACCCTTCAGCACGACGGTACGACACCCTTCAGCACGACGGTACGACCGTTCTGCACGACGGTACGACACCCTTCAGCACGACGGTTCGACACCCTTCTGCACGACGGTACGACACCCTTCAGCACGACGGTTCGACACCCTTCTGCACGACGGTACGACACATCAGCACGACGGTACGACCGTTCTGCACGACGGTACGACACCCTTCTGCACGACGGTACGACTCCCTTCAGCACGACGGTTCGACACCC
This sequence comes from Panulirus ornatus, assembly GCF_036320965.1. Taxonomy (NCBI): domain Eukaryota; kingdom Metazoa; phylum Arthropoda; class Malacostraca; order Decapoda; family Palinuridae; genus Panulirus; species Panulirus ornatus. The sequence goes on from NC_092235.1 coordinate 15,741,263, forward strand.
TTCTGCACGACGGTACGACACCCTTCAGCACGACGGTTCGACACCCTTCTGCACGACGGTACGACCCTTCAGCACGACGGTACGACCCTTCAGCACGACGGTGCGACCCTTCAGCACGATAGTACGACACCCTTCTGCACGACGGTACGAGACCCTTCAGCACGACGGTACGACCGTTCTGCACGACGGTACAACACCCTTCTGCACGACGGTACGACACCCTTCAGCACGACGGTTCGACACCCTTCTGCACGACGGTACGACACCCTTCAGCACGACGGTTCGACACCCTTCTGCACGACGGTACGACCCTTCAGCACGACGGTACGACCCTTCAGCACGACGGTACGACCCTTCAGCACGACGGTAAGACCCTTCAGCACGATAGTACGACACCCTTCTGCACGACAGTACGACACCCTTCAGCACGACGGTACGACACCCTTCAGCACGACGGTACGACCCTTCAGCACTACGGTACGACCCTTCAGCACGACGGTACGACACCCTTCTGCACGACGGTACGACACCCTTCAGCACGACGGTACGACACCCTTCAGCACGACGGTACGACCCTTCAGCACTACGGTACGACCCTTCAGCACGACGGTACGACACCCTTCTGCACGACGGTACGACACCCTTCAGCACGACGGTTCGACACCCTTCTGCACGACGGTACGACACCCTTCAGCACGACGGTTCGACACCCTTCTGCACGACGGTACGACCCTTCAGCACGACGGTACGACCCTTCAGCACGACGGTGCGACCCTTCAGCACGATAGTACGACACCCTTCTGCACGACGGTACGAGACCCTTCAGCACGACGGTACGACCCTTCAGCACGACGGTAAGACCCTTCAGCACGATAGTACGACACCCTTCTGCACGACAGTACGACACCCTTCAGCACGACGGTACGACACCCTTCAGCACGACGGTACGACCCTTCAGCACTACGGTACGACCCTTCAGCACGACGGTACGACACCCTTCTGCACGACGGTACGACACCCTTCAGCACGACGGTACGACACCCTTCAGCACGACACCCTTCAGCACGACGGTAGGACACACTTCAGCACGACGGTACGACCCTTCAGCACTACGGTACGACCCTTCAGCACGACGGTACGACACCCTTCTGCACGACGGTACGACACCCTTCAGCACGACGGTACGACACCCTTCAGCACGACACCCTTCAGCACGACGGTACGACCCTTCAGCACGACGGTACGACCCTTAGGCTTGATAACCTGCTGTTCTTCCCCATCACAAAATAAATGTAATTGTCCTTTCGTATGGTAAGTCTTGCCAGTAACCTCCATCACAACTGCACAGTTTATATATAATCGTCCAGAGGTTACTTAAATGTACGAAACTACAAACTGCTCCGGGAATCAAGACCACAGGTTTAGCACAAATATTCAAGTCAATATTAAATATTGCATGAATATCACCAGGACAAAAGTTTGTACTCACTGAAAACGGAAAAAGAAATCCATTAATATGTAAAAGAAAACGTTGGTGAAAAGAAAAAAATCATGCATTACTAAGTCATGCAGGAAATGCATTCAATATGCAAATTCTATTCCATTCAAATTGAATAAAGAACATATTTCCTCCTCTCCTACATTACGGCAGAGCTTGGCTAAAACATAGTGGGGACTCAAAAGCTATTGTTGTGTGAGTATGTGCATGTGTGCGTGTGCGTAACGACCAATTTGTAGTGTGCGAAGACGGGAGTTCTACACCAGTGTGTGTGTATGTGTGTGTGTGTGTGTGTGTGTGTGTTTTCAGGTCTACACGATACCTTTCCATTAGAGAACGTGTCATGGAACAGCTGATGAAATCTTTTATAATTGTCAACAACTAAACACATATTCCAATTTGTACAAAGCTGTTCCAATCTGTACCCAAAGTTTAGCCTCGGAATTCGCTGAAATGGATCATTATTTTCCCAAACAATATTCAGTTATCTAATATTCGTTACTTAATTACAAAAAAAAAGTCCATATAAAATATACCAATTTATGTTTAAATCATTTATTTCTAAATCAATCACATAATTATACACGAGCGTTTAATTTCATCATCCCCATACCATTTATAAAAAAAACTGAAGTCTCTCTCTCTCTCTCTCTCTCTCTCTCTCTCTCTCTCTCTCTCTCTCTCTCTCTCAGGATAGTTCAAGTTTGAATAGGGAGAACCAGAAGAAAGCCGTGTGTTTTAAGCCTCGAGGAAGTGGTTTTGGCAGACGACCTAACCATGGGAGCTGACGTCAGCCATCAGGAGGGTGGGGTGTGTGTGTGTGTGTGTGTAAGGTCCTGGGTACATTAACCAGGGTGTACAAAGAGAAGGGCACTGTCTCGCACCGCGAAAGACTGTAAGGGACAGGACGTCTGGTGGACGTGCTGGATATAAAAATGCCCAAGAGCGTTATGTGGTGCGGGACGGGCTGGTCATGAGTTACGGCAGTAAGCGCGGTCTGATTGTGAGGACCGACCCACCATGATGTGCTGAAATGGTATGGAGATAAGGAGAGGATGAGCGAAGAAAGAATGACTAAAGAGGATCTGTTTCAAAAGAGGAAGGAGCAAGCGGGGAAAAGGGAGATCCAAGAGGACATGGAAGGATAAAGTTAAGGAGGATTGGGGCATATCAGAGCCTGAACATTAAGGTTGGCGAGAGGCATACACAGGATTTAATTGAACTGGATGGCTGAGCTATACTTGGGGCGACGTGTTGCCAGCCTAGTGAGCAAGGGCATATGAAGCAGGTCAAGGCAGACTACGGCAATGTCTGTGGAAAGTGGCAGTGGATGGTAGGCGCTGGATCCAGTATACATAACAGCTTGAACGTGGAAGTCCAAACGAAAAAGCATATTTCGTTCGTTCCTGACGCTGGTACATCACTAAGGCGGGAGAAGCTATTGTGTGTGTGTGTGTGTGTGTGTGTGTGTGTGTGTAAGCACGGGCAGGAGAGAGAGAGAGAGAGAGAGAGAGAGAGAGAGAGAGAGAGAGAGAGAGAGAGAGAGAGAGAGAGAGAGAGATAATATCTATGTGTGTACCTGGGCAGTAAAACCGACATTTACTCTCGGTGGAAATCAAAGCCATACCTCCGCAGATGTTGACAAACAACGAAGGCCGGTGACCTCTGACAATCCCCGAGAAAACTCACCCTTCGGGGAAGTTACCCGAATCCAATGATCGCTGGGACAATAACGTGGTATCCTCCTCTGTCAACATGGGCGCTTCAACCACGCTCAATAATACAGAAAGTGGAATTGAATCCTCCGGGTTTTATGTCAATACCGATGGGGACGAAGAGTTTGGGGTTGGGTCGGGGGATGATTTCCCCCCCCCGCTGATGAAGCCGCCAACCAAACACTCGATCATATCGCACGGAATAACGAAATGGATTCTGATTGGCCGAGAATCACTTGTGAAGAGACGGGATCATATATACAAAGACCCGATGAGAATATCAAGTAATTACAGTCGTAAAACTAAAGTAAATAATAATATATATTGAAGAAAATTGAAAGGAAAAGAAGGTTCGTGTGTGACACCCGTGTCGACAGCAGAACTACGAAGTTATTAAGGGTAAAATCAGGTTCAATATAATTAAAAGTTATGGGTCTTATGTCACTCAGTTACTTTGATGGTATGAAACAAAAGTACCAAGTTTCATGAACACAGGAGTAACTTACGTCAAGTTATAAGCCTTCAAGTTATGAGCCAAGCCATGTTCCAGGTCATAACTCATCACGAGCGGCATAACTGCGGGAAAACCCAAACCACAGTTATGGGTCTTGTGTGAATCACTTCTTCTGACGCTACGAAACACCTGGGCGAAGTTTCACTGCCACAGGGGCGATGTTCTTCAGGTTATGAAGCTGATTATGTTACAGGTTAAAGCTTATCATAAACAGCATAACTCAAGACCAAATCCAAAACAGAGTTGTGGGTCTTGTGGTAATCCATGCATCGGACGCTGGCAGACAACTGGACCAAGTTTCATGAGCGTCTGGTTTAGAGTCATCAAGTTAGGACGCAGTATAGACCACAGGTTAACGTGCGGCTTCCCACCACACGACCAACGAATGCACGTACGAGGGTCACACCAGGCGTCTGGCATGACCCGCAGGCGACACTGTGATGACATGCATGAAGACGAAGTGAAAAAAGAGACAAGGCCAATACTGGAGTGTGGATTATGGATCATGGTGTTATGTGAGGCAGATGGTAACTGATGATTTGACAAGGACACTGAATGAAGACAACGACTGAAACAAAGCATGATGAAGGAGGAACTTGAGAAAGATAATAATGAGGGGGGGAAATATATATACAATGAACCACAGACACATACTCCTATAAAGTCATCAGGAGTTCGTCAGTAAAAGAGCAGCGCAGGAAAAAAAAATCGGGGAGAACAATTGTAGAGAATAATGTATGGACACTGCAGGAGTTGAATGACAAGTTCAAAAGTGTTTTCACAATGGGAGACACCTGTAGCCCCAGCACCAACACTGACACACCTAATTAATCAAAGCGTCTTGACCCATAAGAGGATCATGGTCCTCATAAAATGTCACTTGTGTGCTACACGTGTGTTCATTGCCTACAACATTTCTCCTGAAATGTTGTTCCGCATGTCGCTGGAGAGAGGCAGAGAGGCAAGGGGGTGGAAAAGCGCAAGTATCATACCGATCTGTCAGAGATGAGACCGGGAGGAGGAGGAGGTGGAGGAGGAGTTGAACTGCATGCTGGTATCCCTGACGAAGGTGGTCTGTGAGGTACAATCAGATAAACTAAAGATCATCAGAACGTGAGTGATTCCCTGCTGAGGGTAAATTACCTCAGTGAGAGACAACAAGGCATTAGGGATGGGCCATGCGGTACGAAGCTCATACTTCCACGAGAGAGCGAGTTCAACATTGGACAAATGAGAAGTCTGGTTGTACTGCTTGTGTCTGGACGACCAGAAGGCATGTGACACTGTGCGCGGCGCATGGGAGGACGATAAAGACACTGGCTCACCACGCAGGAACATAAGGGGTAACTCCCTTAATGGAGAGATCATCTTAATGGGAGGGAACAAAGCAAGCACGTCCGGGGTCCTTCAACTGGCTTGAGTTCGCCAGCGGAAGGTTCTGCCCTGAGGCCACAACTCTTCCTGATGTACGTGCATGACCAGCCACAAGGTATGATCTGCCTGCATGTGTCTCCAGATGATATGCACAAGTCACGACGCACGTAACAAGCGAAGACGATTGCATCAACGTACGAGGGGACGACCTCGACCGGCTTCACAGTCGGTCTGTTATGATAACCACCTACCAGGATCGTGTGTGCCAGGGGGACTAGGGAGGTGACATTGTCCCTAACCTGTCATCACATGTCCACATCAGGAGAATATGGCAAATATCAGAATATCTTTATGGGTCACAGATACAGGAATATTCAGCAAGTTCTTCATATTCGACATAAAGCCGAACCTATAATGGACTTCTTAAGTTTGGTTAGAAAACTTAAAGGATCACAAGGATTAACAGAAAAGGTCCGGATAAACGCAACGGAGATAATACCAGATTTATGAGAGATGAGTTACAAGAAAAGGCTGGAAGACTTAGATTTGCCCATCATGAAGGAGAAAAGAGTGAGGGGTGACCTGTTCACAACCTTTTGGTTTAACGCAAACTGATAACGTATGCAGTGCACAATGCTTCGAAAGGCATTGGCTAGAGCTACCAGAGGACATGACATGAAACTTCAGAAAACAATTGTTAAAACAGATGTAAAGAAGTCATCTGATATAGTGGAAGACTGGTGGATGGATGGGACAAAATGGCAGAGGACATGCTTGATGCTGACAACACACATTACTTGAAAAGATCGCACGATAGGAGATAAGGCTGAGGAGATGGAGCCCCATGACTATGAAACTCCCTCCCTATACAGAAGCGGTAAGTAATACAATTAAGTAATTACACACACACACACACACACACACACACACACACACACACACACACACACACACACACACAGTTACTATACGAGGTTAGAGATCACGAATGTGACCAACACAGAAGAGAGAAGAGTAGAGAGCAACGACTACAAAACATTTGAAACCATTCTGAAGATGAAAGTATAAAGTACTTCGAGATACGACACGACATGACTTTACGCAGGAAAAATACAGATTAGAAAATAAGTAAAGAATTACATTTACAATACTGGTACAAGCAGTAATGATACAGGGAATAATCTGACATACGAAGATGTTAATGTGGATAACATATACAAGTTTATAATGTTGTATGGGAGTAGAGAAAGGCCAAGAGACAGTGGCCCCAGAGTGCACAATATAGAATATCATAACATATTATAACACATCACAACCCCACATTTCCCGGAATTCCAATGAATTCCATAACGATCATTCAAAATCAAGAAAGCAGTAGAGCGAAAACCAATATCTTGGTCAAGGAATCAGAACCACAAAGTAAACATGTCTACTGGCAGTTCAGAACATTATCAAGAATCAAAAGTCACTTTTCAAAATTATATGTACTTAAGAATACATAAAGCTATATGTTTCCCTGCGCTTAGGTGCCATAACTGCCTGCAATAAAGATAAGCGTGCCGACCATCTGTACCTTGTTCGCTTTCCTGGTCTGTTGTGTTGCGAGGGAAAGTGACGCAACACATACGTCGGTGTTCGGAAACACTAAGTGCTAGGGGCCCTGAAGGGTGCCATCCCTCGGTCCACCTGACAGCTATATACTCGAACCAACATCCTCGTGTTGTGGGTGATAACGATGACCACTTCACCACAGCCACACCTACAGCAGCAGCGCCGTATATGGCCAATTCAATCAAACAGGAGAAAAGTTCGTCTATTTTTCTCTCTCTTCATCCTCCTCTACATCTACCCTCAACTCCCCCCTGCAACACCCACGCCCTCTCCCAACACCTACTCCCCCTGCAACATCCACGTCCTCTCTCATCATCTACTCTCCCTGCAACATCCACGTCCTCTCTCATCATCTACTCTCCCTGCAACATCCACGTCCTCTCCCACCATCTACTCTCCCTGCAACATCCACGTCCTCTACCACTACCTACTCTCCCTGCAACATCCACGCCCTCTCCCACCACCTACTCTCCCTGCAACATCCACGTCCTCTCCCACCATCTACTCTCCCTGCAACATCCACGTCCTCTCCTACCATCTACTCTCCCTGCAACATCCACGTCCTCTCCCACCATCTACTCTCCCTGCAACATCCACGTCCTCTCCTACCATCTACTCTCCCTGCAACATCCACGTCCTCTCCCACTACCTACTCTCCCTGCGGTCTCTAATCTCTACTCAGCCACCTACTCTTCCTGCAACCTCTCCCCAAACCCCATTTTCCACCTTCCTCACTCTCACCCTCCACCTTGTCCTCTCCTTCCACTCCTCCATCCACTCTCCCCCTCCATTCCACACCCTCTCCTCTACACATAACTCCCCCTTCCCACCTCCAACACCCATACAACCCCTCCTCCAATCCCCTCCCTCCCTCCCTCCAACAACCCTCGAACCCTGCACCAGGGGTGAGTGCCGGGCCCAGCCAGCCAGCCAGTGGGACATTTCCTGGCCGTCGGAAGGGCAGATGAAGGCAAGACTAGGCAGATAAGCCCAGCTAAATGTCCGCCATTGTGGGGTAAACTACGTCACTTCCGGGACAATGGCGCCGACCTGATAAACGTTGGGCGTCTGCTATTGTTCTCTCCTGACCTCTGGTACACACACACACACACACACACACACACACACACACACACACACACACACCGCGAAACAAGTTAAGAACTTTATTACTGAATGTACCTGGTAAACAAAGGCAATGAACCCTGGTAAACAAAGGCCATGGACCAAATAAAAAAAAGGCGAATTAGCCCAACCAGCCAATCAAGGCAAAAATATGACGTAAGCAAGCACACACACACACACACACAAGCAAGGTAAGTACTATTTTGGTCAACAGCTAAATGGATTCAGACTAGAGATAATGCCAAGATCAACTAACTGTGACCAGGTCATCAGCAAGGTGGCTATGGGGTGAGGGGCTACATGGGTCGAACGAAGGACTGACAGAAACTGGGAATTCAGACGACGAGTCACCTAAGAACAGAAAACTGGAACAATCGCTGAAAATTATAGCTTTCAGAAGTTATGGTGGGCAAGGGAGGGAGTGCAGCGCGTGCAAACAAATGGATAAGAAAGGTGTCAACATACGAGAGCACGTCAGGGACGTGGCGAACGCAAGTCACTGGGCATGAACCCCGCGAGAAGATATGATGACTCAGTTGTAAGATGATGTCAGAGGCGTGTTCTCTGACGTGCCTCGAGGCTGCTCAACACGAGGAAATGCTCACAACACGAAGCACAACTCACACAGAGCACAACTCACACAGAGCACAACAGACTCTGCTGACAACAGGGAGCTGAGGGGGGAGAGAGAGAGAGAGAGAGAGAGAGAGAGAGAGAGAGAGAGAGAGAGAGAGAGAGAGAGAGAGAGAGAGAGAGAGAGAGAGAGCAGCAGCAGGTTCCCGCGGGCTGTTCAACAGACATACAGGAGCAGCAGGACTGACGTGGTGGGATAAAGGCCAGCGGGGGAAAATAGATGTCAGGTACACAGGGAAACCTCGGTAAAGCTGGAGAGGGAATGGATAATTTGCGTTCCATTCAAACTCACACCACAACCTCTCTCTCTCTCTCTCTCTCTCTCTCTCTCTCTCTCTCTCTCTCTCTCTCTCTCTCTCTCTCTCTATCAACCTTACTTTTTTCACATTTACTCTTTTACTCTCTTCTCTCACATGCCCTCCCAAACTCAAGACCCCAGCTTCAGCATTTTCTCACTCACATTAACCAAATCATCAGTCACCAAGAAATGGCTCACCACCCAGGCCACCTCTCCCACCTCACCCCTGACCCACTCTCCAAGGCCCTTGCATTCACCTCCTCAACACCCCATCCAAATACGGATTAAACAGCCATCACCCACCCCTGCCTGCCGCAGACCCACCTTCAGCTAGATCCATTCATCTTCGCTTCCTACTCTCCCACATGCCTTATTCCCCTGATGAAAACTCCCCACTGCTTTAGGCAGCTTTCCTCCAACACCATCCATTCGCAACACCTTCCACACAGCATCTCATCTCCACTACCATAAATACCAGACACTAATCCTTCTGTTTCTCTTGGCATTTCTCACACACACACACACACACACATCGCTCACACCACACACTTCACCCACACATCCTAAGCTACTCCTGAAGCTCCATTGTTCCCTCCTACTCTGATGCTCAGCACACATCCCCCTCACCCTCTCAATCATTCTCGGCTTCGAGTGACAAGTTTTCCTTGATAGAAGTATTCGTAGCACATTAAGAACAATGTAATAATTCTGAAATAAGACACGACTGACTATTCGTAGCACATTAAGAACAATGTAATAATTCTGAAATAAGACATGACTGACTAATCGTAACACATTAAGAACAATGTAATAATTCTGAAATAAGACACGACTGACTAAGGGGGAAACAAAATTCACTGCATTCTCCTGTGGTGACACAAGGCAGGTCCCAGGACACGTTTTCCTTCCTCCTGATCACGAACATCACACGTTGTGCTTCCCTCCAGTCTGGCCCACACACACAACCTCGCCAAAGGTGACTTGCAGTGTAACCTCATGCACGCGGCGTCCGTTAACTCTCTCTCTCTCTCTCTCTCTCTCTCTCTCTCTCTCTCTCTCTCTCTCTCTCTCTCTCTCTCTCTCATATATATATATATATATATATATATATATATATATAAAATGGTAAACACATTCTAGCTGATATGATATGCCTTTCATAGAATAACAATTTTACGTCACATTTTCATGCCAATAAAAAATATACTACAGAACATTTAATACAGTCAGTAACAAAACACAACAGAACATTTAAATACAATTAGTAACAATTTTCATTTGCTGTAAACACAGGAAACACCTGTACAACAGTTCCAATGTAACAACGGCAGCAAGACTTGTGACGGACGAGCGAGAAAAACTGCACTGCCAGACGTACGATTGAGGCACGATGACGATATGACCCCTGAGAACGACGGTGCGACCCTTGAGCACAGCAGCACAACCACAAAGCACGACAGTGCGACCCTTGAATACGACGGCGCAGCTTTCTAACTGGCCAGTACGACCCCTAAGCGACAAAGATAGGACGCCCGTGCACAACGGTACGACCGGTACCACCCTTAAGAAGTGACGGTACGGCCCTTGAGCATAATGGTACGACCCTTACGTACAACTGTACGACCCCTACGCACGAAGGAACGACCCCTACGCACGAGGGAACGACCCCTACGCAAGAAGGAACGACCTGTAAGTATGATGGTGTGATGTCTGACCTGACCCACAAGGGTAAGATTAAAGGTCACACCGTGATGCCCGCGGGTAGTAAGGTCGTGCTCTGAGGTCGTATGGTCGTCCTTGGAGGTCGTATGGTCGTGCTCAAGAGTCATAGGGTCGTGCATATAGAAGGTGAACAGTACCGCAAAGACACCAACGAAGCGACGGCCTTGCACGTCTCCACGCCTCTACCTCCTATGGCCGGGTTAGCTTCGATGGCCTCCCGACACCGCTTCCACACCGCTCACAAGCGACCCTGGCGCTACCGCCAGCCGGGCGCTGCGTAACCCAAGCTTAAGGTGAGGCGAGAGAGACGACGGCCGACCCGACCTTGAGTTGTGGAGTACTGAACACAGAGACGACCTACCTACCTACCTACCAGTACCACGAGACTTGGTCAATATATGGCAGGGCAAGCGCTCACCCCACGTCTTGCCTGATGGATGAGACTATTCTGAGAGAGAGAGAGAGAGAGAGAGAGAGAGAGAGAGAGAGAGAGAGAGAGAGAGAGAGAGAGAGAGAGAGAGAGAGAGAGAGCTTTCTCGTACAGTTCCTCACCCCAGAAATGGACCCGTGTAAACTCACGAACGTTCAGTATTCCACATACGACCCGTGTGAATCACACAAGGATCCTTCCATCATAACCCCGACATAAAGATGACCATAAGGTAAACATGGAAAGATAAATGCCAGGGAGGAAATGTCAAAATGTATATATACAACAAGGATGGGGTTGAGGATGCCGGGGATATATGACTACATTCACAGTCTTGACGTAACATTTGGTCTCTTGTCTGTGATTCACGTCGCCATTCCAGACTAGAGGTGTTACCGGACTCCACCTGCTCGCGGTGACGACGCTCGGAGAGGCTGTATGAGTGGCAGTACAGTCTCGTCAAAGATCTTCCAATTCCAAAGGAGTTCATCATTTCCCTCCAACTGGATGTAGCGCAGCAGCCCCCTAAAAAGAAGGCCAGGGCAACTCCTCGACCCATTCTTAAAGAAAAAGGGGTCCTGGGGCAATACTAAGTCAACATGCCTTAAAGCCTAATCTGTACATACTTATGGTATGATTAACAACCATCCATGGACAAGACATACCGCGAGACTGTGTGTGTGTGTGTGTGTGGGAGAGAGAGAGAGAGAGAGAGAGAGAGAGAGAGAGAGAGAGAGAGAGAGAGAGAGAGAGAGAGAGAGAGAGAGATCAAATTTCGTGCCGGCAGCCCAATCCCTTCCTCAAAGGTTTGAACACCATTCTGACACTTCATCCCTACATCCTTGTGCTATGATCCCTACATCCTTGTGCTATGATCCCTACATCCTTGTGCTATGATCCCTACATCCTTGTGCTATGATCCCTACATCCTTGTGCTATGATCCCTACATCCTTGTGCTATGATCCCTACATCCTTGTGCTATGATCCCTACATCCTTGTGCTATGATCCCTACATCCTTGTGCTATGATCCCTACATCCTTGTGCTATGATCCCTACATCCTTGTGCTATGATCCCTACATCCTTGTGCTATGATCCCTACATCCTTGTGCTATGATCCCTACATCCTTGTGCTATGATCCCTACATCCCTGTGCTATGTTGTGTATCGAGTCTTAAGTCAGGACATGGTCTGTGCAGAATGTCTCTCACTGCGTCCAGTGAAGACCTGACCCAGGCAACCATCCCCGCCTGATACCAACGTACTCAGACATACGTAGTCACCTCACGTTGACCCTGACGACAACACGACAACCTCACAATAACCCCAGGACCACTAGGTGTGAGGGAGTCCTGCTGATGTCATACAGCAACTTTCGAAAGAAACGCATGCAGCCACGGGGCCACGCTACCTCCTGTAACTGGGAAATGTGGACTCCTTCCCCAGGTTCCCTGACCAGATGGTACTCCCAGTGATGTGTCCTCTAGGCGGCGTCCGGTAGCACCAGTCCTTAACATACAGACACAAACAACGGTGGAACATCTGAACCAAGCTATACATAAAAAAGCCAATCCCAAATACATAACCAAAATCATACACACAGGAGCAGCAACATACGTCAAATACCCACACACACACACGCATACAGCAGGAGCCACATACACACATACAACAGCAGCCACATACATACAGCAGAAGCCACATACACACGTACAGCAGGAGCCACATACACACATACAACAGCAGCCACATACATACAGCAGAAGCCACATACACACATACAGCAGGAGCCACATACACACATACAACAGCAGCCACATACATACAGCAGAAGCCACATACACACATACAGCAGGAGCCACATACACACATACAACAGCAGCCACATACATACAGCAGAAGCCACATACACACGTACAGCAGGAGCCACATACACACATACAACAGCAGCCACATACATACATACAGCAGCAGCAACATACATACAGCAGAAGCGACATACACATGTACAGCAGGAGCCACATACACACATACAACAACAGCCACATACATACATACAGAGGAAGCCACAGACACATATACAGCAGCAGCCACATACACACATACAGCAGCACCCACATACACACATACAACAGCAGCCACATACATACAGCAGGAGCCACATACACACATACAACAGCAGCCACATACACACATACAACAGCAGCCACATACATACAGCAGGAGCCACATACACACATACAACAGCAGCCACATACATACAGCAGCACCCACATACACACATACAACAGCAGCCACATACATACAGCAGGAGCCACATACACACATACAACAGCAACCACATACATACAGCAGCACCCACATACACACATACAACAGCAGCCACATACATACAGCAGGAACCACTTACACACATACAACAGCAACCACATACATACAGCAGCACCCACATACACACATACAACAGCACCCACATACACCAGTATAAGGAGTTATATACACATATCCTACAGTTAAATCACATACGCACAACATATCAAAGTATATTTTCTAGTTCTCATTCTTATATTTTACTTATCTGAGTGCGTAAGTCCATGATTCATTTCAACACACACAGCAAGAGCCACATACACACATACAACATACAAATTCAATCAACAATAAAGTTATCCTATCTGTATGATAACTGTACAGACTGGAGTAATGCCATCTCAGTTATTAACTCTAACTCCACTACCACGAGCAATACCATAGAATCGTCTATTACTTAATACACAAAGAATTATAACCTTAATATTAAGGAAGGTCTATACCAATTGAATAACTTTATTGTTAATAAAATTTGTAAACAATTCACCTTCTCGTCCACATAATAAGTTTATGATACGCTCGTTGTCTGTCTTGGACAATCACATGTTTACCAAATGGTGTCCTAGCTACGTCTCTTCGTTGTTTATCAAATGACTATTATATTTCTCTCTTATATCTCCCCTGATGATGTGATTATCACAGAAAAGTGCACTTAGGAACTCATCGTGTTCCATTTTCCCCGTGGACTCATTGGTGAGTGTGTGTGTGTGTGTGTGTGTGTGTATATATATATATATATATATATATATATATATATATATATATATATATATATATATGATCTCTACTTTGTCTCCGCTCAGTAGACAATCTCCCTGCTCTGTCTCCCCAGGAGATAAATTCCCCACTTTCACTCTCGTCAATAGAAAAAAGCTCTCTCTCTCTCTCTCTCCCTCTCTCTCTCTCTCTCTCTCTCTCTCTCTCTCTCTCTCTCTCTCTCTCCCTTGCCTCCCCCACGATAACTCCCTCCCTTCATGACCACAGAGCAACCATCAAGGGCGGTTAGCGACCACTAACCTGCCGTGTTCCCGCACTTACGGCACAATAAACAGCTCCAAGTGGAGAACAAAACATTTTTCTGCCCCCGTCCCCAACACGAGCGGTAAATGGCGACTCCGCCTCACTTCTCACAACCAATTTGTCCCGCGATTGGAAATGAACTTTTTCTTTAACTCTAGAAAAGGAGGTATTAAGAGAGGGGTTCAGTGCCTTTCATGGGGATTATCTACAAAGGGGAAAAATGGCCAGTGGTCAGCCTTTTGCCTTTAAATGGAATTTAGACGGTCAGCCTTTTACCTTTAAATGGAACTTTGACGGTCAGCCTTTTATCTTTAAATGGAACTTTGACGGTCAGCCTTTTATCTTTAAATGGAACTTTGACGGTCAGCCTTTTATCTTTAAATGGAACTTTGACGGTCAGCCTTTTATCTTTAAATGGAACTTTGACGGTCAGCCTTTTACCTTTAAATGGAACTTTGACGGTCAGCCTTTTATCTTTAAATGGAACTTTGACGGTCAGCCTTTTATCTTTAAATGGAACTTTGACGGTCAGCCTTTTACCTTTAAATGGAACTTTGACGGTCAGCCTTTTACCTTTAAATGGAACTTTGACGGTCAGCCTTTTAACTTTCAATGGAACTTTGACGGTCAGCCTTTTATCTTTAAATGGAACTTTGACGGTCAGCCTTTTATCTTTAAATGGAACTTTGACGGTCAGCCTTTTATCTTTAAATAAAACTTTGACGGTCAGCCTTTTATCTTTAAATGGAACTTTGACGGTCAGCCTTTTATCTTTAAATGGAACTTTGACGGTCAGCCTTTTATCTTTAAATGGAACTTTGACGGTCAGCCTTTTATCTTTAAATGGAACTTTGACGGTCAGCCTTTTATCTTTAAATGGAACTTTGACGGTCAGCCTTTTACCTTTAAATGGAAGGGGAAAGGGGGAGGGGGGGGGGGGGGGGTTGGGAGGGTGGGGAAAGGGGGGAGGGGGAGGAGTGGGGGGAAAAGGGGATTTTGGGGGGAGTGTGGGGAGGGGAGGTTGGGAGGGGTTTGGGGGGTGGGGGGGGTTTGGGAGGGAAAGGGGTGGGGGGGGAATGGGGGGTGGGGAGGGGGGGGTTGGGGGGGAGTGGGGGAAGGGGAGAGGCCCGGGGGACCCAAATTGAGTGAATGGTAAAAAGATTGTGGTGTGGCCTTTTCTTTTCGGGGGAAGAAAAGGAATGTATGTACACAAGTGTATTTTTGATTGTTTTGGTACAAAATGTTGTATTGTGCGGGGTTTGGAGTTGTATGAACATGTTAGGGGGGGGGGGGGTTGGCCAAATTTTTCGTCTGTTTCCTTGCGTCCCGCTAACCGGGAAAAACATCGACAATAAAATAATAATAATAAAATAAATAATAATAATAATAATAAAAAAAAAATTTTTTTTTTTTTTTTTTAATACTATTCCCCTTTTCCGCATAAATATAATAAACATATATAATATATATATAATATAAAATATAATATATAAAAAATATATATATATAATATATTTTTTTTTTTTTTTTTTTTTTTTTTTTTTTTTTTTTTTTTTTTCCAAAAGAAGGAACAAAAAAGGTCCATTTGAGGATATTCCCTAAAAGGCCCAGTCCTCTGTTCTTAACGCTACCCACGCTATCCGGGAAATAGCGAATAGTATGAAAAAAAAAAAAAAAAAAATTATATTATCTCTGGGAAGGGGATTAAAAAATACTTCCCACGTATTCCCCTGTCGTAGAAGGCGACTAAAGGGGAGGGACGGGGGTGAAATCCCTCCCTTCTTTTTTTTTTTTTAATTTTCCAACAAAGGAACGAAAAGGGGGGCCAGGTGAGGATTTTTCCAAAAAAAAGGTTCAGCCCTCTTTTTTAAAGCTAACTCGCTAAGGGGGAAATGGCGAATAGTTTAAAAAAAAAGAAAATATTAGTTAATATAATTATATAAAAATATATATATATATATAAATTAAATATATATATAAAATTATATACTTTAAAACTAATATATATAAATTTTTAAATATATATTAATAATATATATATATATTTTTAAATATATATAATGATAGAGTTGATAGAGATGCCTGGGGAAAGGATTAAAAAATATATGGTTGGGGGCAATTGTTAGAAGCGTGAAAGTTTTTTTCGAGGAGAAAGGGCATGTGTACGTGTAGGAAGAAGGAAAGTGTTTGGGTTCTCATGAATGTAGGTTTGCGGAGGGGTGTGTGATGTCTCCATGGTTGTTTAATTTGTTTAGATGGGGTGTAAAGAGGTAAATCAAGAGTCCTGGAAAGAGGGGGGAAGTATAAGTCTTTTGGGATGAGAGAGCTTGGGAAGTGAGTCAAGTTTGTTGTTCGCTGAGATACAGCGCTGGTGGCTGATTCATGTGAGAAACTGCAGAAGCTGGTGACTGAGTTTGGTAAAGTGTGTGGAAGAAGAAAGTTAAGAGTAAATGTGAATAAGAGCAAGGTTATTAGGTACAGTAGGGGTGAGGGTCAAGTCAATTGGGAGGTGAGTTTGAATGGAGAAAAACTGGAGGAAGTGAAGTGTTTTAGATATCTGGGAGTGGATCTGTCAGCGGATGGAACCATGGAAGCGGAAGTGGATCATAGGGTGGGGGAGGGGGCGAAAATTCTGGGAGCCTTGAAGAATGTGTGGAAGTCGAGAACATTATCTCGGAAAGCAAAAATGGGTATGTTTGAAGGAATAGTGGTTCCAACAATGTTGTATGGTTGCGAGGCGTGGGCTATGGATAGAGTTGTGCGCAGGAGGATGGATGTGCTGGAAATGAGATGTTTGAGGACAATGTGTGGTGTGAGGTGGTTTGATCGAGTAAGTAACGTAAGGGTAAGAGAGATGTGTGGAAATAAAAAGAGCGTGGTTGAGAGAGCAGAAGAGGGTGTTTTGAAATGGTTTGGGCACATGGAGAGAATGAGTGAGGAGAGATTGACCAAGAGGATATATGTGTCGGAGGTGGAGGGAACGAGGAGAAGAGGGAGACCAAATTGGAGGTGGAAAGATGGAGTGAAAAAGATTTTGTGTGATCGGGGCCTGAACATGCAGGAGGGTGAAAGGAGGGCAAGAAATAGAGTGAATTGGAGTCATGTGGTATACAGGGGTTGACGTGCTGTCAGTGGATTGAAGCAAGGCATGTGAAGCGTCTGGGGTAAACCATGGAAAGCTGTGTAGGTATGTATATTTGCGTGTGTGGACGTGTGTATGTACATGTGTATGGGGGGGGGGGTTGGGCCATTTCTTTCGTCTGTTTCCTTGCGCTACCTCGCAAACGCGGGAGACAGCGACAAAGTATAAAAAAAAAAAAAAAAAAAAAAAAAAATATATATATATATATATATATATATATTTTTTTTTTTTTTTTTTTTTTTATACTTTGTCGCTGTCTCCCGCGTTTGCGAGGTAGCGCAAGGAAACAGACGAAAGAAATGGCCCAACCCCCCCCCCCATACACATGTACATACACACGTCCACACACGCAAATATACATACCTACACAGCTTTCCATGGTTTACCCCAGACGCTTCACATGCCTTGCTTCAATCCACTGACAGCACGTCAACCCCTGTATACCACATCGCTCCAATTCACTCTATTCCTTGCCCTCCTTTCACCCTCCTGCATGTTCAGGCCCCGATCACACAAAATCTTTTTCACTCCATCTTTCCACCTCCAATTTGGTCTCCCTCTTCTCCTCGTTCCCTCCACCTCCGACACATATATCCTCTTGGTCAATCTTCCTCACTCATTCTCTCCATGTGCCCAAACCATTTCAAAACACCCTCTTCTGCTCTCTCAACCACGCTCTTTTTATTTCCACACATCTCTCTTACCCTTACGTTACTTACTCGATCAAACCACCTCACACCACACATTGTCCTCAAACATCTCATTTCCAGCACATCCATCCTCCTGCGCACATCTCTATCCATAGCCCACGCCTCGCAACCATACAACATTGTTGGAACCACTATTCCTTCAAACATACCCATTTTTGCTTTCCGAGATAATGTTCTCGACTTCCACACATTTTTCAAGGCTCCCAAAATTTTCGCCCCCTCCCCCACCCTATGATCCACTTCCGCTTCCATGGTTCCATCCGCTGACAGATCCACTCCCAGATATCTAAAACACTTCACTTCCTCCAGTTTTTCTCCATTCAAACTCACCTCCCAATTGACTTGACCCTCAACCCTACTGTACCTAATAACCTTGCTCTTATTCACATTTACTCTTAACTTTCTTCTTCCACACACTTTACCAAACTCAGTCACCAGCTTCTGCAGTTTCTCACATGAATCAGCCACCAGCGCTGTATCATCAGCGAACAACAACTGACTCACTTCCCAAGCTCTCTCATCCCCAACAGACTTCATACTTGCCCCTCTTTCCAGGACTCTTGCATTTACCTCCCTTACAACCCCATCCATAAACAAATTAAACAACCATGGAGACATCACACACCCCTGCCGCAAACCTACATTCACTGAGAACCAATCACTTTCCTCTCTTCCTACACGTACACATGCCTTACATCCTCGATAAAAACTTTTCACTGCTTCTAACAACTTGCCTCCCACACCATATATTCTTAATACCTTCCACAGAGCATCTCTATCAACTCTATCATATGCCTTCTCCAGATCCATAAATGCTACATACAAATCCATTTGCTTTTCTAAGTATTTCTCACATACATTCTTCAAAGCAAACACCTGATCCACACATCCTCTACCACTTCTGAAACCGCACTGCTCTTCCCCAATCTGATGCTCTGTACATGCCTTCACCCTCTCAATCAATACCCTCCCATATAATTTACCAGGAATACTCAACAAACTTATACCTCTGTAATTTGAGCACTCACTCTTATCCCCTTTGCCTTTGTACAATGGCACTATGCACGCATTCCGCCAATCCTCAGGCACCTCACCATGAGTCATACATACATTAAATAACCTTACCAACCAGTCAACAATACAGTCACCCCCTTTTTAATAAATTCCACTGCAATACCATCCAAACCTGCTGCCTTGCCGGCTTTCATCTTCCGCAAAGCTTTTACTACCTCTTCTCTGTTTACCAAATCATTTTCCCTAACCCTCTCACTTTGCACACCACCTCGACCAAAACACCCTATATCTGCCACTCTGTCATCAGACACATTCAACAAACCTTCAAAATACTCATTCCATCTCCTTCTCACATCACCGCTACTTGTTATCACCTCCCCATTTACGCCCTTCACTGAAGTTCCCATTTGCTCCCTTGTCTTACGCACCCTATTTACCTCCTTCCAGAACATCTTTTTATTCTCCCTAAAATTTACTGATAGTCTCTCACCCCAACTCTCAATTTCCCCTTTTTTTTTCACCTCTATACCTTTCTCTTGACCTCCTGTCTCTTTCTTTATACTTCTCCACTCAATGCATTTTTTTCCCTGCAAAAATCTTCCAAATGCCTCTCTCTCTCTTTCACTAATACTCTTACCTTCTTCATTCCCCCACTCCACCCTACCCTTTCTAACCAGCCCACCTCCCACTCTCTCATGCACATGCATCTTTTTAGCGCAATTCCATCACTGATGTCCCTAAATACATCCCATTCCTCCCCGTCTCACCTTACATTCCATGCTCTCCACCTTTTCCAATCGGCCACATCCTCATCCTGGTAACTTCCCCACATCATACAACATTAATCACCACGATATACATACATAGCATTTAAAACCCCACGATATATCATACATAGCGTATAGACACCACGATATATCATACATAGTCATTAATAACCACGATATATCATACATACATTATAGACAATGATATATCCATACATAGCATTATAGACCACGATTAATCATACAAGCATTATAGACCACGATAGGTCCAAACAAGCTTATAGGACCACGATATCTCATACATAGCATTAGTAGACCACTATAGTTCATACATAGCAGTATAGACCACGATATATCATGCATAGCATTATAGACCACGATAATGTCATACATATCTAGACCACGATATAGCATATAGCAGTATAGACCACGATATATCGTATATAGCAGTATAGCACTGTGGCTAGAGATGACTTAGGAGGCAGAATGGATATTGTGACCTGTGATTGTGGTCAGCTCGCGTCGCCTCGCCGCCGTGTTATCGAGACAGACTTCCCCAGAACTTAAAAGGGGAAAGTAAATTTTATAGTTGTGTTAATGGAGTGATAGTTTTCATGCCATGGAGTTTTTTGACAAAAAAATAGTGAAGTTGGAGAAAAATGTAGCTTAGACATTGAACTTATTTGACACAGTGGTGAATTGATGAGAAACTGCCATTGACTTTGTGGGAATAAATTGTACATGTTCCTTTCCATAGCCAGAGGTTGAACCATTAGTGGCCATTCATTTTTTTCAATCATTTCAAGCTAAAAGCTTGTTTTCTAAATTGTTCTTAAACATTTTTCAATGTATATTCTAATGAATGTGTTGTGTGTGGTGTGTATGTGCATTTGTGTTGTGTGTGTGTGTGTGTGTATATGTAAATATATGTATAATTATCCCTGGGATAGGGGTGAAAGAAATACCTCACTTCCCACTATACCTCGCGTGTCCGTAGAAAGCGACTAGAGGGGACGGACCGGGGGCCGGAAATCCTCCCCTCCTTTATTAACTTTTCTAAGATGGGAATTATATATATATATTATATATATATATATATATATATATAAGTATAAATATATAATATAAATATATAAAAATATATATATTTTCTTTTTTCATACTGATTCGCCATTTTCCCCCGCGTCATACGAGGTTAGCGTTAAGACAAAGGACTGGGCCTTTGAGCAATATTCCTCACCTGCCCCCTTCTCTGTTTCCTTCATTTGGAAAAAAAAAAAAAAAAAAAGAGAGAGGGGGATTTCCAGCCCCCCGCTCCCCCCCCCCTTTTAAGTCCCCCTTCTGCACCAAAAGGGAAAAACGTGGGAATTTTTCTTTCTCCCCATCCCCATGGATATATATATTATTTTTAAATAAAATATATTTATTATAATATTTATAAAATAAAAAATTTAAATATATATATATATGTTCGTGGTTTTCAAGAACGACCTCGCCCCCGGGAAAGGACGACCTCCCAATGACGACCTAAAGCAGGCAAAGAGAAAATTCTTCCACCTTAAAAGGGACCCCCTCCCTGGAAACAGCCCCCGGCAAGAGACAGAAGCCATATTTTATCTACAAAGTGTAAAAGAGTTTAAGATCCCAACCAGGGGAACTCCCAAACCCACCAAACCAAAGTGAGACCCAACCAACACCCCCCACAGTAAAGGGGCCCACCAACACCACAGTGAAAAGGCCCCAAACACCACACCACATGAGAGAGCCCCCAAACACCACACCACAGTGAAGACCCCACCAACAAAAAACACCAGAGTGAAGCCAAAAACCCCACACCACAGTAGAGAGCCCCCAAAACCACCACAGTGAAGCCACCAACACCACACCACAGTGAGAGAAGCCACCAACCCCAACACCAAAAGGGGAAAACCCCTCCAACACCACACCAAGGGGAGACCAAACCCAACCCCACACCACAGGGAAAAGCCCCAACACCCCCACCAAAAGGGGAACCAAACCAAAAACCACAGTGAGACCCCAAAACACCCCCACCAAAAAGGGAAAAGAGAGCCCCCAACACCCCACCACAGTGAAGCCCCAACACCCCCACCACAGTGAGAGCCAACAACACCACCCCACGTAAGACCACCCAACCCCACACCAATTGAGAAAAAACAACACCACACCACAGTGAGGGGCCCCAAAAAACCACACCAGAGTGAGAGCCCCCCAACACCAAACCACAGCGAAGCCACCAACACCACAGCGAGAGCCCCACCAACACCACAGTGAGGAGCCACCAACACCACACCACAGTGAGCGAGAGCCACCCTACACCACAACCACAGTGAGAGAGCCACCAACACCACACCAGAGTTGAGAGCCCTAACACCACAACCACAGTGCGAGCCAACAACAACACAGGTGAGAGCCAACAACATACACCACACCACAGTGAGAGCCACCAACACCACACCACAGTGAGAGCCACCAACACCACACCACAGTGAGACCCCACAACACCACACACAGAGCGAGCCACAACACCACACCACAGTGAGAGCCACCAACACCACACCAGAGTGAGAGCCACCAACACCAACCACAGTGAGAGCCACCTCACCACATACCAGCAGCGAGAGCCACCAACACCAAAGTGAGAGCCACCAACACCACACCACGTGAGAGAGCCACCAACACCACACCACAGTGAAGAAGCACCAAAAAACCACACCAGAGTGAGAGCCAACACACCACACCACCAGTGAGAGCCAACAACACCACAGTGAGAGCCAACAGACACCACACACAGTGAGAGCCAACAACACCACACCACAGTGAGAGCCTAACAACACCAACCACACCAGAGTGAGAGCCACAACACCACACCACAGTGAGAAGCCAACAACACACAGTGTGAAAGCCACCAACACCACCCCACAGTGAGGAGCCAACAACACCACACCACAGTGAGAGCCCCCCACACCACACCACAGTGAGAGCCACAAACCACCACAGTGAATGCCACCAACACCACAGGAAGAGCCACCACCACCACACCACAGTGAGAGCCAACACACCCCCCAGTGAGAGCCAACAACACCACAGTGAGACCACCAACACCACACCACAGTGAAGCCAACACACCACACCACAGTAAGCCAACAACACCACTCCACAGTGAGAGCCACCAACAACCACACCACCACAGTGAGAGCCCCCCAACACCACAGTGAGAGCCACCACCACACACCACAGTGAGAGGCCAGCACACCACAGTAGAGCCAACAACACCACAGTGAGAGCCAACAACACACAGTGAGAGCCTGTCCTCTCACCATAATGTTATCAGGCTATTTGTGGTACTTCTTATATCAGTGAGAGCCACCAAGTAGCACAGGTGAGAGTCAGCACCAATCAATAACCCATATTCAGAGTCATAATCCAGTTTCCTATTTTGAACAAAGTCATAAAAAGAGTAGAAAAATCCCCCCCTCACATTTGTCCCCCAGAAAAAAATGCAAATATTCCTCTAAAAAAAGGCAGGGCTTACGTCTGCGGTTTTCCCCCCTCCTCCCCTACCTCCCTCTGCTTTTACTCCCGTTGGGAGGAGGGAGGGGGGGAGGGGGGAGGAGAGGAAAGGGAAAGGAGGAGGGGTAAAGGAGGAGGAGAGCTTTTCCCAAAAATTGGGCAGTATTGAGGAAAACTTGCTAACCTCCGGGTTCCCCTTGGAGGGAAACCCCGAAACAGCCTTTATGTCGAAGCCTTTTTCCCTTGGGGTTGGGGGCCGTGTCCAAAACGAACCCACAACAAACCCGACGGAGCCAACCAAACCCCCACCTACGTACCGCGGGG
Organism: Panulirus ornatus; assembly: GCF_036320965.1. Classification (NCBI taxonomy): domain Eukaryota; kingdom Metazoa; phylum Arthropoda; class Malacostraca; order Decapoda; family Palinuridae; genus Panulirus; species Panulirus ornatus. The sequence continues at coordinate 15,765,061 of NC_092235.1, forward strand.
GAAAGGGGCTGGGTTTGTTTTAAATTAATTCTTGCCCGGGGAGTTTGGGCAAAAATATTATCCCGAACCTATTAAGAAAAGTTTGGGCTTTAAAAAATCTCACTAAAAACCCACCCCCACTACTATCTATCTCTCCACACATTTAAACCCCTCCCCCACTATCTTTTCTATCTTTCCACACATTTAAACCCTCTACCCCACTATCTATCTAAACTTTCCACACATTTTCCATCTAACCCCACAATCTATCAATCCCCCCACAATTTACCATCTACCACACTATCTATCTACTTTCCCCACATTTTCCATCACCCCACTATCTATCTACTCCACACTATTTTTTTTTACATTTAAAATACTGGGTGATGAATGTTAAGGGGGGAGTTTTGTTAGCCTGCACAAGGGTTGTGCCCTTTTGGTCTAGGGGAACGTAGCTTGTTTTTCGCTTTGATACTATACTTTTATGAGGGTTTTCCCTCCCCCCAGGAGGGCGCCACCTTCACCTGGCCATGAATAAAATCCATTCGTACATCCCCGTTTATTCGGTAACCCGGAATTTTGAGCGAAATAAAACTTCACCAAAATTTAAAAAAACGAATAAAAAAAAATTTCATCTGCCTCCTTCGCCCAATTTTCCCCTTTTCCCCCTTGGCTCCTTGTTTCGTTTCCGGCGTGCGTCGCAAAGCCGGGATTCCACTCATTCAAATTTCTCCTGCGTGAGGCCACCAGGATCTCTGATCATCCACACCTTATATTCAGTCCACTTCCTCCACCATCTCCCTCTCATCTCCTTCTCTCTCTCTCTCTCCCCCTCTCTCCTCTCAACTCTCTCCTCTCTCTCTCGGTCTCTCTCTCTCTCATCCTGAGCAGATCACCTTACCCTGACGTCGTCTGCTAAACCTTGATATAAAATTCTCTTGGCGTCAGAAACGGCCAAATGCGGAAGAACACTTGCTGTGTAATCTCTGGCGACCCTGAAACTAAGTCACATGCACTGAGGCACACAAATGTAACGGACAGAATACATACTCCATATTCTCTTAAGTACTGGACAGACACCGTGATTGCATGAGTACAGGGCCATGCATTTCTTGAGGACTCCTGCCAAAAACGTCTCCCTTCGTAGTTCACACACTCCTCTGTTTTGCTACTACTGATGAATCTTGTTTGGAATATAGCCATTAATCCGTCTTCCTGCATACCATTATAATGTCCCCATTGCTCTATTCCTATCAATGGGAATACCGTCCTTCACGAGTCCCTTACCTATGGAGATCTGTGCGTGTGGAGCACCTGGGCTGAGTTTGGTCTACAAATCTAATTGTTAGCCTTCACTGTCTAATTGTGTTTCTTTCACACTAACCAATAAACATTACAAGTACATTATGACATAAACATCTATGTACACATGACCATAAACAATCTAAGCACGACATGACCATAAATAGTTTTAAGTACAGATGACCATAAACTTTTTTAAGTACAGATGACCATAGACATTATAAGTACGTATGATCATAAATATAATATATACGTATACCATAAACTTTATAAGTACGTATGACCTAAACATTATAAGTACGTATACCATATACATTTCCACACACATGACCATAAACATTAATATGCTACATATTTTTAATAAACATTTTAAAGCACCACATAATCATATACACTTCCAGCACACATGACCATAAACATTATCAGTACCTATGTTTAATAAAACTTTTTTAAGCACACATAATCATACACATTTACTCCACACATGACCATAAACATTATAAGTACGTATGACCATATACATTTACAGCACACAATGACCAAAAACATTTGAAGTATGTATGACCACCACGGATGTGGTCTGTCTATTAGGTAGATGCCTGTATACCATCTGTTGCCTGCCCGTAAGGTCCCCTCACGCCACACTACTGCCCATTCACAATCTCGTTTTCCTATACCTCAACATCTGCCATGATATTCTCCTCCAGCACAATTAAACAACTCATCTTCAATATCCCCCAGACTTACTGTCCCAATACTACCACTGGAATATGATATGCCAATATTCTTCTCGTCATTTCGTACTCTCTTCCAAACAGTCAATATACAAATTTGTTGTCGTATGAATTACTTTACATATCTATAATATATTCGAATTCCTTCCATGCCTTGATTACTTTCTCTGCGATTCCCTCTTAATCTTCACCAGCAAATCAATTATTTTTCTTCGGCTCTAGCTTCCTTTCCTTACCAACACCAGTCCTCTTTCTTTTTTCCTTTCTCCTTTTCCCTTCTCGTCTGTTCATCTTTCCAAAATTTTTTCCCCACTCTCTTCCCCCTTACCCCCCACTTTCCCTTGTTTTCCATTCCAGTGGCACAGTACAGTACATAAGGTGTCCGACACGTAATACAATACCTACCGTGTTGTGTCCTCGTCTTCTTTCAATCATAAATTCAACCTTCCTCACCTCCTGATTCATTTAGCTCTAACCTGTACGATTCCCACGTCTCCGCATCCAGCGAGACGTTCGCGAGACATCTGTGTCAATCACTGAAATTAATATCCTCCTTATGAAAAACGCCTTACTATAGTCCATCTTGTATTTATGTCTTGTACTCTACTGGTCTGTCTCCATCTATAGTGTGGGTGGGAGGACCTACTCTACGTTACCTACTCTACCTCAATCAATAAAGATTAGGAATGCAGATCCTGCAACAATAACCTCATCCACAAACCATCAAGGCATTGCACCTGTCCTTCCATGTAAACTACACACACACACACACACACACACACACACACACACAATCACACACACATACACACACACACACGACACAACCCACATTGTACACACACAGAACACACTCACACAGGAACGTTGACTGTACAACGTATATGATGATAACAGTTAATCGCTAAATTCCCAAACATCACTGATGATGATCATTTACATAAAGATCACAGGAAGAAACGAAAAGAAATGTCCTCAACTCATTTAAGACCTAATCATCAATGGAGCCTAGGTGTGCTGTCGACCTTACAGATCCCTCAGTTGTCAGGCTGCCAGATAAGGACAACCACACCATTATAAATGGTTCAGGTTTGGTTGCATTGAGGCAGGGAAATATATCTGGATGGTTCTCCCCTCAGCAGCCTGGTGGAGGCAGAACACTCAAACTTAAGCTTCTTTCAACTTATCATAAAGCTTGGCAAGGAGGGTTGTGTGTGTGTGTGTGTGTGTGTTTGTGTGTTGTGGTGTGTGTGTGTGTGTTCACTCTGGATGATAACAGCTTCGACCAATAAGATAACACTACCAAAGACACCTGACACACAGCAGACCGACATATAAACACGCCACGTAACATCACCGTGCCCCTTGATGCCCGCCTGCCTCCTGAGAAGGGAGAATGAAACTCACGGCGTTTCTTCCACAGCCAAGCAACACACACACCGGTAAGGATCGAGATAACCTTCCATCTGGTCCGAAACGAACGTAACAATCGCAGACGCGCCAACAACTGTTACATATGTAACTAGCCTTAAAGTACAGAGGACCCTGACCTAAACCTGACCTAACCTAAATACCTGCAGTGAGGGCCACTCAGCTAGAACTTAATGAAATACAAGTTTTTTGAAAAGAATGATGAAAAGAACATATAGAAACCTCTGATCAAAATAAACAAATAACTCGTAGTGGAAACATCAGCATTTATCAGGACAAAAGGTCGGATGCGCGATAACCAAGACGGACAGTAACCACACTGACACCTTCATGCAAGAAAGGGCTGGACGTTATTTTTTGTCCAGACACGGCATAGTAACGACGAAGAATTTGACCAGAGGAAAGGGGAGAGGAAACAACGCAGCCAAGACATGAAGTTGGATCACATGGACTTCCCCAATAACAAGACTTCAGTGTGGCACTGGAGACGATAACCGTCTGTAGACGTGGCCTCTGGTGTTGCCCGCAAGTGAGTTGTTGCAACAATGCCCCCCCCCCCTATTTGTATTAATAACAGACCCAGACGAGAGACTACGAGAGTAGACGATCAGATCCCGCCTGAGATACTTGCAGTAAGTACCATTGATAGGGTCAGGATCCCATCACTAAGAGGCAAAAGAAAAAGAATCTTTAGATCCAATCTAGACTGACCAGATATGAACCTCATGAACTTATAGAAGGACAGGTCTATCAAGAAATGATAGGCATGAATAATGAAGGTTATATAATGAGATATACGATTAATAATCACACTGAGAAGATAGGCTCGATCAAGAAATGATAGGCATGATTATGAAGTATGATAATGAATAATACGATATAATCACACCTGAAGAAAGACAGGTCTATCAAGAAATGATTAGGTCATCGCGATATGATGAGAGGTATGATAATGAGAGACACGATAATAATCACACTGAGAAGATAGGTCATCAAGAAATGATAGCATGATTCTATAGAGAGTATAGATAATGAGATAATACGAATAAATCACACTGAGAAACTAGTCTATCAAGAATGATAAAAGGCCGGATAATGAGAGGTTAAGATCATGAGATAATACGATGAAAAATCACCGAGAGACAGGTCAATCAAGAAATGATAAGGCGATTAATAATGAGAGGTATGAAATAGACTTTCATTCCAAGTGAGAGAACGCTGCTGACGAACGAAAATGTTTTGCTTGTTTTTCACAAGAAGCAAAACTGAATTCCGCACGTCGAGACCCACCAGAACCTGTGGCATTAACTAATCAGAAGCAAGATTTCAAGCAGACACTTCATGGTGTAATCCCCGTGGAGGTGGAGGCATATGATCTACATGAGAGAGGAGTAAAGGACTTCCAACGTTTACAAACACCATAAGAGGAAAGGTAAGAGAGAGGGATGGACATATAACGTAAGCCCGCCTACATCCTGCATCCATATGGCACAGCACAAAGCTCGAGGTCAGTCAACAAGAAGGAATACATCTGCCACAACACAAGGCAATACAACAAAAACACATTCGAAGAATAAACAGGCACGAGTGTTTCTGAAGAACAGTGTTGCCGGAGTAGCGAGAGAAGAAGAAAGTAGAGAGAGAGAGTAGAGAGAGAGAGAGAGAGAGAGAGGAGAGAGAGAGAAAAAGAAGAGAGAGAAAGATCCCTACATCCTTGTGCTATGATCCCTACATCCTTGTGCTATGATCCCTACATCCTTGTGCTATGATCCCTACATCCCTGTGCTATGTTGTGTATCTTGTCTTAAATCAGGACATGGTCTGTGCAGAATGTCTCCCACTGCATCCAGTGAAGACCTGACCCAGGCAACCATCCCCGCCTGATACCAACGTACTCAGACATACGTAGTCACCTCACGTTGACCCTGACGACAACACGACAACCTCACAATAACCCCAGGACCACTAGGTGTGAGGGAGTCCTGCTGATGTCATACAGCAACTTTCGAAAGAAACGCATGCAGCCACGGGGCCACGCTACCTCCTGTAACTGGGAAATGTGGACTCCTTCCCCAGGTTCCCTGACCAGATGGTACTCCCAGTGATGTGTCCTCCTGTAGGCGGCGTCCGGTAGGACCAGTCCTTGACATACAGACACAAACAACAGTGGAACATCTGAACCAAGCTATACATAAAAAAGCCAATCCCAAATACATAACCAAAATCATACACACAAGAGCAGCAACATACGTCAAATACCCACACACACACACGCATACAGCAGGAGCCACATACACACATACAACAGCAGCCACATACATACAGCAGAAGCCACATACACACGTACAGCAGGAGCCACATACACACATACAACAGCAGCCACATACATACAGCAGAAGCCACATACACACATACAGCAGGAGCCACATACACATACAGCAGCAGCCTCATACATACATACATACATACAGAGGAAGCCACAGACACATATACAGCAGCAGCCACATACACACATACAGCAGCACCCACATACACACATACAACAGCAGCCACATACATACAGCAGGAGTCATATACACACATACAACAGCAGCCACATACATACAGCAGCACCCACATACACACATACAACAGCAGCCACATACATACAGCAGGAGCCACATACACACGTACAGCAGGAGCCACATACACATACAGCAGCAGCCACATACATACATACATACAGAGGAAGCCACAGACACATATACAGCAGCACCCACATACACACATACAGCAGCACCCACATACACACATACAACAGCAGCCACATACATACAGCAGGAGCCACATACACACACACAACAGCAGCCACATACATACAGCAGCACCCACATACACACATACAACAGCAGCCACATACATACAGCAGGAGCCACATACACACATACAACAGCAACCACATACATACAGCAGAAGCCACATACACACATACAGCAGGAGCCACATACACACATACAGCAGCACCCACATACACCAGTATAAGGAGTTATATACACATATCCTACAGTTAAATCACATACGCACAACATATCAAAGTATATTTTCTAGTTCTCATTCTTATATTTTACTTATCTGAGTGCGTAAGTCCATGATTCATTTCAACACACACAGCAAGAGCCACATACACACATACAGCATACAAATTCAATCAACAATAAAGTTATCCTATCTGTATGATAATTGTACAGACTGGAGTAATGCCATCTCAATTATTAACTCTAACTCCAGTACCACGAGCAATACCATAGAATCGTCTATTACTTAATACACAAAGAATTATAACCTAAATATTAGTGAAGGTCTATACAAATTGAATAACTTAATTGTTGATAAAATTTGTAAACAATTCACCTTCTCGTCCACATAATAAGTTTATGATACGCTCGCTGTCTGTCTTGGACAATCACATGTTTACCAAATGGTGTCCTAGCTACGTATCTTCGTTGTTTATCAAATGACTGTTATATTTCTCTCTTGTGTCTCCCCTGATGATGTGATTATTACACAAAAGTGCACTTGGGAACTTATCGTGTTTCATTTTCCCCGTGGACTCAGGTGTGTGTGTGTGTGTGTGTGTGTGTGTATATATATATATATATATATATATATATATATATATATATATATATATATATATGATCTCTACTTTGTCTCCGCTCAGTAGACAATCTCCCTGCTCTGTCTCCCCAGGAGATAAATTCCCCACTTTCACTCGTCAATAGAAAAAAAGGTCTCTCTCTCTCTCTCTCTCTCTCTCTCTCTCTCTCTCTCTCTCTCTCTCCCTTGCCTCCCCCACGATAACTCCCTCCCTTCATGACCACAGAGCAACCATCAAGGGCGGTTAGCGACCACTAACCTGCCGTGTTCCCGCACTTACGGCACAATAAACAGCTCCAAGTGGAGAACAAAACATTTTTCTGCCCCCCGTCCCCAACACGAGCGGTAAATGGCGACTCCGCCTCACTTCTCACAACCAATTTGTCCCGCGATTGGAAATGAACTTTTTCTTTAACTCTAGAAAAGGAGGTATTAAGAGAGGGGTTCAGTGCCTTTCATGGGGATTATCTACAAAGGGGAAAAATGGCCAGTGGTCAGCCTTTTACCTTTAAATGGAATTTAGACAGTCAGCCTTTTACCTTTAAATGGAACTTTGACGGTCAGCCTTTTAACTTTCAATGGAACTTTGACGGTCAGCCTTTTATCTTTAAATGGGACTTTGACGGTCAGCCTTTTATGTTTAAATGGAACTTTGACGGTCAGCCTTTTATCTTTAAATGAAACTTTGACGGTCAGCCTTTTATCTTTAAATGAAACTTTGACGGTCAGCCTTTTACCTTTAAATGGAACTTTGACGGTCAGCCTTTTATCTTTAAATGGAACTTTGACGGTCAGCCTTTTATCTTTAAATGGAACTTTGACGGTCAGCCTTTTACCTTTAAATGGAACTTTGACGGTCAGCCTTTTACCTTTAAATGGAACTTTGGCGGTCAGCCTTTTATATATAAATGAAACTTTGACGGTTAGTCTTTTATCTGTAAATGGAACTTTGACGGTCAGCCTTTTATCTTTAATTGGAACTTTGACGGTCAGCCTTTTATCTTTAAATGGAACTTTGACGGTCAACTTTTTATCTATAAATGGAACTTTGACGGTCAGCCTTTTACCTTTAAATGGAACTTTGACGGTCAGCCTTTTATCTTTAATTGGAACTTTGACGGTCAGCCTTTTATCTTTAAATGGAACTTTGACGGTCAGCCTTTTACCTTTAAATGGAACTTTGACGGTCAGCCTTTTATCTTTAAATGGAACTTTGACGGTCAGCCTTTTACCTTTAAATGGAACTTTGACGGTCAGCCTTTTACCTTTAAATGGAACTTTGACGGTCAGCCTTTTACCTTTAAATGGAACTTTGACGGTCAGCCTTTTATCTTTAAATGGAACTTTGACGGTCAGCCTTTTACCTTTAAATGGAACTTTGACGGTCAGCCTTTTACCTTTAAATGGAACTTTGACGGTCAGCCTTTTACCTTTAAATGGAACTTTGACGGTCAGCCTTTTACCTTTAAATGGAACTTTGACGGTCAGCCTTTTACCTTTAAATGGAATTTCACCTCAGACAAAGACTTCCTGGTTGTCTTTATTCCTCCTTCGTTCCAATGTCTGTCTGGCTCCCACATCACGAGGGACAACCGCTGGCAGCCCAAGGCGGCGTATGATCGGGATGTGGGGAGGGAGTGTGGGGAGAGGGGAGGTTGGGAGAGAGTGTGGGGAGAGGGGAGGTTGGGAGGGAGTGTGGGGAGAGGGGAGGTTGGGAGAGTGTGGGGAGAGGGGAGGTTGGGAGGGAGTGTGGGGAGAGGGGAGGTTGGGAGAGTGTGGGGAGAGGGGAGGTTGGGAGGGAGTGTGGGGAGAGGGGAGGTTGGGAGGGAGTGTGGGGAGAGGGGAGGTTGGGAGGGAGTGTGGGGTGAGGGGAGGTTGGGAGGGAGTGTGGGGAGAGGGGAGGTTGGGAGGGAGTGTGGGGAGAGGGGAGGTTGGGAGGGAGTGTGGGGAGAGGGGAGAGGCCTGTGTGTGCACCTCATCACATCTCGTACGTGCATATGTGTACACATACAGATGTGTGTGTGTGTGCCATTTCATGTGCGGCGGGAATGAATGAAGGCAGCATGTATGAATATGCACAAGTGTATATATGTATATGTCTGTGTACGTATATGTATGTATATGTGCGTGTGTGGATGATCATGTATTGACATGTGTATGTGGGAGGGTTGGGCCAATCTTTCGTCTGTTTCCTTGCGCTACCTCGCTAACGCGGGAAACATCGACAATAATAATAATAATAATGATAATAATAATAATAATAATAATATAAAAATACATTTTCTTTTTTTAATACTATTCGCCATTTCCCGCGATAAATATATATATATACATATATATATATATATATATATATATATATATATATATATATATATATATATATACATATATATATATATATTTTTTTTTTTTTTTTTTTTCCAAAAGAAGGAACAGAGAAGAGGTCCAGGTGAGGATATTCCCTCAAAGGCCCAGTCCTCTGTTCTTAACGCTACCTCGCTATCGCGGGAAATAGCGAATAGTATGAAAAAAAAAAAAAAAAAATATATATTATCTCTGGGGATAGGGGATTAAGAATACTTCCCACGTATTCCCTGCGTGTCGTAGAAGGCGACTAAAAGGGGAGGGAGCGGGGGCTGGAAATCCTCCCCTTCGTTTTTTTTTTTAATTTTCCAACAGAAGGAACAGAGAAGGGGGCCAGGTGAGGATATTCCAAAAAAGGTTCAGTCCTCTGTTCTTAACGCTAACTCGCTAACGCGGGAAATGGCGAATAGTTTAAAAGAAAAAGAAATATATATATGTATATATATATATATATATATATATATATATATATATATATATATATATATATATATATATACATTATATACATTATATACATAATATATATATATATATATATATATATATATATATATATATATATATATATATATATATATATATATATGATAGAGTTGATAGAGATGCTCTGTGGAAGGTATTAAGAATATATGGTGTGGGAGGCAAGTTGTTAGAAGCAGTGAAAAGTTTTTATCGAGGATGTAAGGCATGTGTACGTGTAGGAAGAGAGGAAAGTGATTGGTTCTCAGTGAATGTAGGTTTGCGGCAGGGGTGTGTGATGTCTCCATGGTTGTTTAATTTGTTTATGGATGGGGTTGTAAAGGAGGTAAATGCAAGAGTCCTGGAAAGAGGGGCAAGTATGAAGTCTGTTGGGGATGAGAGAGCTTGGGAAGTGAGTCAATTGTTGTTCGCTGATGATACAGCGCTGGTGGCTGATTCATGTGAGAAACTGCAGAAGCTGGTGACTGAGTTTGGTAAAGTGTGTGGAAGAAGAAAGTTGAGAGTAAATGTGAATAAGAGCAAGGTTATTAGGTACAGTAGGGGTGAGGGTCAAGTCAATTGGGAGGTGAGTTTGAATGGAGAAAAACTGGAGGAAGTGAAGTGTTTTAGATATCTGGGAGTGGATCTGTCAGCGGATGGAACCATGGAAGCGGAAGTGGATCATAGGGTGGGGGAGGGGGCGAAAATTTTGGGAGCCTTGAAAAATGTGTGGAAGTCGAGAACATTATCTCGGAAAGCAAAAATGGGTATGTTTGAGGGAATAGTGGTTCCAACAATGCTGTATGGTTGCGAGGCGTGGGCTATGGATAGAGATGTGCGCAGGAGGATGGATGTGCTGGAAATGAGATGTTTGAGGACAATGTGTGGTGTGAGGTGGTTTGATCGAGTAAGTAACGTAAGGGTAAGAGAGATGTGTGGAAATAAAAAGAGCGTGGTTCGAGAGAGCAGAAGAGGGTGTTTTGAAATGGTTTGGGCACATGGAGAGAATGAGTGAGGAGAGATTGACCAAGAGGATATATGTGTCGGAGGTGGAGGGAACGAGGAGAAGAGGGAGACCAAATTGGAGGTGGAAAGATGGAGTGAAAAAGATTTTGTGTGATCGGGGCCTGAACATGCAGGAGGGTGAAAGGAGGGCAAGAAATAGAGTGAATTGGAGTCATGTGGTATACAGGGGTTGACGTGCTGTCAGTGGATTGAAGCAAGGCATGTGAAGCGTCTGGGGTAAACCATGGAAAGCTGTGTAGGTATGTATATTTGCGTGTCTGGACGTGTGTATGTACATGTGTATGGGGGGGGGGGGGGGTTGGGCCATTTCTTTCGTCTGTTTCCTTGCGCTACCTCGCAAACGCGGGAGACAGCGACAAAGTATAAAAAAAAAAAAAAAAAAAAAAAAAAATATATATATATATATATATATATATATTTTTTTTTTTTTTTTTTTTTATACTTTGTCGCTGTCTCCCGCGTTTTGCGAGGTAGCGCAAGGAAACAGACGAAAGAAATGGCCCAACCCCCCCCCCCCCATACACATGTACATACACACGTCCACACACGCAAATATACATACCTACACAGCTTTCCATGGTTTACCCCAGACGCTTCACATGCCTTGCTTCAATCCACTGACAGCACGTCAACCCCTGTATACCACATGACTCCAATTCACTCTATTTCTTGCCCTCCTTTCACCCTCCTGCATGTTCAGGCCCCGATCACACAAAATCTTTTTCACTCCATCTTTCCACCTCCAATTTGGTCTCCCTCTTCTCCTCGTTCCCTCCACCTCCGACACATATATCCTCTTGGTCAATCTCTCCTCACTCATTCTCTCCATGTGCCCAAACCATTTCAAAACACCCTCTTCTGCTCTCTCAACCACGCTCTTTTTATTTCCACACATCTCTCTTACCCTTACGTTACTTACTCGATCAAACCACCTCACACCACACATTGTCCTCAAACATCTCATTTCCAGCACATCCATCCTCCTGCGCACATCTCTATCCATAGCCCACGCCTCGCAACCATACAGCATTGTTGGAACCACTATTCCCTCAAACATACCCATTTTTGCTTTCCGAGATAATGTTCTCGACTTCCACACATTTTTCAAGGCTCCCAAAATTTTCGCCCCCTCCCCCACCCTATGATCCACTTCCGCTTCCATGGTTCCATCCGCTGACAGATCCACTCCCAGATATCTAAAACACTTCACTTCCTCCAGTTTTTCTCCATTCAAACTCACCTCCCAATTGACTTGACCCTCACCCCTACTGTACCTAATAACCTTGCTCTTATTCACATTTACTCTCAACTTTCTTCTTCCACACACTTTACCAAACTCAGTCACCAGCTTCTGCAGTTTCTCACATGAATCAGCCACCAGCGCTGTATCATCAGCGAACAACAATTGACTCACTTCCCAAGCTCTCTCATCCCCAACAGACTTCATACTTGCCCCTCTTTCCAGGACTCTTGCATTTACCTCCCTTACAACCCCATCCATAAACAAATTAAACAACCATGGAGACATCACACACCCCTGCCGCAAACCTACATTCACTGAGAACCAATCACTTTCCTCTCTTCCTACACGTACACATGCCTTACATCCTCGATAAAAACTTTTCACTGCTTCTAACAACTTGCCTCCCACACCATATATTCTTAATACCTTCCACAGAGCATCTCTATCAACTCTATCATATGCCTTCTCCAGATCCATAAATGCTACATACAAATCCATTTGCTTTTCTAAGTATTTCTCACATACATTCTTCAAAGCAAACACCTGATCCACACATCCTCTACCACTTCTGAAACCGCACTGCTCTTCCCCAATCTGATGCTCTGTACATGCCTTCACCCTCTCAATCAATACCCTCCCATATAATTTACCAGGAATACTCAACAAACTTATACCTCTGTAATTTGAGCACTCACTCTTATCCCCTTTGCCTTTGTACAATGGCACTATGCACGCATTCCGCCAATCCTCAGGCACCTCACCATGAGTCATACATACATTAAATAACCTTACCAACCAGTCAACAATACAGTCACCCCCTTTCTTAATAAATTCCACTGCAATACCATCCAAACCTGCTGCCTTGCCGGCTTTCATCTTCCGCAAAGCTTTTACTACCTCTTCTCTGTTTACCAAATCATTTTCCCTAACCCTCTCACTTTGCACACCACCTCGACCAAAACACCCTATATCTGCCACTCTGTCATCAGACACATTCAACAAACCTTCAAAATACTCATTCCATCTCCTTCTCACATCACCGCTACTTGTTATCACCTCCCCATTTACGCCCTTCACTGAAGTTCCCATTTGCTCCCTTGTCTTACGCACCCTATTTACCTCCTTCCAGAACATCTTTTTATTCTCCCTAAAATTTACTGATAGTCTCTCACCCCAACTCTCATTTGCCCTTTTTTTCACCTCTTGCACCTTTCTCTTGACCTCCTGTCTCTTTCTTTTATACTTCTCCCACTCAATTGCATTTTTTCCCTGCAAAAATCGTCCAAATGCCTCTCTCTTCTCTTTCACTAATACTCTTACTTCTTCATCCCACCACTCACTACCCTTTCTAAACAGCCCACCTCCCACTCTTCTCATGCCACAAGCATCTTTTGCGCAATCCATCACTGATTCCCTAAATACATCCCATTCCTCCCCGACTCCCCTTACTTCCATTGTTCTCACCTTTTTCCATTCTGTACACAGTCTCTCCTGGTACTTCCCCACATCATACATAGCATTATAGACCACGATATATCATACATAGCATTATAGACCACGATATATCATACATAGCGTTATAGACCACGATATATCATACATAGCATTATAGACCACGATATATCATACATAGCATTATAGACCATGATATATCATACATAGCATTATAGACCACGATATATCATACATAGCATTATAGACCACGATAGGTCATACATAGCATTATAGACCACGATATATCATACATAGCATTATAGACCACGATAGGTCATACATAGCAGTATAGACCACGATATATCATGCATAGCATTATAGACCACGATATGTCATACATATTATAGACCACGATATATCATATAGCAGTATAGACCACGATATATCGTATATAGCAGTATAGCACTGTGGCTGAGAGATTGACTTGAGGAGGCAGAAGTGATATTGTGACAGTGATTGTGTCAGCGTCGCGTCGCCTCGCCGCAGTGTATCGAGACAGACTTCCCCAGAACTTTTAAAGGGGAAGTAAATGTTTATAGTTGTGTTAATGGAGTGATAGTTTTCATGCATGGTGTTTTTGACAAGAAAATAGTGAAGTTGGAGAAAAATGTAGCTTAGACATTGAAGCTTATTGACACAGTGGTGAAATTGATGAGAACTGCTATTGACGTTTGTGTGAATAAATTGTACATTTCCTTTTCCATAGCCAGAGGTTGAACCATTATGTGACATTCATTTTTTTTCATTCATTTCAAGCTAAAAGTTTGTTTCTAAATTGTTCTTACATTTTTCATATGTATATATATGTATGTGTGTGTGTGTGTGTGTATGTGCATATGTGTGTGTGTGTGTGTGTGTGTGTATATGTATATATATGTATATTATCCCTGGGGATAGGGGTGAAAGAATACTTCCCACGTATTCCTCGCGTGTCGTAGAAAGCGACTAGAGGGGACGGGAGCGGGGGGCCGGAAATCCTCCCCTCCTTGTATTAACTTTCTAAAATGGGAAATATATATATATATATATATATATATATATATATATATATATATATATATATATATATATATATATATATATATTTTCTTTTTTCATACTATTCGCCATTTCCCGCGTCAGCGAGGTAGCGTTAAGAACAAAGGACTGGGCCTTTGAGCGAATATCCTCACCTGGCCCCCTTCTCTGTTCCTTCTTTTGGAAAAAAAAAAAAAAAAAGGAGAGAGGGGAGGATTTCCAGCCCCCCGCTCCCTCCCCTTTTAGTCGCCTTCTGCGACACGTAGGGAATACGTGGGAAGTATTCTTTCTCCCCTATCCCCATGGATATATATATATATATATATATATATATATATATATATATATATATATATATATATATATATATATATATATATATTCTGTAGTGTTTCAAGAACGACCTCGCCACCTGGAGGACGACCTCGCCAGAGTGACGACCTCAGCAGCGCGAGAGCAAATCATCCACCTTAAGAACGACCCCGCTACCTGGAAACAGACCCCGGCAAGAGACGAGAAGCCATAGTTTATCTTACAAAGTGTGAAGAGATAAGATGCCAGCCAGGTGGAGACTGCCAACACCACACCACAGTGAGAGCCACCAACACCACACCACAGTGAGAGCCACCAACACCACAGTGAGAGCCACCAACACCACACCACAGTGAGAGAGCCACCAACACCACACCACAGTGAGAGAGCCACCAACACCACACCAGAGTGAGAGCCACCAACACCACACCACAGTGAGAGAGCCACCAACACCACAGTGAGAGCCACCAACACCACACCACAGTGAGAGAGCCACCAACACCACACCACAGTGAGAGAGCCACCAACACCACACCAGAGTGAGAGCCAACAACACCACACCACAGTGAGAGCCACCAACACCACACCACAGCGAGAGCCACC
Organism: Panulirus ornatus; assembly: GCF_036320965.1. Taxonomy (NCBI): domain Eukaryota; kingdom Metazoa; phylum Arthropoda; class Malacostraca; order Decapoda; family Palinuridae; genus Panulirus; species Panulirus ornatus. The sequence continues at coordinate 15,780,667 of NC_092235.1, forward strand.
AACACCACAGTGAGAGCCACCAACACCACACCACAGTGAGAGAGCCACCAACACCACACCACAGTGAGAGCCACCAACACCACACCACAGTGAGAGCCAACAACACCACACCACAGTGAGAGAGCCACCAACACCACACCAGAGTGAGAGCCAACAACACCACACCACAGTGAGAGCCACCAACACCACACCAGAGTGAGAGCCACCAACACCACACCACAGCGAGAGCCACCAACACCACAGCGAGAGCCACCAACACCACAGTGAGAGCCACCAACACCACACCACAGTGAGAGAGCCACCAACACCACACCACAGTGAGAGAGCCACCAACACCACACCAGAGTGAGAGCCAACAACACCACACCACAGTGAGAGCCAACAACACCACAGTGAGAGCCAACAACACCACACCACAGTGAGAGCCACCAACACCACACCACAGTGAGAGCCACCAACACCACACCACAGTGAGAGCCAACAACACCACACCACAGTGAGAGCCACCAACACCACACCACAGTGAGAGCCACCAACACCACACCAGAGTGAGAGCCACCAACACCACACCACAGTGAGAGCCACCAACACCACACCACAGCGAGAGCCACCAACACCACAGTGAGAGCCACCAACACCACACCACAGTGAGAGAGCCACCAACACCACACCACAGTGAGAGAGCCACCAACACCACACCAGAGTGAGAGCCAACAACACCACACCACAGTGAGAGCCAACAACACCACAGTGAGAGCCAACAACACCACACCACAGTGAGAGCCAACAACACCACACCACAGTGAGAGCCAACAACACCACACCAGAGTGAGAGCCAACAACACCACACCACAGTGAGAGCCAACAACACCACAGTGAGAGCCACCAACACCACACCACAGTGAGAGCCAACAACACCACACCACAGTGAGAGCCACCAACACCACACCACAGTGAGAGCCAGCAACACCACAGTGAGAGCCACCAACACCACAGTGAGAGCCACCAACACCACACCACAGTGAGAGCCAACAACACCACAGTGAGAGCCAACAACACCACAGTGAGAGCCACCAACACCACACCACAGTGAGAGCCAACAACACCACACCACAGTGAGAGCCAACAACACCACACCACAGTGAGAGCCACCAACACCACACCACAGTGAGAGCCACCAACACCACAGTGAGAGCCACCAACACCACACCACAGTGAGAGCCAGCAACACCACAGTGAGAGCCAACAACACCACAGTGAGAGCCAACAACACCACAGTGAGAGCCTGTCCTCTCACCATAATGTTATGCAGGCATTTGTGGTACTTCCTTATACAGTGAGAGCCACCAAGTGCACAGTGAGAGTCAGCAACATCAATACCCATTTCAGTCATAATCCATTTTCCTATTTTGCAAAGTCATAAAAAGAGAGATATAATCCCTCACATTTGTCCCCCAGAAACAATGCAAATATTCTCTATAAAGGCAGGACTTACGTCTGCTGGCTCCTCCTCCTCTCTCCTCACTCTGCTTCTACTCTGTTGGGAGGAGGAGGAGGAGGAGGAGGAGGAGGAGGAGGAGGAGGAGGAGGAGGAGGAGGAGAGCTTTCAAATTAGGACAGTATTGAGGAATGAGCTTGTCTAACCTCTGGCTCCCCTGGAGGGACCTCGAGCAGCCTTGATGTCGAAGCCTCTGTCTGTGTGTGTGTCTGTGTCTCAGACGAACCCACAACACCTGACGGAGCCAACCATCCTCCACCGTACGTACACGCGGGGGAAGGTGCTGCTTGTGTTTACTTAATATCTTGCTGTAGTTGGGACAAAAATATTATCCCGAACCTATTAAGAAATGGGTGGTCTTAAAATATCTCACTACAACCTACCACACTATCTATCTATCTCTCCACACATTTACCATCTACCACACTATCTATCTATCTTTCCACACATTTACCATCTACCACACTATCTATCTATCTCTCCACACACTTACCATCTACCACACTATCTATCTATCTTTCCACACATTTACCATCTACCACACTATCTATCTATCTCTCCACACATTTACCATCTACCACACTATCTATCTACGTCCACATCTATCTTTACATTTATATACTGAGTGATGACAGTGTTATGTGGGAGTGTGTTAGCCTGCTACAAGGTTGTGCCCTTCTGGTCTAGGCAACGTAGCTTTGTTCTCTGCTTTTGATACTATACTTTGATGAGGTTCTCCCGTCCCCCAGGAGGCGCCACCTTCACCTGGCCATGATATATAAATCCATTCGTACATCCAACGTTCATCGGTACGGATGTGAGCTGAATATAAACTTATATGTCAATAAAGAAACGAAGTAAAAAGATATTGCACTCTGCCTCCTTCGCCAATATCCCCTTCCCCGTTGGCTCCTTGTTTCGTGTCGGCGTGGCGTCGCAAATCCGTGATTCACTCATTCAAATTTCTCCTGCGTGAGTGCCACCAGGATCTCTGATCATCCACACCTTATATTCAGGTCCTCCTCCACCATCTCCTCTCTCTCCCTCTCTCTCTCTCTCTCTCTCTCTCTCTCTCTCTCTCTCTCTCTCTCTCTCTCTCTCTCCTGAGCAGATCACCTTACCCTGACGTCGTCTGCTAAACCTTGGTATAAAATTCTCTTGGGCGTCAGAACGCAAATGCGGAAGAACACTTTGCTGTAGTAATCTCTGCCGACCTGAAGCTAAGTCAGCATGGCACTGGAGCACTACAAATGTACGGACAGAATACATACTCATGTGTCTCTATGTACTGGACAGACACCGTGATTGCTATGAGTACAGTGGCCAATGCATTTCTTGAGGACTCCTGCCAAAAACGTCTCCCTTCGTAGTTCACACACTCCCTCTGTTTGCTACTACCGATGAATCTTGTTTGTAATACAGCCATTAATCCGTCTTCCTGGCATACCATTATATTGTCCCATTTCTCTATTCTATCAATGGGAATACCGTCCTTCACTGAGTCCCTTACCTATGGAGAGTCTGTGCCGTGGTGGAGCACCTGTGGCTGAGTTTGTCTACAAATCTATTGTTAGCCTTCACTGTCTTAATGTGTTTCTTTCACACTCCAATAAACATTACAAGTACATATGACCATAAACATTCTAAGTACACATGACCATAAACATTCTAAGCACACATGACCATAAATATTTTAAGTACAGATGACCATAAACATTTTAAGTACAGATGACCATAGACATTATAAGTACGTATGATCATAAATATTATAAGTACGTATGACCATAAACATTATAAGTACGTATGACCATAAACATTATAAGTACGTATGACCATATACATTTCCAGCACACATGACCATAAACATTATAAGTACATATGTTAATAAACATTTTAAGCACACATAATCATATACATTTCCAGCACACATGACCATAAACATTATAAGTACATATGTTAATAAACATTTTAAGCACACATAATCATACACATTTACAGCACACATGACCATAAACATTATAAGTACGTATGACCATATACATTTACAGCACACATGACCATAAACATTTGAAGTATGTATGACATCACGGATGTGGTCTGTCTATTAAGGTAGATGACTGGTATACCATCTGTTGCCTGCCTTAAGGTCCCTCACGCCACACCTACTGCCATTCACAATATCGTTTTCCAATACCTCAACATCTGCCATGATATTCTCCTCCAGCACAGATTAAACAACTCATCTTCAATATCCCCAGAGCTTACTGTCCTCAATACTAACACTGGAATATTAATATGCCAAATATCTTCTCGTCATTTTCGTACTCTCTTCCAAACAGTCAATAGTACAATTTGTTTCGTATGAATTACTTTACATATCTATAATATATTCGAATTACCTTCCATGCTGATTACTTTCTCTGCGATTCTCTTAATTCTTCACCAGCAAATCAAATTATTTTTCTTCCGGCTCTTGCTTCCTTTCCTTACCAACACCAGTCCTCTTTCTTTTCTCCTTTCTCCTTTTCGTTCTCGTCTGTTCATCATCCAATTTTCTCTCTCTCTCTCCTCTTACATCACTTTCCCTTGTCTCACATTCCAGTGGCACAGTACAGTACATAGGTGTTCCTGACACGTATACAATGCTCCCGTGTTGGTGTCCTCGTCTTCTTCAATCATATATTCACCTTCCTTCACCTCCTGATTCATTTAGCTCTAACCAGTACGAGTTCCCACAGGTCTCGCATCCCGCGAGACGTTCGCGAGACATCTGTGTCATCACAGAAATTAATATCTCCTTATGAATACGGCATCTACTATAGTCATCTTGTATTTATGTCTTGTACTCTACTGTTCTGTCTCCATCTATAGTGGTGGGTGGGGAGGAGCCTTCTACTTTACTACTCTACCTCAATCAATAAAGATTAGGAATGCAGATCCTGCAACAGATAACCTCATCACAAACCATCAAGGCATTGTCACCTGTCCTTCCCATGTACTACCACACACACACACACACACACACACACACACACACAAACACACACACATACACACACACACACACACACACACACACACACACACACACACACACACGTTTGACTGTACAACGTATATGATGATAACAGTGAATAGCTAAATTCCCAAACATCACAGATGATGATCATTTACATAAAGATCACAGGAAGAACGAAAGAAATGTCCTCAACTCATTTAAGACCTAATCATCAATGGAGCCTAGGTGTGCTGGTCGACCTTACAGATCCCTCAGTTGTCAGGCTGCCAGATAAGGACAACCAACACCATGATAATATGGGTCAGGTTTGGGTGTGCACTTGGCAGGGAAATTATACTGTATGGTTCTCCCTCAGCAGCCATGGTGGAGGCAGACACTCAAACTTAAGCTTCTTTCATCTTATCAGTAAAGCTTGGCAAGGAGGGTGTGTGTGTGTGTGTGTGTGTGTGTGTGTGTGTGTGTGTGTGTGTGTGTGTGTGTGTCACACTGGATGATGAACAGCTTCACCAATAAGATAACACTACCAACAGACACGTGACACACAGCAGACCGACATATAAACAAGCCACGTTAACATCACCGTGACCTTGATGCCCGCCTGCCTCCTGAGAAGGGAGAATGGAACTCACGGCGTTCTTCCCACAGCCAAGCAACAACAACACACCGGTAAGGATCAGATAACCTTCCTTCTGGTCCGAACGAACGTAAAATCGCAGACCGTCACCAACTGTTACATATGTAACGCCTTAACGTACAGGAGGACCTGACCTAACCTGACCTAACCTAATACCTTGGCAGTGTGGGTCACTCAGCTTGACTTTACATGTAATAAAAGTCTTTGAAAAGAATGATGAAAAGACATATAGAAACATCTGATCAAGAATAAACAAATAATCGTAGGTGGACATTCATCATTATCAGGACAAAGGTCGGATGCGCGATAACCAAGACATGACAGTAACACACGTGACACCTTCATGCAAGAGAAGAGGCTGGACGCTATGTGTGTCCAGGACACTGGCATAGTACGACGAAGAATTTGACCAGAGGAAAAGGGGAGAGGAAACACGCAGGCCAAGACAGGAAGTTGGATCAGGGACTTCCCCAATAACAAGAACTTCAGTGTGGCACTGGACGATAACACGTCTGTTGACGTGGCATCTGGGGTGCCGCAAGGGAGGGTGTTGGCAACAATGCTATTTGTATTAATAACAGACACAGACGGAGAGACGTACGAGAGTATACATCAGATGCTCGGCTGACGATACTGCAGTAAGTCATTGGATAGGGTCAGGATCCCATCACTAGAGAGGCAAAAGAAAAAGAATTTAGATCCAATCTAGACCTGACCAGATATGAACCTCATGGAACTTATGAAGACAGGTCTATCAAGAAATGATAGGCATGATAATGAGAGGTATGATAATGAGATATACGATAATAATCACACTGAGAAGATAGGTCTATCAAGAAATGATAGGCATGATTATGAGAGGTATGATAATGAGATATACGATGATAATCACACTGAGAAGACAGGTCTATCAAGAAATGATAGGCATGATTATGAGAGGTATGATAATGAGAGACACGATAATAATCACACTGAGAAGATAGGTCTATCAAGAAATGATAGGCATGATTATGAGAGGTATGATAATGAGATATACGATGATAATCACACTGAGAAGACAGGTCTATCAAGAAATGATAGGCATGATAATGAGAGGTATGATAATGAGATATACGATGATAAATCACACTGAGAAGACAGGTCTATCAAGAAATGATAGGCATGATAATGAGAGGTATGATAATGAGAACTTTCATTACAAGTGAGAGAAAGCTGCTGACGAACGAAAATGTTTTGCTTGTTTACACAAGAAGCAAAACTGAATTCCGCTACGTCGAGACCCACCAGAACCTGTGGCAATAAACGAATCAGACAAGAGTTCAAAGAGACACTTCATGGGTGTAATCCTGTGGAGGTGGAGCATATGATCGACCATGAGAGAGGATAAGAGGACTTCAACGTTACACACCATAAGGAAGGAAGGTAAGAGAGAGGGAGGGACGTGATAACGTAAGCCCGCCGACATCCTGCATCCATATGGCACAGCACTAAAGCCTCGAGGTCAGTCAACAAGAAGGAATACATCTGCCACAACACAATGCAATACAACAAAAACACATCGAAGAAGTAAACAGGCACGAGTGTTCTGTAGAACAGGTGTTGCGGAGAGAGAGAGAGAGAGAGAGAGAGAGAGAGAGAGAGAGAGAGAGAGAGAGAGAGAGAGAGAGAGAGAGAGAGAGAGAATTAAGAATGATGCTGGAAACGTCTAGAGAGAAACATTCAATAGAAACCTTGATGTATGGTGAAGACAAATCCCAGATGAACCCAAGACTGAGGCTACTATGTGATGACTTCGGTGGCAGACACGAAATGGTATCAATCGTCAAGTGAGACGTGCGGTGACCGCTACGCGCCTTCCCTACCTGTCGGCAAAATTTACGTCGTCGAAACTCGCAAGCACTCTCTCTCTCTCTCTCTCTCTCTCTCTCTCTCTCTCTCTCTATATATATATATATATATATATATATAATATATATATATATATATATATATATATATATATATATATATATATATATATATATATATATACACTAGCCTGAGCCAGGTATCCATTCTATCAACCAACCCCTTGGGGTGGATGAACAGCTGGGTTGACTGTGGACCGACTGTCGTGACCAAGATTCGAACCTATGCCCTCCGCCCTGGACGGCCCGTGAATGCGTCGTTTGTTCTCTCTAATCGCTTATGATGCCACGTAAACCATGGCCAGTGTTGTCCCCCACGAGTGTGTGAGCCTGTGAGATCAACCAGTGTCAGAAACAGTCTTCCAGGGACCCAGTGGTCGACTGCTGGTTGAATTCCTCTGTTACGCCAAGGTAGTAACATCCCGACATTGTAAAACTTAAAGGTCAAATATAATCCTACATTATTCACGTCACAGACGGAAACTATCATATACTTTAATCAAAAGTATAAAACCACGAAAAGAAATATCTCCTCTCTCTTCACTTCAACCAATATGAGGGAGCAGTCGCCATTTTTTTCTCCTTGCTTAATTACCTTAATCATCATCGTCTATCCTGCCTTAAGTTCCGAGCTACAACGCACGAGTGAGTCCACTGTGGGAGGGTGTGTGTTCTGGTCAGGCATGTGAGTCCACTGTGGGAGGGAGTGTGTTCTGGTCAGGCATGTGAGTCCACTGTGGGAGGGAGTGTGTTCTGGTCAGGCATGTGAGTCCACTGTGGGAGGGAGTGTGTTCTGGTCAGGCATGTGAGTGTCTAGTTCACTATGAGTCCTACACAACAATGATGATGCACACACCCACCGAACACGGCACCGTGTCAAACCTGTCCACTTACTCAATTAATCAACTGTGCGTCAATATTCCACTCGGGGCCCACACACATACTCGAAAAATGACCAGGTGAATATCTGATACACATGTATGATGACCAGGTGAATATCTGATACACATGTATGATGACCAGGTGAATATCTGATACACATGTATGATTATTTATTTATATATTTTATTATACTTTGTCGCTGTCTCCCGCGTTTGCGAGGTAGCGCAAGGAAACAGACGAAAGAAATGGCCCAACCCCCCCCCATACACATGTATATACATACGTCCACACACGCAAATATACATACCTACACAGCTTTCCATGGTTTACCCCAGACGCTTCACATGCCTTGATTCAATCCACTGACAACACGTCAAACCCGGTATACCACATCGCTCCAATTCACTCTATTCCTTGCCCACCTTTCACCCTCCTGCATGTTCAGGCCCCGATCACACAAAATCTTTTTCACTCCATCTTTCCACCTCCAATTTGGTCTCCCTCTTCTCCTCGTTCCCTCCACCTCCGACACATATATCCTCTTGGTCAATCTTTCCTCACTCATTCTCTCCATGTGCCCAAACCACTTCAAAACACCCTCCTCTGCTCTCTCAACCACGCTCTTTTTATTTCCACACAACTCTCTTACCCTTACGTTACTCACTCGATCAAACCACCTCACACCACACATTGTCCTCAAACATCTCATTTCCAGCACATCCATCCTCCTGCGCACAACTCTATCCATAGCCCACGCCTCACAACCATACAACATTGTTGGAACCACTATTCCTTCAAACATACCCATTTTTGCTTTCCGAGATAATGTTCTCGACTTCCACACATTCTTCAAGGCCCCCAGAATTTTCGCCCCCTCCCCCACCCTATGATCCACTTCCGCTTCCATGGTTCCATCCGCTGCCAGATCCACTCCCAGATACCTAAAACACTTCACTTCCTCCAGTTTTTCTCCATTCAAACTCACCTCCCAATTTACTTGACCCTCAACCCTACTGTACCTAATAACCTTGCTCTTATTCACATTTACTCTTAACTTTCTTCTTCCACACACTTTACCAAACTCAGTCACCAGCTTCTGCAGTTTCTCACATGAATCAGCCACCAGCGCTGTATCATCAGCGAACAACAACTGACTCACTTCCCAAGCTCTCTCATCCCCAACAGACTTCATACTTGCCCCTCTTTCCAAAACTCTTGCATTTACCTCCCTAACAACCCCATCCATAAACAAATTAAACAACCATGGAGACATCACACACCCCTGCCGCAAACCTACATTCACTGAGAACCAATCACTTTCCTCTCTTCCTACACGTACACATGCCTTACATCCTCGATAAAAACTTTTCACTGCTTCTAACAACTTTCCTCCCACACCATATATTCTTAATACCTTCCACAGAGCATCTCTATCAACTCTATCATGTGCTTTCTCCAGATCCATAAATGCTACATACAAATCCATTTGCTTTTCTAAGTATTTCTCATATACATTCTTCAAAGCAAACACCTGATCCACACATCCTCTACCACTTCTGAAACCACACTGTTCTTCCCCAATCTGATGCTCTGTACATGCCTTCACCCTCTCAATCAATACCCTCCCATATAATTTACCAGGAATACTCAACAAACTTATACCTCTGTAATTTGAGCACTCACTCTTATCCCCTTTGCCTTTGTACAATGGCACTATGCACGCATTCCGCCAATCCTCAGGCACCTCACCATGAGTCATACATACATTAAATAACCTTACCAACCAGTCAACAATACAGTCACCCCCTTTTTTGATAACTTCCACTGCAATACCATCCAAACCTGCTGCCTTGCCGGCTTTCATCTTCCGCAAAGCTTTCACTACCTCTTCTCTGTTTACCAAATCATTTTCCCTAATCCTCTCACTTTGCACACCACCTCGACCAAAACACCCTATATCTGCCACTCTATCATCAAACACATTCAACAAACCTTCAAAATACTCACTCCATCTCCCTCTCACATCACCACTACTTGTTATAACCTCCCCATTTGCGCCCTTCACTGAAGTTCCCATTTGCTCCCTTGTCTTACGCACTTTATTTACCTCCTTCCAGAACATCTTTTTATTCTCCCTAAAATTTAATGATACTCTCTCACCCCAACTCTCATTTGCCCTTTTTTTCACCTCTTGCACCTTTCTCTTGACCTCCTGTCTCTTTCTTTTATACATCTCCCACTCAATTGCATTTTTTCCCTGCAAAAATCGTCCAAATGCCTCTCTCTTCTCTTTCACTAATACTCTTACTTCTTCATCCCACCACTCACTACCCTTTCTATTCAACCCACCTCCCACTCTTCTCATGCCACAAGCATCTTTTGCGCAATCCATCACTGATTCCCTAAATACATCCCATTCCTCCCCCACTCCCCTTGCTTCCATTGTTCTCACCTTTTTCCATTCTGTACTCAGTCTCTCCTGGTACTTCCTCACACAGGTCTCCTTCTCAAGCTCACTTACTCTCACCACCCTCTTCACCCCAACATTCACTCTTCTTTTCTGAAAACCCATACAAATCTTCACCTTAGCCTCCACAAGATAATGATCAGACATCCCTCCAGTTGCACCTCTCAGCACATTAACATCCAAAAGTCTCTCTTTCGCACGCCTGTCAATTAACACGTAATCCAATAACGCTCTCTGGCCATCTCTCCTACTTACATAAGTATACTTATGTATATCTCGCTTTTTAAACCAGGTATTCCCAATCATCAGTCCTTTTTCAGCACATAAATCTACAAGCTCTTCACCATTTCCATTTACAACACTGAACACCCCATGTATACCAATTATTCCCTCAACTGCCACATTACTCACCTTTGCATTCAAATCACCCATCACTATAACCCGGTCTCGTGCATCAAAACCACTAACACACTCATTCAGCTGCTCCCAAAACACTTGCCTCTCTTGATCTTTCTTCTCATGCCCAGGTGCATATGCACCAATAATCACCCACCTCTCTCCATCAACTTTCAGTTTTACCCATATTAATCGAGAGTTTACTTTCTTACACTCTATCACATACTCCCACAACTCCTGTTTCAGGAGTATTGCTACTCCTTCCCTTGCTCTTGTCCTCTCACTAACCCCTGACTTTACTCCCCAGACATTCCCAAACCACTCTTCCCCTTTACCCTTGAGCTTCGTTTCACTCAGAGCCAAAACATCCAGGTTCCTTTCCTCAAACATACTACCTATCTCTCCTTTTTTCACATCTTGGTTACATCCACACACATTTAGGCACCCCACTCTGAGCCTTCGAGGAGGATGAGCCCTCCCCGCGTGACTCCTTCTTCTGTTTCCCATTTTAGAAAGTTAATAATATGATGACCAGGTGAATATCTGATACACATGTATAATGACCAGGTGAATATCTGATACACATGTATGATGACCAGGTGAATATCTGATACACATGTATAATGACCAGGTGAATATCTGATACACATGTATGATGACCAGGTGAATATCTGATACACATGTATAATGACCAGGTGAATATCTGATACACATGTATAATGACCAGGTGAATATCTGATACACATGTATGATGACCAGGTGAATATCTGATACACATGTATGATGACCAGGTGAATATCTGATACACATGTATGATGACCAGGTGAATATCTGATACACATGTATGATGACCAGGTGAATATCTGATACACATGTATAATGACTAGGTGAATATCTGATACACATGTATGATGACCAGGTGAATATCTGATACACATGTATGATGACCAGGTGAATATCTGATACACATGTATAATGACCAGGTGAATATCTGATACACATGTATGATGACCAGGTGAATATCTGATACACATGTATGATGACCAGGAGTCGTCATGGACAATGGTGTGTTGTGGCGTCACAACACACGACACTTGCTCACTCACGTTACCCCTTCATGTTATACTGACCAATGTACGATTCGTCCCCACAACAATGTGACGAGTGGCCTGTCTCTGCCAAAATAAAACAACTTATCAGCAAGAACACATGTCACTCCCTCTACCAGAGAATTATATATATATATATATATATATATATATATATATATATATATATATATATATATATATATATATATATATATACATATATATATATATATATATATATATATATATATATATATATATATATATATATATATATATATATATATATATTATCCCTGGGGATAGGGGAGAAAGAATACTTCCCAGGTATTGCCTGCGTGTCGTAGAAGGCGACTAAAAGGGAAGGGAGTGGGGGGGCTGGAAATCTTCCCCTCTCATTTCTTTTTTTTTTTTTTTATTTTCCAAAGGAAGGAACAGAGAAGGGGGCCGGGTGAGGATGTTTCCTCAGAGGCCCAGTCCTCTGTTCTTAACGCTACCTCGCTGAGGCGGGAAATGGCGAATAGTATGAAAGAATATATATATATATATATATATATATATATATATATATATATATATATATATATATATATATATATATATATATATACTCGTTTGGCAATGTCTACTTTATAACTTCCCACTGTCTTTTTAGCCTACCTATGGGCAGAATTTGCACTTCTTTCTTCTGTGGACCAACATATATATGTTTCACAAGTCTTTGAACATACAATTGTGTGCACATATTAATGGATAGTATCTGAAATTGGCATAGATGTGGATATTTACAGGAAGTATAATCACTGATTTTTTTTTTTGAAAAATACTGTGAAAAATGAAGAAATTAAAGTTTATACACAGAAATGTCACAAAAGTACCTGTCACATGGCATTATCGTCCAGGAATCCTGATGTGGTTTTTTAATCTTGTAATCAGATCTCATTTAAATGTGTTGCTCAGTGACATCCATTGTTCAATAAGCTCAGTTTCAAATGCCTGCTTAGGGGTTAACCTGAATTAAATGTACCATCACCACACACTTGTGCATGGAAAATATCTTTATATAGACCATATTTTCTTTATTATTTTGAGATACCACATACTGTGGGTAGAGTATTTATTTGATAAGTGACTAATATTTATAATTGTGAAAACATTTGTCAACTCAATAGACATCAGTCCCAGCAACTAAGAGTGAAAGAAATCATTTATTGTTGAGATGGATTTTGTGCTGTATGAGGCTAAATACTATTCACTTTTATGATTATCACTTATGATCTGAAGAATAACATGAAGGCTGGAGAGAGTTTGACTGATTCGTGTACATATTAGAGATAAAGAAACAGGACAAGCAGGGTGCCACCCATCATATGTCACCTATGCACCATGTTGTGTTGCCACTCACACTGCTAACAGTGTCACTCAGTATTTCATGATTTAGGGTGAATGATATTTTAAAAAATTTTTTCATTAATGAATGTTAATTTATTGTAACAAAATGTTACAAAAACCGTATTATATATATATATATATATATATATATATATATATATATATATATATATATATATATATATATATATATATATATATATATATATATATTATCCCTGGGGATAGGGGATTAAGAATACTTCCCACGTATTCCCTGCGTGTCGTAGAAGGCGACTAAAAGGGGAGGGAGCGGGGGGCTGGAAATCCTCCCTTCTCATTATTTTTTTTTAATTTTCCAAAAGGAACAGAGAACGGGGCCAGGTAAGGATATTCCCTCAAAGGCCCATTCCTCTGTTCTTAACGCTACCTCGCTAACGCGGGAAATGGCGAATAGTTAAAAAAAAATTATATATATATATATATATATATATATATATATATATATATATATATATATATATATATCTAATTGGGTATAAATCAACATTTGCACGGGCTCATGGCTTTAAAACCACATTATAGGTAAATATCATATACCACGCACCTGCTAACATGACCTGTGGAGAAATAACATGAAGAAAATGATGATTTTAACAAATGCCTATATATATATATATATATATATATATATGATATATAGATAGTCAAATAGATATACCAGTTAAGGTAACAGGCGCTCTAAGGGGAAATAAAATGCGCTTTTATAAAAAAAAAAAAAGGTTTAGATTGATGTGGAAAAACAGAAATTTTATTTGTTTAAACACACAATCATTGAATGAACACTGAATGGATGGTAATGATACACTTTTTGACATTTTTATACGCGACGTCGCCTCTTTTGATTGAGCGCAGCTGGGGTACCCAGCGGTGCAAGCGGGAAAACCATTTTATATATATATATATATATATATATATATATATATATATATATATATATATATATATTGTCCCTGGGGATAGGTGATTAAGAATAATTCCCACGTATTCCCTGTGTGTCGCAGAAGGCGACTAAAAGGGGAGGGAGCGGGGGGCTGGAAATCCTCCCCTCTCGTTTTTTTTTTTCTTTTTTTTAGTTTTCCAGAAGAAGGAACAGAGGGGGCCAGGTGAGGATATTCCAAAAAAGGCCCAGTCCTCTGTTCTTAACGCTACCTCGCTAACGCGGGAAATGGCGAATAGTTTAAAAGAAAAAAGAAATATATATATATATATATATATATATATATATATATATATATATATATATATATATATATATATATATATATATATATATATATTGTACATGTTGTACGTGCCTGATCTACTGTATTTTCGAGACGTCAAAATACCACAGGCAATCAGCAGTCCACCTCCGTCACCACACACACACACACGTACAGTGAACACTCTTACCTTTCCCAACACCGCCAACATCACTTGCCCACAACCTTCCCCAACCACAGACCAGCCGCTGCCTCACCACTACAGCGCCAACACACTAAACCCCAGGACTCATCATCAGACCCCAAGCACCAACAATGACGGAGAGAGAGAGAGAGAGAGATGGAAGGATAAAATAACGGGCAAAACTATGAGAAAAGCAAACAAAACACATACACAGATTCTCTCTCTCTCTCTCTCTCTCTCTCTCTCTCTCTCTCTCTCTCTCTCTCTCTCTCTCTCTCTCTCTCTCTCTCCCCAGCAGAGCTGACAGAATAAACGCCGTCTTCTCCGTCCTCCCCAGCCTTACCCTGACGGTATAAACGGGACGTTTTTCCATCTCAGGCGGACACTAAAAATCCGGATAAAATCCCCGGGAAATTACATTACACAGAGGAGAGTTATGCTGAGTGTAAGTAAGGTGGGGGGAGAGAGTGTGGCCAACCCACACCCGCTACTCTCCACACCAGCATGTGGGAGCTCCCCTTTTGTAAATGGACTCAAAAGCTTGTAAATGAGGTCGTACACTTCTCTGTGTAAACGTTTAATGGTCTATGAAATATTCGCCAAGTAAATCACTCGTTTTTGTCTTTAAATTGTATGATCTTCAGTGTGTAAGTTTCACTTCTTTTTGTCCCAGAGTACGACCCTTGAGCACTACGGTACGACCCCTGAGAGCAGCGGTACGACCGTCTTCAACACGATGGTACGACCCTTTTTGAGCACGAGAGTAGCAGCCTTGAGCACAAGGGGCACGACACTTGAGGAAAATCGTTTCTTCCCTTGAGCATGTCGTTACGACCCTTTGACCACGTCAGTACGACCCTTGAGCACTAAGATAGAGCACGAGGGTACGACCCTCGAGCACGACTGCACGACCTTACGTTCTAATGGCCAGGACTCTTGACCTAAGACTTAAAAGACTTGCGTCTCGGACAGACCTTACACAAAGCGGACCTGACTCACGCATCCAGTTTAACGTCAGTACGTCATCGCTTACACGAACGCTACTTTCACTGGCCACCGAAAGACTGGTCCAGGTCTGCGTTTCCAGTACTCCAGCCAGCGATGACCATATTGAACCGTCAGCCCATCAACTGACCACAAGCAAAAATCGCCTAATGACTCGAAATCACAGCTCTCCATCACCCGGCCCTTGAAAACCACTGACAGAAGAGATTTGGGAGGTCAACCTCCTGGGTTTTTATCTGGTTGATAAACGCTCCATATTTCAGTGACAAGAGAAGAAGAAGAAGAAGAAGAAGACGACCCTGGGGTTATAACTCCAGCCAGATGGATTTCAAATGACTCTCGCCTATTCTGAGTCACAGGAGACATCTGGTGAACCCAGAGTCGAGAGAGACAAGGGAGTATGAACTGTGCCTCGCCTGTGTGTGTGTGTGTGTGTGTGTGTGTGTGTGTGCAACGTCGGAAACATCGTCTGATTCATTAAGACGCAGGAGGTACGTACCTGGGCTGCTATTACGGACCTTTGACCATGAAGCCTGGGGTTCGAGTCTTCGACGCTGAATCCTAGTGTTCGAGTCTTTGTGGCAGTGAATCCTGCGCTCATGGTTTTATTGTTGGAATTTAAGGTGCACTGACCTTGGATGTTTGGATGCTAAAAAAAAAAAAAAAACACTGATGTTTACTGGCCTCGAACACCGGAACCCAACCTCCAGCGACTCAGAAGGTTGGGACTTTATGTGACTGGCTTTGGAGACTGAAGCTTAATGTTTACTGAATCTTAGGTGCCGAGGCCTGATGTTTCCTGGCTGTGGATGTTGAATCCAAATGTTCACATGGCTGCCTTTATCCTGAAGATGTGCAACATGCCAGGCTCTCCCTTCCTCAGAGAAAGAAGCCTTTCTATGTCAACACCACACATATACTGCAGGGCAACTTAAATCCCGTATTTACGTCAAGAAGGAGGAGGAGAAACGAAAGAAAAAATGAAAGAAGAAAGAAAGAAAGAAAGACAAAAGAAGAAGAAGAAGAAGAAGAAGAAGAAGAAGAAGAAGAAGAAGAGGAGGAGGAGGAGGAGGAGGAGGAGGAAGAAAAAGAGGGGGGAGAGGAGGAAATGGAGGAGGAAAAAAGGTGTTAGAAACATTTCATAACACAATACAACCAGTCCAGTCTCTGTGCGTACTGGAATCCCCTGCATAGACGGTTTTAGCGAATGTGGCTGGGTGTGAGGATAGCAACGTCTCATGGTGTGAGGATAGCAACGTCTCATGGTGTGAGGACAGCAACGTCTCATGGTGTGAGGACAGCAACGTCTCATGGTGTGAGGACATCAACGTCTCATGGTGTGAGGACAGCAACGTCTCATGGTGTGAGGATAGCAACGTCTCATGGTGTGAGGACATCAACGTCTCATGGTGTGAGGACAGCAACGTCTCATGGTGTGAGGATAGCAACGTCTCATGGCGTGAGGATAGCAACGTCTCATGGCGTGAGGATAGCAACGTCTCATGGTGTGAGGGCAGCAACGTCTCATGGTGTGAGGATAGCAACGTCTCATGGTGTGAGGACAGCAACGTCTCATGTCAGGATGCCAAATCCTGGAAGAACTGTACACAGTTGGAGGAACTGGAATGAAAACTACGCGAAACTTTAAAAGCACATTTAAACAGGCAACATGTTCAGATGTTGACTACTTTATAGTTCCAGAAGCAAGAGCTCTTGGAACAAGTAATCATGAGGAACCCAAAACTCTGAGCTCCCCACTTGTTCCATGCCGCAAGACCAGGACCCCAATCTTATATCTATCTAGAGACCCGCTTCATCTTCAGACTTGCACATACACACACAAACAACACTGCAGAACTCCATACGTCGGTGCCAGACAGTACCCGAGTTATGGGTACGCAACAAAGGGAACAATGAGAACTTTCCAGGCGAACTCTCTTCAACAGCAAAGCAGTGGAAACCAGAGCCACTCATTTTGTCTACGAATGTAGAAATTAAAATCATTATCATTTACGCTGAAAAAAAAAAACTTTGTTAGCCATGATGTGTGTCTGCCTTATATGTATTTTCTATACATCTGAAGTTCCACTCCAAAAAAAATTCTTCCTAATTAATATTCGAATCTATGCAATTACGTGGCCAACAATCTAATTACTACTTAATCCTCTACAGAGAAGGTTCATATAGCGCAAGTATAAAGTTTCTATTATGAACTGTTCTCCAGCAATCGTGCGGACAAGACAGTGTCTACACACACATACACACACACACACACACACACACATACACACACACACAGGGCTGACGACATAATGTCCTCAGCACAAGACACAGTATATATTGGCCACACATAACAGAACCTGCGTAGCCATAGAGGCAACTTCCTCGAGGGCCATTTGCCAAGGCTACACGATGGAAACTACAACTGTAACAACCTTGACGAGGGCCATACACCAGTTACACAATGGAAACCACAACATTAACAACCTCAACAACGACCAATTACCACAGCAACACAATGGAAACTATGGCTATAACAACCCCAAAAAGCCCATTTACCACAACTATATAATGAAATATATCGCTGCAGCAACACGAAGAGGACAATCAACAGCTATATAATGGAACTATAGACGTAACAACCGCGGTAATACCATTTACCACAGCTATAGTAAGGAAACTATAGCTGTAAAGACATCAGGATTACCATTCACCAATGCTATGATGCGCAAACTATAGCTAAACAACTCCAGGAAGACCACTTACCTCAGCTTTACAACGGAAGCTATAGCTGTGTGGTAGACATTCCTCTCCCCCACACTGCAACATCCTAGTTCATTAAAAGATGCGGAAAACCTTTCTTTCTCTCATACACAGCCCTTAACCCAATGGGCAGGACGTAACAACCCTTAAACATAAGGATAAGACCCATGGACACGAGAGTACAGCCTCCCAGCCAGATCATGACAATCACACACACCTTCCACTCTCTGGCAGACAAGACGTACAACAGGAAGTGTAACAAAGACAAGGTTACCTCATCAGCAGAAAAGACGATCTGTGTCGTGAGGGCATATCGTCCTCTTCGCCTTTAAAGACAAGATACATTCTAATCGCCTTTCCGTAAAGAGGCCAGACGTGAGGACGCATGGAAGGAAAACGAGACATTCAACCTCGATGTCATCTCTCGGGGTCCTTCGGTCGAGAGGAAAATGTGGAGGAGCTCTTGGTAAGGGAGAGGATTTCCGATGGACCCCAATCCATGAGATTGTCCCCACAAAAGGGCCAGCAGGGGCAAGTGGGATCCCATTCTTTCATATCTCCAGCGATTGTGATGCAGTATCATCATCCCACACAGAGAGAGAGGATGAAAGATATCTACGGACATTCCAGGAAAAGCATATGCATCACCAGCCTGGAACCTATGTGACAGAATTAACAGCTCTTCACGAAGCCCAACGCACAACACTGGAAAGCTCTTCATGATGCTCAACGTACAACACTGGAAAGCTCTTCATGATCCTAAACGTACAACACTGGAAAGCTCTTCATGATCCTCAACGTACAACACTGGAAAGCTCTTCATGATCCTCAACGTACAACACTGGAAAGCTCTTCATGATCCTCAACGTACAATACTGGAAAGCTCTTCATGATCCTCAACGTACAGTACTGGAAAGAACTTTCCTTTCAAGATTTCATTGAATTATACGAGTCTCGTAGCAGACCTCCCTACCCTTGGAGAGTGTCGGTGACGCTGTAGAATCATTAACTGGAAAGATCAGAACTCCAGCAGTCATAATGGAAAGACCCCGTGATAGTTTCTGGCTACAAAGATGCAGGCCAACACCGACTAAGATAAATCTACATGGAACCTGAATTAAGATCATGTCTTTTCTTCGTTTCCCTCAACGTGTCTTACACTCACACAGTCATCATCATCATCTCGCTTTACCCATCCTACTATCATCTCTCCCGCCCCAACCGTCCAAGAATACAGAACCAGAATTCAGTTGGCAAAAACTCATCTCTCGTCTCTTTTCTCCCCTATAGTATATGATGCCCTACCCCTAACACATCCTATTTTCTTCTTCCTCAGTTTGTGAAGCCTTTCCATCGCCGCTACGAGACACCTGCTACAAGAAGCAACGTCTGTTCTTATGATACGACCCACAACTTTCTTCATAATTCCCTTTTAGGCAACACATAACAAGTGACTTGCTACACCACCACCAACCTGGATAGCAGAGCGAGGCCTCTCTCTCTCTCTCTCTCTCTCTCTCTCTCTCTCTCTCTCTCTCTCTCTCTCTCTCTCTCTCTCTCTCTCCTCATCATAGAAGTCGATCTTTCTTCCCCCTGGTAAGAGGTAAGTGGGCCAGCGGAAGTAAGACGACCCACTGAAATAAGGCGAGTCACAGAAGACGACCCACTGAGGTAAGACGACCCACAGAGGTAAGACGACTCAGTTAAGATGACCCACAGAGGTAAGACGACTCAGTTAAGATGACCCACAGAGGTAAGACGACTCAGTTAAGATGACCCACAGAGGTAAGACGACTCAGTTAAGATGACCCACAGAGGTAAGACGACTCAGTTAAGATGGCCCACAGAGGTAAGACGACTCAGTGAAGATGACCCACAGAGGTAAGACGACTCAGTGAAGATGACCCACAGAGGTAAGACGACTCAGTGAAGATGACCCACAGAGGTATGACGACTCAAAGAGGTATGACGAGCCACGAAAGCCCACCACCGTGAGCGACCCAGTGCAGCTCAGGGTCACTAAGGTCCTGGTCCGAGGAGAGGAAGGCTAGCTGTCTGCAGCATCTGATATAATAGGATAAATAAAATACATATATATATATATATATATATATATATATATATATATATATATATATATATATATATATATATATTTTCCTATGAGTCCATGGGGAAAATGAAACACGATAAGTTTCCAAGTGCACTTTCGTGAAATATTCACATCATCAGGGGAGATATTAGAAAGAAATATAAGTGAGTTGATATACAACGAAGAGATGTAGTTAGGAAGCCATTTGGTAAAAACGTGATTGTTCAAGACAGACAAAGAGAGTATCATAAACATATTATATATATATATATATATATATATATATATATATATATATATATATATATATATATATATATATATATATATATATATATATGTATATATATATATATATATATATTCCTATGAGTCCACGGGGAAAATGAAACACGAAAAGTTCCCAAGTGCACTTTCGTGTAATAATCACATCATCAGGGGAGACACAAGAGAGAAATATAACAGTCAGTTGATATACATCGAAGAGACGAAGCTAGGACGCCATTTGGTAAACATGTGATTGTCCAAAAAAATCACATGTTTACCAAATGGCGTCCTAGCTTCGTCTCTCCGATGTATATCAACTGACTGTTATATTTCTCTCTTGTGTCTCCCCTGATGATGTGATTATTACACGAAAGTGCAATTGGGAACTTTTCGTGTTTCATTTTCCCCGTGGACTCATAGGAATATCTTGATCACGCGCAAAATTGTGATCCTTTCCAATATATATATATATATATATATATATATATATATATATATATATATATATATATATATATATGTATGTATATATATACCACCTACAGTAGTCACTACCCTTACCTACCAGACAGGAAACATTACATAGTAAACCGTTACATGTTGATTGCTGAGAGGAGCAGTAATAAATTATAATAATAATAATAATAATAATAATAATAATAATAATAATAATAATAATAATAATAATACATTAAAGTAAAATCAATTTTTTTAAACTTGGTTGGTCTTTCCCGCCTTAGCAAACGTTAAGAAAATCAGTTTAATTTGCTCACATCCACTCTCTAGCTGTTACGTACAATGTGCAAAGACACCATAACCTCCTATCCATAACCAAGTCCCACAGACCACCCCTGGATGTTCACATGCCGTGGTGCAGCCCGCTGACAACATGTCGCCCCCGTATATCACATCACTCCACTTCACTCTTATCCCATGCACGCCTCTCTCCCTTCTCAACGTTCACTCAGTTATACCTTCTTCTCGGTCGCTCTCCCTCCACTTCTCACAAACAAATCCTCGTTGTCTTCCTTCACTCATCCTCTCCATATATTTCCGAGCCATTTCAGGCCACCCTGGTCAGCAGCTGTGTCTACCAGACTACGTTTCTTACCACACCTCGCTCTTACAATGCCATTCCTGACACAAGCAACCCGCCTCACACCGCACATATTACCCTCGGTAATCCTCACATCCAACATATCCTCCTCCTCCTCTCTTTTCTCCTCCAGATCCCAAGACTGACTTGCACCCACACATCACCGTCAGGACCACCACACACACATGCCCAGGGTCACTTCTCCCAAACACTCCTCAGTGCACCCCCCTACACACCTCGGCCTCCTCACTCACTCTCTCCAGCCTCCGTGGTTCCTCTGACATGTTCACCCACAGGGCAATGAGACACTCACGTCCTCCAGGTTCTGATCTCAAGATATAAAAGTGTAAAGTGAGGTGACGGTGTTGAGTGACTCACTTGTACCGATGGACAAGTGAAGACTTGGATACAGCGAACCACAAGCAATACACACGGTCAATGCACCAGCTCCTTGTGCACGCCAGAACGACCCTCGAGCACGACGATACGACCCTCGAGCACGACGATACGACCCATGAGTACGACGATACGACGCTCGAGCACGACGATACGACGCTCGAGCACGACAATACGACGCTCGAGCACGACGATACGACACTCGAGCACGACGATACGACCCATGAGTACGACGACACGACCCATGAGTGCGACGACACGACGCTCGAACACGACGATACGACGCTCGAGCACGACGATACGACGCTTGAGCACAACGATATGACCCATGAGTACGACAATACGACCCATGAGTGCGACGATACGACGCTTGAGCACGACGATACGACGCTCGAGCACGACAATACGACGCTCGAGCACGACGATACGACACTCGAGCACGACGATGCGACCCATGAGTACGACGACACGACCCATGAGTGCGACGACACGACGCTCGAACACGACGATACGACGCTCGAGCACGACGATACGACGCTTGAGCACAACGATATGACCCATGAGTACGACAATACGACCCATGAGTGCGACGATACGACGCTTGAGCACGACGATACGACGCTCGAGCACGACAATACGACGCTCGAGAACGACGATACGACACTCGAGCACGACGATACGACCCATGAGTACGACGATACGACCCATGAGTGCGACGACACGACGCTCGAACACGACGATACGACGCTCGAGCACGACGATACGACCCTTGAGCAGGGCGGTGCGACGCTTAAGCACGATCGTACGATATTTCAGCAGATACCTTCAACGCGATGGTACGAGCCTTCAACACAACGGTAAGACCCCTGAACACCACAATATGACCCTCGAGCACGAAAGTACAACTTCTGAACAAGACAGTACGACCCCATAAGTATGATGAGGGCCCGCTTTGACCGCCATGCTCAGGGGCTAAACACAGCAAAGTTAAACAGCTGGAAGTTTACGTTTCTGCCAAAACTCAACAAAAAAATTACATAAAAAACAAACACCAAAACTTGGTACAGTTAATTACCCAAAAAATTATGCTTCCTACCAGAGAGAAAGGATGTCACCTCGCCAACTAACCAAAGCTTCTACATACATACCCAAAACTTGTACTAAACTGAGAAACTAATACTCATGATCAATTGAGCAATATGTTTAGGCACACACACACACACACACACACACACACACACACACACACACACACACACACACACACATATATATATATATATATATATATATATATATATATATATATATATATATATATATATATATATATATATATATATATATTATACTATTCGCCATTTCCCGCGATAACGAGGTAGCGTTAAGAGCAGAGGA
>NC_092235.1:15809397-15816897 GCF_036320965.1 Panulirus ornatus
CATTCATTCGTAAGGTGTAAGATCATGACACGATTAATGCTCTCCAGGTCTTAATCACTTTACTAATCAAAATGACTCAATTGATAAGCTTTCCAACCACATCCATTATTAGTCTTCAGTGCCTCTACACACTGGTACATTACTATGAGTAATAATCATAATGATGATGATGATAATAATAATAATAATAATAATAATAATAATAATAATAATAATAATAATAATAATTTTTTTTTTTTTTTTTTTTTTTTTTTGCTTTGTCGCTGTCTCCCGCGTTTGCGAGGTAGCGCAAGGAAACAGACGAAAGAAATGGCCCAACCCACCCCCATACACATGTATATACATACGTCCACACACGGAAATATACATACCTACACAGCTTTCCATGGTTTACCCCAGACGCTTCACATGGCTTGATTCAATCCACTGACAGCACGTCAACCCCGGTATACCACATCGCTCCAATTCACTCTATTCCTTGCCCTCCTTTCACCCTCCTGCATGTTCAGGCCCCGATCACACAAAATCTTTTTCACTCCATCTTTCCACCTCCAATTTGGTCTCCCTCTTCTCCTCGTTCCCTCCACCTCCGACACATATATTCTCTTGGTCAATCTTTCCTCACTCATTCTCTCCATGTGCCCAAACCATTTCAAAACACCCTCTTCTGCTCTCTCAACCACGCTCTTTTTATTTCCACACATCTCTCTTACCCTTACGTTACTTACTCGATCAAACCACCTCACACCACACATTGTCCTCAAACATCTCATTTCCAGCACATCCATCCTCCTGCGCACAACTCTATCCATAGCCCACGCCTCGCAACCATACAACATTGTTGGAACCACTATTCCTTCAAACATACCCATTTTTGCTTTCCGAGATAATGTTCTCGACTTCCACACATTCTTCAAGGCTCCCAGAATTTTCGCCCCCTCCCCCACCCTATGATCCACTTCCGCTTCCATGGTTCCATCCGCTGCCAGATCCACTCCCAGATATCTAAAACACTTCACTTCCTCCAGTTTTTCTCCATTCAAACTCACCTCCCAATTGAATTGACCCTCAACCCTACTGTACCTAATAACCTTGCTCTTATTCACATTTACTCTTAACTTTCTTCTTTCACACACTTTACCAAACTCAGTCACCAGCTTCTGCAGTTTCTCACATGAATCAGCCACCAGCGCTGTATCATCAGCGAACAACAACTGACTCACTTCCCAAGCTCTCTCATCCCCAACAGACTTCATACTTGCCCCTCTTTCCAAAACTCTTGCATTCACCTCCATAACAACCCCATCCATAAACAAATTAAACAACCATGGAGACATCACACACCCCTGCCGCAAACCTACATTCACTGAGAACCAATCACTTTCCTCTCTTCCTACACGTACACATGCCTTACATCCTCCATAAAAACTTTTCACTGCTTCTAACAACTTGCCTCGCACACCATATATTCTCAATACCTTCCACAGAGCATCTCTATCAACTCTATCATATGCCTCCTCCAGATCCATAAATGCTACATACAAATCCATTTGCTTTTCTAAGTATTTCTCACATACATTCTTCAAAGCAAACACCTGATCCACACATCCTCTACCACTTCTGAAACCACACTGCTCTTCCCCAATCTGATGCTCTGTACATGCCTTCACCCTCTCAATCAATATCCTCCCATATAATTTACCAGGAATACTCAACAAACTTATACCTCTGTAATTTGAGCACTCACTCTTATCCCCTTTGCCTTTGTACAATGGCACTATGCACGCATTCCGCCAATCCTCAGGCACCTCACCATGAGTCATACATACATTAAATAACCTTACCAACCAGTCAACAATACAGTCACCCCCTTTTTTAATAAATTCCACTGCAATACCATCCAAACCTGCTGCCTTGCCGGCTTTCATCTTCCGCAAAGCTTTTACTACCTCTTCTCTGTTTACCAAATCATTTTCCCTAACCCTCTCACTTTGCACACCACCTCGACCAAAACACCCTATATCTGCCACTCTATCATCAAACACATTCAACAAACCTTCAAAATACTCACTCCATCTCCTCACATCACCACTACTTGTTATCACCTCCCCATTTGCGCCCTTCACTGAAGTTCCCATTTGCTCCCTTGTCTTACGCACTTTATTTACCTCCTTCCAGAACATCTTTTTATTCTCCCTAAAATTTAATGATACTCTCTCACCCCAACTCTCATTTGCCCTTTTTTTCACCTCTTGCACCTTTCTCTTGACCTCCTGTCTCTTTCTTTTATACATCTCCCACTCAATTTCATTTTTTCCCTGCAAAAATCGTCCAAATGCCTCTCTCTTCTCTTTCACTAATACTCTTACTTCTTCATCCCACCACTCACTACCCTTTCTAATAAACCCACCTCCCACTCTTCTCATGCCACAAGCATCTTTTGCGCAATCCATCACTGATTCCCTAAATACATCCCATTCCTTCCCCACTCCCCTTACTTCCATTGTTCTCACCTTTTTCCATTCTGTACTCAGTCTCTCCTGGTACTTCCTCACACAAGTCTCCTTCCCAAGCTCACTTACTCTCACCACCCTCTTCACCCCAACATTCACTCTTCTTTTCTGAAAACCCATACAAATCTTCACCTTAGCCTCCACAAGATAATGATCAGACATCCCTCCAGTTGCACCTCTCAGCACATTAACATCCAAAAGTCTCTCTTTCGCGCGCCTGTCAATTAACACGTAATCCAATAACGCTCTCTGGCCATCTCTCCTACTTACATAAGTATACTTATGTATATCTCGCTTTTTAAACCAGGTATTCCCAATCATCAGTCCTTTTTCAGCACATAAATCTACAATCTATTATAATAATAATAATAACGTTCTAGAATCACGTGTCTTCTAGAAGCTTCTAGAACCATGCAGCAGCAGCAGTTGGCGCAGGCCCGCCCGCCAGTGTTGCCAATTAGCTGGGATGACACAACTGATGCATTACGCTGCCCTCCGGCTGACGCTCAAGCGCTCGCCATAACTAGCGTGTAATTTCCTGGCCCAGACGACCGTAATTTCAGAAAGGTTAGAGGCCTCCCTCCTTCCCTCCCTCTCTCCTCCCGTGGTTACAATATTACTCTTAATATAGAGCCAGCAAACCCAGCTGTTCTTCCTGCCCCTTTGAGCTGGTCAACAGCTGGGCTCCTACCGTTAAATTTAGTGTAGGGTGTGTGTGTGTGTGTGTGTGTGTGTGTGTGTGTGTAATTACCTACTGGTAATCACCTATTACGTATGTTGTCTCCATGGATCATGTCCTTGGGCACACTATACCATTCACCCACCATTCACACTAGAAAACTACTTCTTCACAACTTTTATTTTTTATAACATCTTTCTTATTTAATTTCATGTTATGTCGTCTTGGTTGTTCTGTTTCTACATCTCTCGAAGAACTGTTCACCATCCACGTCATCAATCTGATATAAAATCTTTACAAAAGCTTAACTCAAGTCACGCCTTACTCTTCTATCTTCCAAGGTGGGCAAATTTACGGCCATCCAATTTTTTCTCTATAAGTCGGTTTTCTTAGTTCTGGTACCATCTTCCTTGCCCTCAATAAATTTATTATTATTATTATTATTATTATTATTATTATTATTATCAACAACGCATTCACTGGCCGTCCAAGGTCGAGCGCATAGGTTCGATTCCTGATTGCGGCGGTCGGTCCACAGTCAACCCAGCTGTTCATCCACCTCTCGGGGTTGGTCGATAAAATGCGATAAAATGTATACCTGGCTCAGGCTGGAACATACATCATACAAACCTCCAACAGTCAGGTTCGAACCCGGGACCCCTGCATGGCAGGCGGGAGTGCTACCGCTAGGCTATGATCGCACCTAGAGACGCCATTTGGTAAACATGTGATTGTCCAAAACATACAACGAGCGTTCATAAACTTATCATTTTACAAATCTTATCAACAATAAAGTTATTTAATTTGTACAGACCATCACTAATATTAAGATTATAATTCTTTGTGTATTTAATAATAAAAGATTCAATAATATTTCTCTTGGTAATATAGTTAATATATATATATGCCTCAGCTTCCCGTGCCGTGTCAGATAACATAATATTATCAATAATAATAATAATAATAATAATAATAATAATAATAATAATAATAATAATAACAATACATGTGTCGAGGAAGAGTATGAGTTAATATATCATCATGAGGTGAATGATGAGGATGGAGAGTGGAGGAGATATATGTGTGTGTGTGTGTGTGTGTGTGTGTGTGTGTGGGAGGGTGAGGATATGAGGAGAGACGTTGCTCTTTCTTCACCAACCAACTTAACAATGTAAAGTGAAATATGATGTGGAGGAGGGAAGCCTTAGATCCCCTCAACACAACACACTCCCCTGTGTGTGTGTGTGTGTGTGTGTGTGTGTGTGTTGCGGACAAGGAAGTTTTACACTTGTGTTGCCCCGTCTCTTAACCTTTATATATGTACCATGTATATACCTCCTACGTATTCATGTACACACACACACACACACACACCAGTCTATGCCACGTACCCATTTATCAACACACTCACCCCCACCCGAGAGAGAACACCTGGATTGCATGTAGGCCCACGGCCATGGCCAAGATATAATACCAGAACACATCGTAACACGACCCCCTGAACACGACGGTACGGTCTTTGACCATATGACAGTACGACTCTGAACACGACGGAACGACCCCCCGAACACGACGGTACGGTCTTTGACCATATGACAGTACGACTCTGAACACGACGGAACGACCCCCCGAACACGACGGTACGGTCTTTGACCATATGACAGTACGACTCTGAACACGACGGAACGACCCCCCGAACACGACGGGACGACCCCCTGAACATAACCCCCATTAAAAATGTGGTATGACCCGGAACACTAGAGCACGACCCTGGAATACAATACTACAACCCTTGAGTCTGATGGTTCAAAGTAGCAGTACATGAAGAACACTCACTCATTAGTCGTCACCTAATTCGTTGAATGTCACCTTCTATTCTGACTGTGACCTGACCTGACCTGACCTGTTTCCACTACTAGTGCCTCACTGTGCCGTCAATGTTTCGCTATGAAGACACAATAAACAAAAACAAAAATCAGTGCCATTTGATGTTTACAGTAAACTATGTTGCAATGTAGATGCTACAAGATCTATGTAAATCTAATACAGCTTGTCGTTCTAAAACAATACCATCATTACCCAGCTCCTGCTTGAAGCGCAGGCCCCGTCATCCTGTTATCCAATGCTTATTCTCATATCAAGTGACACAGGCTGGACGATGAACATGTCGGGCACATGAACCTGTTCACAACTTGTCCTGGACCTGATATGCTCTCACCAGAAGACATCAGGTACCAAATGGTTTACTTTTCACCGAAATAAACTTATAATATATTCCCATGAACATTAATCACCAATTATTATTACTATTATTATTATTGTTATTATTGTTCACCAAGATGCTGTTCCCATCACACACATACAAGGTTGATACAAGTGAATTCAAACTCTAATAACAAAGATATATAAGGTCGTGGATATGTCGGCAACTCATCCCATGGTTAGCGCTACACCAGAGGACAACCCAACCAATCATAACAGAGGGATTTGTGCTTGTGCGGCGTGAACGATCCCCTCCAGACAGCGGCGGGGGAGGGAAGGCGTCGACCAATCACGAGTGTTTCCTGTGAAAGCATCACCAAAGACGTGAGGGTAGAGTACACACCCGGGCGAACTAGGAATGCCAGGGTGGCGTCAGGTGAGTGGATGAGCACTTCGTGTGTCTTGGTGACGACCAAAACATGGCAACAATGCGCAAGACTTTGGGTGGAGAGGCATGAGGAAAGGTGGTACAGTCGTCGTGGTCTCCTACCCCAATAGCTCCGAGCTGGGCCCAGGCTGCTGGTGAGAGTCGTTTGGTCGACCAAAACTGTTGGAGGCCGCAGGCCCACACAACACACACACACACACACACAAGCCTTAGCCAGATATCTATTTATCCTCAAGGGGAGGATGAAGACCTGGGTTGGGTGTGGGCCGACTGTGGCGCCACGCTCAGGATTCGAACCCATGCGAATCTGACCCCGGGCTGGCCGGTGCTGACTCATGGTCAGTAACGTAAACCACTACGCCGCGGAGGATCAGTCACATTCGGGAAGAAATGTGTCATATGTCAGCGCTACACTCATTCTCGTATTTCTCTGTGTCTTTCCTAACAGTTCAGTCAAGAGCTCTCAACACGACGTGTAAGCTCGTACCGCACCCAGGTTCTGCCTCGTCATTACTTGATGTTTACCTGGCAGGCTTGTGATGCACCTGCTGGTGTGGGTCTGTGTCCAAGTTATCTTTTCAGACCCATATCATTTACTTGTACTCTACTTGCTGGTCAGTCTCATCAGTGTTTTAGTGTGTGTGTGTGTGTGTGTGTGTGTGTGTGAGAGAGAGAGAGAGAGAGAGAGAGAGAGAGAGAGAGAGAGAGAGAGAGAGAGAGAGAGAGAGAGAGAGAGAGAGGGAGAGAGAAAGAGAGAGAGAGAGAGAGAGAGAGAGAGAGAGCAGGTTAGGGCCAGCATTAGCGACCTCTGCAGATCAGAGGGATGGTAAGGTACCTAAAGGATTGGATATAATTGGCCAGATTTGCCCCCTTTGATGTCCTTAATCTCCCTCCATACCTTGAGGCGGCCGCTTGATAGTGCACTAAACAACTCCCTACAGATTGTATGTACCAGACAGCCAGGCTCGGGTGTGTGTGTGTGTGTGTGTGTGTGTGTGTGTGTGTGTGTGTGTGTGTGTGTGTGTGTGTGTGTGTGTGTGTGTCTGCTGAACAAGCCACTATTACTGCAAGTCGTGTGTATCAAACTTTTGCCACAGTTCCTCCTCCACGATAATGAGTTTTCAGGGAAGGAATAGCTGGGTTCAAAAGCACCTCCACTTTGATGAGGAGGATGTGAAATGCCTCTCCGGCTCCCTCCTCCTCCCCTTCCCTGGTGACACGCTGATGGGAAAGTTGCCCAACCTCTTTGCTCCCCTTGCCTGCAGGCAGGATGTTTCTCGTAATGTGGGCGACAACGTAATGGCTACTCCAGATGCAAATGGTTGCAGCTGTTGCATCATCGGCTGGAGGGTCGAGAGAATCCTTCCTGCATATGGACGAGACCCGGCCAAGACCTGTAGCACTCATGCTACATTTACAAGTATTGTTCCTGAGCTAAAAAAAATTATCATTATCATTATTATTATTATTATTATTATTATTATTATTATTATTATTACTATTATTATTATTATTATTATTATTATTATTATTACTATTATTATCATTATTATTATTATTATCATTATTATTCATACAATAAAAAAGGAAGGAAGTCCTGTGTATCCTCTATGAGAAGACACGTTAAGGAAGTTGCCAGAGTCATGATGACTAGCTCT
>NC_092235.1:15821897-15876897 GCF_036320965.1 Panulirus ornatus
ATGGGTAAGGGAACCAATTATCTCAGGTGTGGCTTAAACCTTCCACGTGAGGATTGGGTTAAATGCCAGGTACATCATACTCATGGGTCGTACCGTCGTGCTCAAAAGTCGTGCACCCATCATACAGCTCCGACCATTTCTGTTGACCAGTAACATACAAAGAAAAAAGAAAAATAATCCTCTAAGACCTGGAGAGAGGATGGGAAGCATATGTCTTCCTACATGAGAAAGTGGAAGTCCACAAACATATTATCATATTCTTTCCACCTAACTCTGGTCCACAAAATAAACTGTACCATTGTATATTAAATTTTCCCAGTTTATGTCTGGGTGAAATGTACCCATATACTTCCTCAATTCCATACCAGAACTGGAACAATTATTTCTCAATCTTTTTGAAGTTCAAACTGGGTAAAATCAAATTATCAAAGCATAACTACAAATCCACTACTTATGTCGGAACGAAATACTGCCGAGTACAACCATTTCACCAAATAAAATGAAAATAAATATATGTATAAAGAATCCATAATCATATTGTACCATAATCTATATCATCATACCACCACACGCTACCAGATATCAGAACCATCGTTATCATACTATATCGTCATGGACCTCCGTGGTGTAGCGGTTAGCGTTATGGACCTCCGTGGTGTAGCGGTTAGCGTTATGGACCTCCGTGGTGTAGCGGTTAGCGTTATGGACCTCCGTGGTGTAGCGGTTAGCGTTATGGACCTCGGTGTGTAGCGGTTAGCGTTATGGACCATCGTGGTGTAGCGGTTAGCGTTATGGACCTCCGTGGTGTAGCGGTTTGCGTTATGGACCTCCGTGGTGTAGCGGTTAGCGTTATGGACCTCCGTGGTGTAGCGGTTAGCGTTATGGACCTCCGTGGTGTAGCGGTTAGCGTTATGGACCTCCGTGGTGTAGCGGTTAGCGTTATGGACCTCCGTGGTGTAGCGGTTAGCGTTATGGACCATCGTGGTGTAGCGGTTAGCGTTATGGACCATCGTGGTGTAGCGGTTAGCGTTATGGACCTCCGTGGTGTAGCGGTTAGCGTTATGGACCTCCGTGGTGTAGCGGTTAGCGTTATGGACCATCGTGGTGTAGCGGTTAGCGTTATGGACCTCCGTGGTGTAGCGGTTAGCGTTATGGACCTCCGTGGTGTAGCGGTTAGCGTTATGGACCTCCGTGGTGTAGCGGTTAGCGTTATGGACCTCCGTGGTGTAGCGGTTAGCGTTATGGACCATCGTGGTGTAGCGGTTAGCGTTATGGACCTCCGTGGTGTAGCGGTTAGCGTTATGGACCTCCGTGGTGTAGCGGTTAGCGTTATGGACCATCGTGGTGTAGCGGTTAGCGTTATGGACCATCGTGGTGTAGCGGTTAGCGTTATGGACCTCCGTGGTGTAGCGGTTAGCGTTATGGACCACCGTGGTGTAGCGGTTAGCGTTATGGACCATCGTGGTGTAGCGGTTAGCGTTATGGACCTCCGTGGTGTAGCGGTTAGCGTTATGGACCTCCGTGGTGTAGCGGTTAGCGTTATGGACCTCCGTGGTGTAGCGGTTAGCGTTATGGACCTCCGTGGTGTAGCGGTTAGCGTTATGGACCATCGTGGTGTAGCGGTTAGCGTTATGGACCTCCGTGGTGTAGCGGTTAGCGTTATGGACCTCCGTGGTGTAGCGGTTAGCGTTCCTGACCGCGACGCATTCACACGCCGACCACGGTCGAGCGCATACGTTCGAATCTTGTTTGCGGCGGTCGGTCCACAGTCAACCCAGCTGTTCTCCAATTTGTATAGACCATCACTAATATCAAGATTATAATTCTTAATATTAGTGTTAATAGCTATTAACAACATAAAAAAAGACAATGATAAACATATTACTAAAGCAAATAAGGTTAACACTTGTGATTATGATCTTTTAAATGATGACACAACATATTGTAAACTCAGTAAGAATCCCTTAGAAGCAGTTAATTCCCATTTCAATAAAGATCTGAAGTTGTTGCCATATATGTATGGACTTATCAAAACACACAAAAATATTTCCAGCAAGACCTATATAAGTGAGTTCAGTTGGCTCCATCACATATAAATTGTCAAAATGGCTAGTTGTTTATTAAGCCCTTTAGTAGGTAAGATATCAAATTCTAATATCATGAACAATGTAGATTTAG
This sequence comes from Panulirus ornatus, assembly GCF_036320965.1. Classification (NCBI taxonomy): domain Eukaryota; kingdom Metazoa; phylum Arthropoda; class Malacostraca; order Decapoda; family Palinuridae; genus Panulirus; species Panulirus ornatus. Next base: position 15,824,076 of record NC_092235.1, read on the forward strand.
CTAACTAGCTTAATGTCAATGTTAATTTGATTTCAAACTTGTTAGCTTTGATGTTTCCTCACTTTTCACAAAAGTTATAGTTGATGACCTTTTAGAATATTTATTTGATGTCTTGGATGGTATTCATTTACCTGTTTCAAAGTCTGTTTTCAATGAACTGATAAAATTGTGTATAAAAGACTGTGTATTTCAATTCAATAGAGATTATTATACTCAAAAACTTGGTATGGCAATGGGTAACCCTCATTCACCTGTACTACGTAATCTTTCATAGAATTTTTTGAAACAAAATTACTAAAGGATATCTTACCTTCTAATGCAATTTTTTAGGTATGTAGATGATGTTCTTTGTGTTTGGCCAACAAATGAAAATTTACAAATATTTCTCCTCTTACTTAATTTAGTACCTTCCATCAAATTTACGGTAGAAAATGAAAATAAAGGTGTGTTACCATTTTTAGACTGCATGATCCATAGGCAAGGAAACAAGTTTAAGTTTAGCATATACAAAAAACCCACCAATGTATGCTCATATATCCATTATCACTCATCTCAACATGAAAGAGTTAAATTATCATCTTTTCAATCTATGTTCCTTAGGGCATTACGTACTTGCAGTCCAGAGTATATTGATGATGAGTTTGAGAAGATATTTTCAATCGGATATAAGTTAAAGTACCCTAGATCTTTCATTGATAAATCCCTTAAGTTAGCAAAGAAATCATTTTAGAGAGTTGAGCCTAAAACTTCCATTGACACCAACAATCTTTTAGTTCTCCCTTTTGATAATTTTACTTTACTTCCCATGTTGCTTAAATCCTATAATGTATATGTTGCCATCAGCAACAATAATACTACAAAGAATACCTTAACCAGAGACTCACCAGAAAATTCACCAGGGTGCATCTGTAAAGTGCCATGTAGAAATTGTGATACGTTTTATGTTGGGCAGACTGGTAAGGATCTTTGTTTGACTTCAGCAACATAAATATAGTATAAGAATGGGACAAGAATCAAATGCCTTGTTTAATCACGTTAAAAACTATGATCATTGTATTGATTGAAGTAACGCCATCTCAGTTATTAACTCTAACTCCAGTACCACGAGAAATATCACTGATTCTTCTATTGTTAAATACACAAAGAATTATAATCTTAACATTAGTGATGGTCTATACAAATTGGATAACTTTATTGTTGATAAAATTTGTAAACAATTCACCTTCTTGTCCACATAATAAGTTTATGATACGCTCGCTGTCTGGCTTGGACAATCGCATGTTTACCAAATGGCGTCCTTGCTAGGTCTCTTCGCTGCTTATCAACTGACAGTTATATTTCTCTCTTGTGTCTCCCCTGATGATGTGATTATTACAAAAATTGCACATGGGAACTTATTGTGTTTCATTTTCCCCATGGAATCATAGGAATATATATATATATATATATATATATATATATATATATATATATATATATATATATATATATATATATATATATATATTCCTGGGGATAAGGGAGAAAGAATACATCCCACGCATTCCTCGCGTGTCGTAGAAGGCGACTAAAGGGGGCGGGAGCGGGGGGGCTAGAAACCCTCCCCTCCTTGTATTTCAACTTTCTAAAAGGGGAAACAGAAGAAGGAGTCATGCGGGGAGTGCTCATCCTCCTTGGAGGCTCAGATTAGGGTGTCTAAACGTGTACGTGGTGGATGTAACCAAGATGAGAAAAAAAAAAAAGGAGAGATAGGTAGTATGTTTGAGGAGAGGAACCTGGATGTTTTGGCTCTGAGTGAAATGAAGCTCAAGGGTAGAGGGGAAGAGTCGTTTGGGAATGTTTTGGGAGTAAAGTTTGGCGTTAGTGAGAGGACAAGAGCAAGGGAAGAGTAGCACTACTGAAACAGGAGTGGTGGGAGTATGTGATAAGAGTGTAAGAAAGTAGACTCTAGATTGATAAGGGTAAAATTGAGTGTATGGAGAGAGATGGGTGATAATTGGTACATATGCACCTGGGCATGAGAGGAAAGATCATGACAGGAAAGTGTTTTGGGAGCAGCTGAGTGAGTGTATTAGCAGTTTTGATGCACGAGACTGGGTTACAGTGATGGGCGATTTGAATGCAAAGGTGAATAATGTGGCAGGTGAGGGAATAATTGGTGTACATGGGGGTGTTCAGTGTTGTAAATGGAAATGGTGAAGGACATGTAAATTTGTGTGCTGAAAAAGGACTGGTGATTGGGAATACCTGGTTTAAAAAGAGATATACATAAGTATACATATGTAAGTAGGAGAGATGGCCAGAGAGCGTCATTGGATTACGTGTTAATTAATAGGCACGTGAAAGTGAGACTTTTGGATGTTAATGTGCTGAGAGGTGCAACTGGAGGGATGTCTGATCATTATCTTGTGGAGGCGAAGGTGAAGATTTGTAGAGGTTTTCAGAAAAAAAAGAGAAAATGTTGGGGTGAAGTAAGTGAGCTTGGGAAGGAGACTTGTGTGAGAAAGTACCAGAAGAAACTGAGTACAGAATGGAAAAAGGTGAGAACAAAGGAAGTAAGGGGAGTGGGGGAGGAATGGGATGTATTTAGGGAGGCAGTGATGGCTTGCGCAAAAGATGCTTGTGGCATGAGAAGTGTGGGATGTGGGCAGATTAGAAACAGAAAGGGTAGAGAGTGGTGGAATGAAGAAATAAGATTATTAGTGAAAGAGAAGAGAGAGGCATTTGGACGATTTTTGCAAGTAAATAGTGCAAATGATTGGGAGATGTATAAAACAAAGAGGCAGGAGGTCAAGAGAAAGGTGCAAGTGGTGAAAAAGAGGGCAAATGAGAGTTGGGTAGGAGAGTATCATTAACTTTTACGAAGAATAAAAAGATATTTTGGAAGGAGGTACTTAAAGTGCGTAAGACAAGGGAACAAATGGGAACATCAGTGAAGGGGGCTAATGGGGAGGTAATAACAAGTAGTGGTGTTGTGAGAAGGAGATGGAGTGAGTATTTTGAAGGTTTGTTGAATGTGTTTGATGACAGAGTGGCAGATATAGGGTGTTTTGGTCGAGGTGGTGTGCAAAGTGAGAGGGTTAGGGAGAATGCTTTGGTAAACAGAGAAGAGGTAGTAAAAGCTTTACGGAAGATGAAAGCCGGCAAGGCGGCGGGTTTGGATGGTATTGCAGTGGAATTCATTAAAAAAGGGGTGACTGTGTTGTTGACTGGTTGGTGAGGATATTCAATGTATGTATGGCTCATGGTGAAGTGCCTGAGGATTGGCGAATGAATGCATAGTGTCACTGTACAAAGGCAAAGACGATAAAGGTGAGTGTTCAAATCACAAAGGTATAAGTTTGTTGAGTACTCCTGGGAAATTATATGGGAGAGTATTGATTGAGAGAGTCAAGGCATGTGCAGAGCATCAGATTGGGGAAGAGCAATGTGGTTTCAGAAGTGGTAAAGGATGTGTGGATCAGGTGTTTGCTTTCAAAAATGTATGTGAGAATTGCTTAGAAAAAAATGTAGCATTTATGGATCTGGAGAAGGCATATGATAGAGTTGATAGAGATGCTCTGTGGAAGGTATTAAGAGTATATGGTGTGGGAGGCAAGTTGCTAGAAGCAGTGAAAAGCTCTTATCGAGGATGTAAGGCATGTATAAGAGTAGGAAGAGATGAAAGTGATTGGTTCCCAGCGAATGTCGGTTGCGGCAGGAGTGAGTGATGACTCCTTGGTTGTTTAATTTGTTTATGGATGGGGTTGTTAGGGAGTTGAATGCAAGAGTTTTGGAGCGAGGGGCAAGTATGCAGTATGTTGTGGATGAGAGGGCTTGGGAAGTGAGTCAGTTGTTGTTCGCTGATGATACAGCGCTGGTGGCTGATTCGGATGAGAAACTGCAGAAGCTGGTGACTGAGTTTGGTGAAGTGTGTGAAAGAAGAAAGCTGAGGGTAAATGTGAATAAGAGCAAGGTTATTAGTTACAGTAGAGTTGAGGGACAAGTTAATTGAGAGGCAAGTTTGAATGAAGAAAAACTGGAGAAAGTGAAGTGTTCTAGTTATCTGGGAGTGGATTTAGCAGCGGATGGAACCATGGAAGCGAAAGTTCTGGGAGCGTTGAAGAATGAGTGAAAGGCGAGAACATTATCTCGGAAAGCAAAAATAGGTATTTCTAAAGGAACAGTGGTTCCAACAAAGTTATATGGTTGCGAGGCGTGGGCTATAGATAGGGTTGTGCGGAGTAGGGTGGATGTGTTGGAAATGAGATGTTTGAAGAGGTGGTTTGATCGAGTAAGTAATGAAAGGGTAAGAGAAATGTATGGTAATAAAAAGAATGTGGTTGAGAGAGCAGAAGAGGGTGTATTGAAATGGTTTGGTCACATGGAGAGAATGAGTGAGGAAAGATTGTCCAAGAGGATATATGTGTCGGAGGTGGAGGGAACGAAGAGAAGTGGGAGACCAAATTGGAGGTAAAAGGATGGAGTGAAAAAGATTTTGAGCGATCGGTGCCTGAACATGCAGGAGGGTGAAAGGTGTGCAAGGAATAGAATGAATTGGAACGATGTGGTATACCGGGGTCGACGTGCTGTCAATGGATTGAACCAGGGCATGTGAAGCGTCTGGGGTAAACCATGGAAAGTTTTGTGGGGCCTGGATGTGGAAAGGGAGCTGTGGTTTCAGTGCATTATACATGACAGCTAGAGACTGAGTGTGGACAAATGTAGCCTTTGTTGTCTTTTCCTAGCGCTACCTCGCGCGCGTGCGGGGGGAGTGGGGGTGTCATTTCATGTGTGGCGGGGTGGCGACGAGAATGAATAAAGGCAGCAAGTATGAATTATGTACATGTGTATATATGCATATGTTCGTGCATGTGTATATATATGTATACGTTGAAATTTATAGATATGTATATGTGCATGTGTGGACGTGTATGTATAAATATGTGTATGTGGGTGTGTTGGGCCATTCTTTAGTCTGTTTCCTTGCGCTACCTAGCTAACACGGGAGACAGCGACAAAGTACAATAAAACAAATATATATATATATATATATATATATATATATATATATATATATATATATATATCGTTAATGGGATGGCCTTGGTTAGGGTCTCAGCTGCCCGTACCGTTCTCAGCGAACATAAATATAAAAAAAAGAATACCACAAAACGCTGACCAATTACAGGAAAAAAAAAATCACCTCAAGACCACGAAAACATAAAAGGCCTTCCAAACCTGGTGTCAGGTAAGGTCAACCCCATCTCCAGTTAACCTCAAACACGGTAGCGTAAAACAAATTTGGCCCAACAACTTCCAGCCTCGAGCCAGGACCACTTCAGTGTAAACAGTTTTCATCCATGTAAAAAAGGACAATATTAACCACAACGGCTTTGTACCACAAGGACAGGACAACTTTAACAACAACACCTTTAAAAATTTTGGAGGAAAAAAAATATCTCTGGAGCAGGACAACTTTAATCCAAGGCTTTGTCCTTTGGGGCAGGACAACTTTAACATCACCATCTTCAAAACCCTGAACCAGGACAACTTTAACCCAACTAGAACCCAACCCTGAACCAGGACAACTTTAACCCAACTAGAACCCAACCCTGAACCAGGACAACTTTAACCCAACTAGAACCCAACCCTGAACCAGGACAACTTTAACCCAACTAGAACCCAACCCTGAACCAGGACAACTTTAACCCAAACAGAATCCAACCCTGAACCAGGACAACTTTAACAACTAGAACCCAACCCTGAACCAGGACAACTTTAACACAAACCTGAACCAGGACAAGTTTAATACCAGCACCTTCCACCTCTGTACCAAGACAACGTTGACCTATGATGTATAATATCGTCTGTGAGGAGGATAACTCGTCATCACTGTCTGCAGTTATACGCCCCGAGTCTCGTACGTACGAAATCCCACTGGATAAGACAACTAAGTAAATGCCACTGCCAACAACCCAGGCCCCTGAGCCTAAAACCTTATCCTACCCCGAGGTACGAAACTTTATCACACTGTGTATGATGATTACTTTCGTACAGTGGGAAGTGAAAGAGGCGGATTCACTCAAAAAGCGACGGAAACTGACTATCGTACAACTTGGAGTCGGCGAAGTTACAACATATGTCACTGAATGAGTAACGAAAGTACCTGAGTACGACAATTTGAAAGCTGAAATAAGACGACAAATAACTCAAAACAGCTCTACCATTCAGGTTGACATATACTAAGGTACGATATCTTGGACCCAGCAATATTATAACACGTTCTACAACAACCACTTTGCGCTATGCTGCGTCCCATAACAAGCATGATAGCAAGCTTATGAGGATGGTGAGTTGGAACCTGATCTAACACAAGTCAGGTAAAAATTCAAGTACGATAACTTGCGATACTGCAGGAGGTACCACAGGTACGATAACAACCATGTAAGCACCATCATTGGGAGTCCTGCAGTACAATAACATCCATGCTAAGTAAGACAGCTTGCATCCTGCAGCTGCCAGGCACCGCTGCAAGTGAGCCCGATGGCGTCCTTTTGAAGTACGAAGGTTTATCCCGGTAAGAAATGATTCCTCACATTCAGCTCCTCTCGTGCATCACGAGTCGCTGTCCAATCTCACACTCCGGCCTTAAACTGAGCCCCCCAAGTCAGACAGGGAGAGAGAGAGAGAGAGAGAGAGAGAGAGAGAGAGAGAGAGAGAGAGAGAGAGAGAACGGAGATACAAATATGGAAGTGAGGGAAGGATGAGAAATGGGAGAGAGAGAGAGAGAGAGAGAGAGAGAGAGAGAGAGAGAGAGAGAGAGAGAGAGAGAGAGAGAGAGAGAGAATGGATGTGGGGAAACAGAGAAATAACAGGATGTTGGGACAAAGGTATGAAAAGCCGCCAGGCTCCCTCCTTACGTCCCCTGCAGACATCCCTCCAGCCTCCCGCGCCATCACCTCACTCTTCATTAAGGCAAGTCCTGGATTTCCTGGATAATGTAACAATTCCCCTTTGGAATAAAGCGCCGACTGGATATTTCCAGACGTAATCAAGCGGGCAGCATCCAGGTTCCAGCAGCCTGCACCTGCCGGAGGAGGAACCCCCTCCCCACCTCCAGCCGAGAGACAATATGTAATATTTCCAGCCATCACGGCACCCGATCCAGCGCTAATTACTCACTGTTCCAGGCCTGCTACTTTCTTGTGTCTCTAATGATGAGCGGTTAAGACGTTCCCGAGGACGGAGATGACTTCCAGGGGCGGAGGATTATCTTGCCGGCATCCAGAAAAAATGGAAGAGGTCTTCATGTCGTCGTACTCCCAAGGACGAAGGTAATATTTCTGCTGGGTTCCAGGGGCAGAGGCATCACCATGCGTTCCAGAAGGTGTGTTGGGCCTTAGTTTTGTGATACAAGCTGCGTGGGTTATCTTCATGGTCTCGTGTCTTACAATATCTCGAAGGATCTTCCGTCTCCTCTTCCACGAATCAGTAGTGGAGTCAATATCTTATTTCCAGGAGCAGTGGCCCACTATTAAGTGTTCCAGATGTCGTAAAAAGTCTTCGCCTTGCTGGGTGTAGGCTTCAGCTGCTGCCTCTCACCGGTGCAGATCATCATTTCTCTATTCTATTGTGTTCTTAAGAGTCGCGCGAAATCTCCACCCTTTTGTGTTCCAGGAGGCGGACGCCATCTTCAGACGGTGTTTCACAGTCGTGGGGTTTGTCGTTCTTGTGTTCCAAGTGTTGAGAGAGGGATCGCTGGTCTCATATGAACAAGGGGCCGCGAGGAGTCGTCGTCGCTTCGTCTCTCAGAAGATGCGGACGATCTCGTCCTGTTTTCCAGGGATGGCAGAACATCCTCTGTCTTCCAGGCATTGTAAGGCATGATTCAGTCATCTCCTAAGGAAGGTGGCAGTTCTTCGGTACCTTAGGTCATGTCTCACGGGTTAGTCTTACCTTGCCATGGTCGACGCACCTTGGTGAGCCAGCATAAATATGCTCTACAATGCCTGGAAGTCAGCATTAACGATGCTCTACGTTCGCTGGAAGACAGGACAAGATCTTCCACATCTTGATGACGACACGATGACGCCCGGCGGCTCCTGGATCATACAGAACAAGCGATCCTTCACCAACACTCAGGACACGAGAGGACACACTCACGTCTCTTGATACACAACATGAAGATCTTGATATACAACATGAAGATCTTGATATACAACATGAAGATCTTGATATACATGAAGATCTTGATATATAACATGAAGATCTTGATATACAACATGAAGATCTTGATATATAACATGAAGATCTTGATATACAACATGAAGATCTTGATATACAACATGAAGATCTTGATATACATGAAGATCTTGATATATAACATGAAGATCTTGATATACAACATGAAGATCTTGATATACAACATGAAGATCTTGATATATAACATGAAGATCTTGATATACAACATGAAGATCTTGATATACATGAAGATCTTGATATATAACATGAAGATCTTGATATACAACATGAAGATCTTGATATACAACATGAAGATCTTGATATACATGAAGATCTTGATATATAACATGAAGATCTTGATATACAACATGAAGATCTTGATATACAACATGAAGATCTTGATATATAACATGAAGATCTTGATATACAACATGAAGATCTTGATATACAACATGAAGATCTTGATATACAACATGAAGATCTTGATATACAACATGAAGATCTTGATATACAACATGAAGATCTTGATATATAACATGAAGATCTTGATATACAACATGAAGATCTTGATATACATGAAGATCTTGATATATAACATGAAGATCTTGATATACAACATGAAGATCTTGATATACATGAAGATCTTGATATATAACATGAAGATCTTGATATACAACATGAAGATCTTGATATATAACATGAAGATCTTGATATACAACATGAAGATCTTGATATACAACATGAAGATCTTGATATATAACATGAAGATCTTGATATACAACATGAAGATCTTGATATATAACATGAAGATCTTGATATACAACATGAAGATCTTGATATACAACATGAAGATCTTGATATATAACATGAAGATCTTGATATACAACATGAAGATCTTGATATACAACATGAAGATCTTGATATACAACATGAAGATCTTGATATACAACATGAAGATCTTGATATACAACATGAAGATCTTGATATACAACATGAAGATCTTGATATACAACATGAAGATCTTGATATACAATATGAAGATGTTGATATACAACATGGAGATCTTGATATACAACATGAAGATCTTGATATACAACATGGAGATCTTGATATACAACATGAAGATCTTGATATACAACATGAAGATTTTGATATACAACATGGAGATCTTGATATACAACATGAAGATCTTGATATACAACATGAAGATCTTGATATACAACATGAAGATCCAGGAATTTTTTTGAACATATGGATGACGTCGCGTTCTACAAGTCTACCATCTATTTTTCTTTTCTTTCGTGAACGGCGAATGTCTCTGAATATTTCCAAGGCATTGCAGGAGGAGCGTGCCTTCGGTTGTCTCTACTCTTTCCAGTTGTCCTCCAGGTTGTTTGGAGCCACATGGGCTGGGGTCGAGGCTCAGAGTCAAAATCTGCTTGGTTTCTATGAGTTCAAAATCTGCTTGGTTTCTATGAGAGTTCAAAATCTGCTTGGTCTTTATGACAGTTCAGAATCTGCTTGGTTTCTATGAGAGTTCAAAATCTGCTTGGTTTTTATGACATTTCAAAATCTGCTTGGTTTCTATGAGAGTTCAAAATCTGCTTGGTCTTTATGACAGTTCAAAATCTGCTTGGTTTCTATGGGAGTTCAAAATCTGCTTGGTCTTTATGGCAGTTAAAAATCTGCTTGGTTTCTATGAGTTCAAAATCTGCTTGGTTTCTATGAGTTCAAAATCTGCTTGGTCTTTATGGCAGTTAAAAATCTGCTTGGTTTCTATGAGTTCAAAATCTGCTTGGTTTCTATGAGAGTTCAAAATCTGCTTGGTTTCTATGAGTTCAAAACTTGCTTGGCTTCTATGAGAGTTCAAAACCTGCTTGGTCTTTAAAAGAGTTCAAAATCTGTTCGGTTTCTGTGAGAGTTCAGGATTTGCTTGGTATCTCAGTGGTGGGTGGGTTTCCCAGTCGGTTATGTCATGGGACGACGAACTCCGAAGGTGATGACGTCCAAAACTCGTCCATGGGCTACGGGTTACGTCTCTGATCTCGGGTCATGCAAAGCCACGTCATGATCATGAGGGAGGCAGAGTCCCGTGTAGGCAAGCGTGTCTTGCGCCTGGAAAAGTGCCATTCAGACTGGCTGCCTTCCCAAACTCGGTCACCGGCGTCACCCGTCTCGAGGCCGCCACCAGAGCCGTGTCATCTGCAAACAGCAATCGATTCCCCTCCCCTGCCACCCCTTGAGCCCGGTGTACACCGCAGACCTGCCCCTCGCTCTCAAACCCCTCCAGTCGCTCCAAACGGCAGTCGTCCGACTGATGAGGTGTCGTTCTCCAGGACGAAGCGTCTCCTGCTGCTTCCAGGATGTCGTGCACTGCAGTCTGGCAGGGAATCATCGAGGAATCAGGTGTTCTTGCTACATTCCCGTACTGGGCATAAGACACGGTGATGACGTAGTGTTCTCAAGGGGGGATAATGCATCTTATGGAGTCTCCAGAGTCTTCATCAAACACTTGGAAGGTTATGGGTCTTCATAACACGGCTCTCGGGCACTGTAAGTCTTCATCCTGGAGTTCATCTGGGATGGGGGGGCGCCAGCTGCATCATCTTGCACCAGGATCCACTTATGAATAAAAAGATGGCGAGGAGAAAACTGGTCAAAGCAGGAGCTAGGAATTTCCTCAATTACTTTAAACAAAAGACGTTTTCAGATCATTGTAAAAAAAAAAAAACTAGTTGAGAAGAACATATTCCTACCTGTTGCTTTCAGTCTCTTTCTTGGTTATATTTCGGCCGTTAGTCAAGGTGGATAACACATGGCAAGACCATCAGCAACAGCAGCCACCACACACACACACACACAGCTCCACTCTGTCCCCGGTACATTACCACCTCCGCACATTTCCTTAATGGAACCTTCTCCTCACTGGTAAAATCCCCCGCCCCCCCTCTCTCTCACGTCTTCTTTCGCTCGTTTTCGCGCAGGCATTACTTAACACTATCTCATTCCACATTCTCTTCTTTGATCATCCACCTTCCAAGGTTCTCACATTCATTTCGGAACCACCCGACACCTTCCAACTTCATCATACACCAAAAATGGCTCTACTTCAGCTAAGTAGGATTTAACATCTCACTTTATGGTGATATACTTGCTCATCCACACTCTACTAAGTCGTAACATATATATACTTCAAGACTTAACATCGTGGAAAGTTTATCAGAAAAGCTTTTAGATTAAATTCAATTAACATACCTCTGCAGGGAGGCTTAAGTTTCCTTCTTCTTTCTCTTCCTTGATCGCAGGGGAGGGGAATCGATTGATGTTTGCAGATGACAAGGTTCTGGTGGCGGAGGGGAAACGCCATAAGCCTGTGATTGAGTTTGGGAAGACAGACAATGTATATATATATATGCCTATGAGTCCATGGGGAAAATGAAGCACGATAAGTTCCCAAGTGCACTTTCGTGTAACAATCACATCATCAGGGGAGATAAAAGAAAGAAATATACAACGAAGAGATGTAGCTAGGACAAGTGATTGTCCAAGACAGACAACGAGCGTATCAAACTTATCATGGGGACAAGATGATTTTGATTACAAATTTTATCAACAACAAAGTTATCCAATTTGTATAGACCTTCACTAATATTAAGGTTATAATTCTTTGTGTATCTAATAATAGAAGATTCAATGATGTTTCTCGTGGTACTGGAGTTAGAGTGAATAACTGAGATGGCGTTACTCCAGTCAATACAATGATCATATACACACTACCTCAGGCGAGTGGTACTCAGCAGTAGCAACGCTAACCCCTGCACAACCATGTCTTAGTGACATACATCATCAAACCACGAACCACAATCATGAGTGTTCAATGGACATTACGAACACTACCACACCCACTTATATGTAACAATTACTACAACTACGACTACTACTACAACTACAACTTCAACTACAACGACTACTACGACACCTACTACTATTGCTATCCTAGCCGCAAGGACCCAGGTCAAGTGCCTGGTAAATAACACGGTGAACGACACAGCCACAAAACCAGCGACAACCCGTGACACAGACACACACACACATACACACACACACACACACACACACACAGACACACACACACACACACACACACACACACACACAGTATGGTCCCTGGAGAGCCAACAAGAACGACTTAACCCAGAGCCAGCGCCGTCTCCTGCGTCCCAGTGGAGCGCCCGAGTGATGCTATCTAGCGCCTAGTGGCTGCAGGTGGTGACGAGGACTGGTTGGGGAGGACAAAATATGAGGTGAGAGAGAGAGAGAGAGAGAGAGAGAGAGAGAGAGAGAGAGAGAGAGAGAGAGAGAGAGAGAGAGAGAGAGAGAGAGAGAGAGAGCATCACAAGTAGACGCCGACGTTATAGTATTGCATCACGTACAAAAAACAAAACGAATTAACCCAGTGTGTGGCCCGGATGATACGCCCTTCATGTATACGAGCGGAGGGCGGCGTGAACACGCCTTACCCTGCTGCTGCGCGGGGCACGACAGCTGACGTGTACAACATGAGGCTTACGGACGGTCTTGAAACTTTCAATGTCACTTAAAATTAATCTGATTCCAAATATTCAACAATAAGATTAATCTGATTCCAAATATTTAACAATAAGATTAATCTGATTCCAAATATTTAACAATAAGATTAATCTGATTCCAAATATTCAACAATAAGATTAATCTGATTCCAAATATTTAACAATAAGATTAATCTGATTCCAAATATTTAACAATAAAATTAATCTGATTCCAAATATTTAACAATAAAATTAATCTGATTCCAAATATTTAACAATAAGATTAATCTGATTCCAAATATTTAACAATAAGATTAATCTGATTGCAAATATTTAACAATAAGATTAATCTGATTCCAAATATTTAACAATAAGATTAATCTGATTGCAAATATTTAACAATAAGATTAATCTGATTCCAAATATTTAACAATAAGATTAATCTGATTCCAAATATTTAACAATAAGATTAATCTGATTCCATATACTCAACATCAAGATTAATCTGATTCTAAACGTTGGAAAGTAAGATTAATCTGATTCCAAATATTTAAGAGATTAATCTGATTCCAAATATTCAACAGTAAGATTAATCTGATGCCAAATACTTAACAGATTAATCTGATTCCAAATATTCAACAGTAAGATTAATCTGATTCCAAAAAGTTAACAGATTAATCTGATTCCAAATATTCGACAGTGTTTTAAGACAGTTCTGATGCGTACGCCGGTGAAGATCCTGGCCTGTTTTACACGAGTCCAAATATGCAAATGCAGGAAGGTGTGTCGGGTTGTGTGAGTGGATTAAGGAGAACACGGGACGGGACGGGGGGCAGTGAGGGACGGGGTGTGAAGATAAGATAAGAGAGTCCACGAGAAGGCAAGAGGCTGGCTGGCAGCGAGGGAGGAGGGTGATAAATTAATATTCGATTATGACGAACGGGCAGGGCAGGGCGTGTACAGATCCGGGAGGAGGAGTGAAAGGAGAAAGAGGAAGAAGAAAAAGAGGAGGAGGAGGAGGAGAAGAAAAGGGTAGGGATAGAAGAGAAATGGGATGAGGATGAGGAGAAGAAGAACAGAGACGAGGAGGAGGAGGAGGAGGAGGAGGAGGAGGAGGAGGAGGAGGAGGAGGAAGAGGAGGAGGAGAAGAGGAGCCAGCATGGGTGCCACACAGAGAGAGGTGAGGACCCAGCGTGTCTGGGTCGTGGCCACCAGGGACACGGGGTCAGGCTGGGCACCAGAGTCTGTGTGGGACGGGAGGAGAGGCTGACTTCATCACTCCCTCTAAAACGGGAGGGAAGGAGTTACACATCAGAAAAATAACGCCTCTCTCTCTCTCTCTCTCTCTCTCTCTCTCTCTCTCTCTCTGTAAGCAGATGGAGCCTTATGAATCACGAGAGGCCCCCCCACATGTGTACGTCACCAGTAATCTCATCAGGCCAGACCGCATCTCTAACATCCCCAACACACATCAACCCACGGTACAACGTCTCCTTCCTTCCCTCCCACTCTCCCCCTCACCTTTAACCACGCACCACAGACCCACGGATTGCTTGACACCTCCAACCCCCCCCACACACTCTACCCCTCGCGAAGGACAGCACTCAGGAGGCGACGGGCTCCAGTGGAAGGTCAACCTCCACTTGAGCAGCAAGACGATCACACCCCAGAGTATGGGGGTCTCCCCACAGAGGAGCCAGCGCCTCGGTAACTAACCATATCTGTGGCTAGTGGCATCCTTGTGTGTGTGTGTGTGTGTGTGTGTGTATGTATGTATGTATGTATGTATGTATGTATGTATGTATGTATGTATGTATGTATGTGTGTGTATGTATGTATGTATGTATGTATGTATGTATGTATGTATGTATGTATGCATGTATGTATGTATGTATGTGTGTATGTATGTATGTATGTATGTATGTATGTATGTGTGTGTGTATGTATGTATGTATGTATGTATGTATGTATGTATGTATGTATGTATGTATGTATGTATACACACACACACACCCCAGCCAAACCTAGGAACCCATTCATCGACTGAGGGGAGGATGAACACCTGGGATGGGTGTAGGTCCGACCGCCGCTCCCAGGATTCGAACCCACGCTGGCCCGTGGTGACCCATAGCCAGTAACGCTAACCGCAACACCACAGCAGAAGCCACAAACCATTTTCTCCGCTCCCTTGAAGTCACCCCGAACGACAGATATTGCCTATTCACGAAAATATCAACGAATTAAAAAAAAAAATGTAAATGAGCGTCGAAGCCATAATCGGATAACTGCCAAAGGGGAAAAAAGAATTCGACATGTGAATTACAGAGCAGCAGGCGCTTATTGGACGCTGTTCTCTGTGGGGAATATGACGAGCCAGTAAAAGTGTCAACAGGATCTGTAGCAAAAGCGTCCATGGATCCGTTATCGGTTTTAAAATGGTCGACGTACAATCGGAGACAAAAGTCCCAACACTGAGCTAAAGCTTGAGGTGTCGGGTCGTGGCTGTGCCCAGCCCTCTAGTCTCTCCCTGTCCAGCCTCTAGACGGCCCGGTACAGCTTGGACCAGTCCTGTCCCAGGCCCTGTCTCTCCCTGTCCAGCCTCTAGACGGCCCGGTACAGCTTGGACCAGTCCTGTCCAAGGCTCTGTCTCTCCCTGTCCAGCCTCTAGACGGCCCCGGTACAGCTTGGACCATTCCTGTCCCAGGCCTTGTCTCTCCCTGTCCAGCCTCTAGACGGCCCGGTACAGCTTGGACCACTCCTGTCCCAGGCCCTGTCTCTCCCAGCCCAGCCTCTAGACGGCCCGGTACAGCTTGGACCAGTCCTGTCCCAGGCCCTGTCTCTCCCAGCCCAGCCTCTAGACGGCCCGCTACAGCTTGGACCAGTCCTGTCCCAGGCCCTGTCTCTCCCAGCCCAGCCTCTAGACGGCCCGGTACAGCTTGGACCATTCCTGTCCCGGGCCCTGTCTCTCCCTGTCCAGCCTCTAGACGGCCCGGTACAGCTTGGACCATTCCTGTCCCGGGCCCTGTCTCTCCCTGTCCAGCCTCTAGACGGCCCGGTACAGCTTGGACCATTCCTGTCCCAGGCCCTGTCTCTCCCTGTCCAGCCTCTAGACGACCCGGTACAGCTTGGACCACTCCTGTCCCAGGCGCTGTCTCCCTCTCCAGCCTCTAGACGGCCCGGTACAGCTTGGACCAGTCCTGTCCAAGGCCCTGTCTCTCCCTGTCCAGCCTCTAGACGGCCCGGTACAGCTTGGACCAGTCCTGTCCCAGGCCCTGTCTCTCCCTGTCCAGCCTCTAGACGGCCCGGTACAGCTGGCACCACTCCTGTCCCAGGCCCTGTCTCTCCCTGTCCAGCCTCTAGACGGCCCGGTACAGCTTGGACCAGTCCTGTCCCAGGCCCTGTCTCCCTGTCGAGCCTCTAGACGGCCCGGTACAGCTTGGACCAGTCCTGTCCCAGGCCCTGTCTCTCCCCGTCGAGACAGAGGGTTCAGTACAGCATGGACCAGGAAGTGTCCCGACAATGTCTCGCTAATAACACAAGGATAATACCAGCCGACCTACGAGATATGTAACACAAGCAGCTGCTTTTAGCCTGTCAGTTCCGACGAACGAGATATAACTCAAGCATACACGATCGTATCAATTACTTGGCAAAGTAGCTCATGACAGCCATGAATGGATACGAGGAACAGTTATAAGAGCGAACCAATATTAATAATATATACTCGGATATCAATGATATACACTAATATATCAATATTATATACTCAGTGAAAAGAGAAGATACTCAATGAGCGGGAGAAATCATACGAAGCTAACAACAGAGGCAGCAGCAATAATAACAAATACAACAGAGTGCCATAAGGACAGCAAGAACAAGCACAATATACCACACTATACATAAATATATATATATATATATATATATATATATATATATATATATATATATATATATATATATATATATATATACATAGTGATAGGGGAGAAAGAATACTTCTCACGCATTCCTCACGTGCCGTAGAAGGCGACTAAAGGGGACGGGAGCAGGGGGCCAGAAACCCTCCCCTCCTTGTATTTTAACTTTCTAGAGGAGTCACGCGGGGAGTGCTCATCCTCCTCGAAGGCTCAGATTGTGGTGTCTAAATGTGTGTGGATGTAGCCAAGATGAGAAAAAAGGAGAGATAGGTTGTATGTTTGAGGAAAGGAACCTGGATGTTTTGGCTCTGAGTGAAACGAAGCTAAAGGGTAAAGGGGAAGAGTGGTTTGGGAATGTCTTGGGAGTAAAGTCAGGGGTTAGTGAGAGGACAAGAGCAAGGGAAGGAGTAGCACTACTCCTGAAACAGGAGTGGTGGGAGTATGTGATAGAGTGTAAGAAAGTAAATTCTAGATTGATATGGGTAAAACTGAAAGTTGATGGAGAGAGATGGGTGATTATTGGTGCATATGCACCTGGGCATGAGAAGAAAGATCATGAGAGGCAAGTGTTTTGGGAGCAGCTGAATGAGTGTGTTAGAGGTTTTGATGCACGAGACTGCGTTATAGTGATGGGTGATTTGAATGCGAAGGTGAGTAACGTGGCAGTTGAGGGAATAATTGGTATACATGGGGTGTTCAGTGTTGTAAATGGAAATGGTGAAGAGCTTGGAGATTTATGTGCTGAAAAAGAACTGGTGATTGGGAATACCTGGTTTAAAAAGAGATATATACATAAGTATGCGTATGTAAGTAGGAGAGATGGCCAGAGAGCGTTATTGGATTACGTTTTAATTGATAGGCGCGCAAAAGAGAGACTTTTGGATGTTAATGTGCTGAGAGGTGCAACTGGAGGGATGTCTGATCATTATCTTGTGGAGGCGAAGGTGAAGATTTGTAGAGGTTTTCAGAAAAGAAGAGAGAATGTTGGGGTGAAGAGAGTGGTGAGAGTAAGTGAGCTTGGGAAGGAGACTTGTGTGAGGAAGTACCAGGAGAGACTGAGTACAGAATGGAAAAAGGTGAGAACAAAGGACGTAAGGGGAGTGAGGGAGGAATGGGATGCATTTAGGGAAGCAGTGATGGCTTGTGCAAGAGATGCTTTTGGCATGAGAAGCGTGGGAGGTAGGCAGATTAGAAAGGGTAGTGAGTGGTGGCATGAAGAAGTAAGATTATTAGTGAAAGAGAAGAGAGAGGCATTTGGACGATTTTTGCAAGGAAATAATGTAAATGAGTGGGAGACGTATAAAAGAAAGAGGCAGAAGGTCAAGAGAAAGGTGCAAGAGGTTAAAAAGAGGGCACATGAGAGTTGGGGTGAGAGAGTATCATTAAATTTTAGGGAGAATAAAAAGATGTTCTGGAAGGAGGTAAATAAAGTGCGTAAGACAAGGGAACAAACGGGAACTTCAGTGAAGGGGCTAATGGGGAGGTGATAACAAGTAGTGGTGATGTGAGAAGGAGGTGGAGTGAGTATTTTGAATGTTTGTTGAATGTGTTTGATGATAGAGTGGCAGATATAGGGTGTTTTGGTCGAGGTGGTGTGCAAAGTGAGAGCGTTAGGGAAAATGATTTGGTATACAGAGAAGGAGTAAAAGCTTTGGGGAAGATGAAAGCCGGCAAGGCAGCAGGTTTGGATGGTATTGCAGTGGAATTTATTAAAAAAAAGGGGGTGACTGTATTGTTGACTGGTTGGTAAGGTTATTCAGTTTATGACTCATGGTGAGGTGCCTGAGGATTGGCGGAATGCTTGCATAGTGCCATTGTACAAAGGCAAAGGGGATAAGAGTGAGTGCTCAAATTACAGAGGTATAAGTTTGTTGAGTATTCCTGGGAAATCATATGGGAGGGTATTGATTGAGACGGTGAAGGGATGTACAGAACATCAGATTGGGGAAGAGCAGAGAGGTTTCAGAAGTGGTAGAGGATGTGTGGATCAGGTGTTTGCTATGAGGAATGTATGTAAGAAATACTTAGAAAAGCAAATGGATTTGTATGTAGCATTTATGGATCTGGAGAAGGCATATGATAGAGTTGATAGAGATGCTCTGTGGAAGGTATTAAGAACATATGGTGTGGGAGGCAAGTTGTTAGAAGCAGTGAAGAGTTTTTATCGAGGATGTACGGCATGTGTACGTGTAGGAAGAGGGGAAAATGATTGGTTCTCAGTGAATGTAGGTCTGCGGCAGGGGTGTGTGATGTCTCCATGGTTGTTTAATTTGTTTATGGATGGTGTTGTTAGGGAGGTGAATGCAAGAGTTTTGGAAAGGGGCAAGTATGCAGTCTGTTGTGGATGAGAGAGCTTGGGAAGTGAGTCAGTTGTTGTTCGCTGATGATACAGCACTAGTGGTTTATTCATGCGAGAAACTGCAGAAGCTGGTGACTGAGTTTGGTATAGTGTGTGAAAGAAGAAAGTTGAGAGGAAATGTGAATAAGAGCAAGGTTATTAGGTACAGTAGGGGTGAGGGTCAAGTCAATTGGAAGGTAAGTTTGAATGGAGAAAAACTGGAGGAAGCGAAGTGTTTTAGATATCTGGAAGTGGATTTGGCAGCGGATGGAACCATGGAAGCGGAAGTGAATCATAGGGTGGGGGAGGGGGCGAAAATTCTGGGAGCCTTGAAGAATGTGTGGATGTCGAGAACATTATCTCGGAAAGCAAAAATGGGTATGTTTGAAGGAATATTGGTTCCAACAATGCTGTATGGTTGTGAGGCGTGGGCTATGGATAGAGTTGTGCGCAGGAGGGTGGATGTGCTGGAAATGAGATATTTGAGGACAATATGTGGTGTGAGGTGGTTTGATGGAGTAAGTAATTATAGGGTAAGAGATATGTATGGTAATAAAAAGAATGTGGTTGAGAGAGCAGAAGAGGGTGTTTTGAAGTGGTCTGGTCACATGGAGAGAATGAGTGAGGTAAGATTGACAAAGAGGATATATTTGTCAGAGGTGGAGGGAACGAGAAGTGGGAGCTGTCAATGGATTGAACCAGGGCATGAGAAGCGTCTGGGGTAAACCATGGAAAATTCTGTGGGGCCTGGATGTGGAAAGGGAGCTGTGGTTTCGGTGCATTATTACATGACAGCTACAGACTGAGTGTGAATGAATGTGGCCTTTGTTGTCTTTTCCTAGCGCTACCTCGCGCACATGAGGGGGGAGGGGGTTGTTATTTCATGTGTGGCGGGTTGGCAATGGGAATGAATAAAGGCAGACAGTATGAATTATGTACATGTGTATAAATGTATATGTCTGTGTGTGTATATATATATATGTATACGTTGAGATGTATAGGTATGTATATTTGCTTGTGTGGATGTGTATGTATATACATGTGTATGTGGGTGGGATGGGCCATTCTTTCGTCTGTTTCCTTGCGCTACCTCTCCCCTATCCCTGGGGATAGGGGAGAAAGAATACTTCCCACGTATTCCCTGCGTGTCGTAGAAGGCGACTAAAAGGGAAGGGAGCGGGGGGCTGGAAATCCTCCCCTCTCGTTTTTTTTTTTTTTTTTTTTTTTTTTTTTTTTCCCAAAAGAAGGAACAGAGAAGAGGGCCAGGTGAGGATATTCCCTCAAAGGCCCAGTCCTCTGTTCTTAACGCTACCTCGCTATCGCGGGAAATGGCGAATAGTATGAAAAAAAAAAAAATATATATATATATATATATATATATATATATATATATATATATATATATATATGCATATTAACAAACAACGTAGCATTAGAATAAATTACATTAACAAACAACATAGAATTAGAATAAATTATAAGAATAAACCTTGACTACACAAAATAAACTCATGATCAGTGTAGGTAAGGAACACAGTACACCAACGGTAGGGTTGGGTGTAGTGTAACTGCTCTGCCACGTCATGACAGACTCGTGTTCTCGACCAGACTTTCATATTAACAATATTTTACTAAATTATACCTCGCGGGAGCAGCTCCCGAATATTTAGGGCCATCACGTGAAAATGAACGGTTGCTTTTTTGGGGGGGCCCTGAGTGGTATTTTGACGACGTCATTCTTGGCTCATTCTGAAGGGGGAAAATGGAGACGAAAAAAATCACGGAGGTTTTGGTTTCCGAAAGTGGCCTCCACAATGGTCCCCTGACGTTCCCATATATGACATAACGTCCCCCTTCTATGAGGGAGGAGACGATGTCTCCTCCCATGTGGCAGAACTACAGGATAGGAAAGGACGTCTCCTACCAACACAACTGGAAATGATGATGTCCCGTTGGGTTAACGGTGTCTCCTGTAAGAGGTATATGATGTCCCCTCCAGCAAGACACACGATGTCTCCTGGCATAATGAGGTAGCGAATCACGTCTCCTTCAGCAGGACCCGGTGATGTCTCCTAAAACAGGATTGATGATCGTCTCCTCCCAAAGGGACGACGGGCCACACTACCATCCCTACAATGGAGATGGTGTTTCCTCTCTCTCTCTCTCTCTCTCTCTCTCTCTCTCTCTCTCTCTCTCTCTCTCTCTCTCTCTCTCTGTTACGGGTGACTGTCATTCATGTAGACCTAGAACATCCATCTATAAAAAGAACAAAACATGAGCGTTCTTCCAGCAAGGTCACACGCGCCTTTAAATCACTTCGACAATGTTAAACGCCATTCGAATTTTATTAAGAGGATCCGAGGTTAAAGGTTTTAATTACTGTGATCAACGCTAAGAGGTTTACCGCAATTACTGCCCAGGGAGAGGGTTGGGAAACACCTCTGCCTTCCCACGAATATATGTCCACTTATATTGACCTGACACCAACCAGCCAATCACCTTCAACACAAACCAACCAGCCAACCATCCTTCAACACAACCAACCAGCCAACCATTCTTCAACACAACCAACCAGTCAACCATCCTTCAACACAAACCAACCAGCCAACCATCCTTCAACACAACCAACCAGCCAACCATCCTTCAACACAACCAACCAGCCAACCATCCTTCAACACAACCAACCATCCTTCAACACAAACCAACCAGCCAACCATCCTTCAACACAAACCAACCCGCCAACCATCCTTCAACACAAACCAACCAGCCAACCATCCTTCAACACAACCAACCAGCCAACCATCCTTCAACACAAACCAACCAGCCAACCATCCTTCAACACAAACCAACCAGCCAGTTAGACAGGAGACAAGATAACAGTCAGACAACATCTGGCCTCAGATGCCAAAGGAAGCCATACTAGGCCAGAATGGGAGTATTTTTGCTCTGAAATTTGCTACCAAGACAAATATCCCACATGCAAATGAAGGCATGAATACTGGTTCAAGCACCTAAAAAGTTCAGCCCAAACGGGAAGATTTGCCAACATTACATAAATCCTCAAGAACGTAAGATGAATGGGAAACGTAAGACTTAAAAACACCCATTAAGAAATCAGTATGGGGAAAGTGCCGGGACGTGCATAACACTGGATGCCCAGGAAGGTCAGAGAACAAAGTTCTACACAGGGAGAAGCAGAGGTGAACAGGATAACTAAAAACATATCTTGATGGTTTTAAGAACACAAGAATAAGCAAGGTCTACAAATGACGCCAAAGGAATATCAGTATGAAAGTTTCATTAAGAACAACGAACTGAAAAATAATGTGAAGCTATGTCCTGAACTAATATGAGGCAGGAATATGAAATAGACAGGACTGTTCCAAACAGGAGACTAAGACAAAATCATACCTGGCCAGATATCCCAGCCATTAATACAACCATTAACACAACCTTATAACCAACAAAAATTTCAAACTAAACAAATCATTAAAAGTTTAGTAAAAACAGCATAAATAATGAAGAGGATGAGGGAAAACCCAATCCAATAATCACTTGGTCTGGTAACTTTAAGTTCCACTCTACTGAGTAACACGAACGAGGACAGAGTACGGATGATCAAAATATATACAATCCCAGCAATAAAATCAAGACATACTACTCAAATGTACTACCAGATGAGGGGAAAAAACCGGATATGAAGCAATCTGAGAATCACTTAAAAGAAAACTTGATACATAGCTGAAGTCACTCCTAGATGAAAAGCAAGATAGGTAACTCCATAATGAACAGTGAGGCAGAGAGAAATGGTATTACTCAACAAGCAAGACCTGAGGTGAGCGATACGCGCAAGCCTTACAAAATGTATAGGGAAAAACTTGATGATGCCTCTCTCTCTCTCTCTCTCTCTCTCTCTCTCTCTCTCTCTCTCTCTCTCTCTCTAAATAACTTTTACTACATCACATTACAGCATTCGTCAGCAGCAACATACACAGTAGCAGGAGACCCGTTCTTCAGCGCCGGAACCAGCAGCAAGTCATACACTCAAAGGAACCCATGTACGTTTCCTCAGAGGCCAACCACAAGGCTGTCTTCGGGCTCCCAACACGACCTACCCACACACAACAGTCCTCCGCCATCCATCGTACCCACAGAATTCGTCTGCACTTTCAGTGTGACGCCTCGTCGTACCCGTTTCTTAACCGTGCATGTATAACCTGCCTGTGAAAACTTCTGTTTCGACCACGGCGGGGCGTCGAAGGCTGGAGAATCAACGAACCAGAGATGAGATAATACACATAGACAACCCATACCATCAGGGGATCTAGATTGGACCATCCTGTCTCTCAGAACGCTTCAACCACTACCACAGAATCTCTGAAGCCACAGACGGGAAAAGTAATGGTTTGGTTATTCTCAAGGACTCTGTGCCACAATTTGTGGTAGAGGTGGTGTTGGAGAGACAGCATATCAGATACATCCAAGGGAATAACTGAGATTTTATGATTTTCGATTGATAGTTTCGTGTTAGACAGATCCCAAAGACTAACTGACCCCTTGAGCACGACAGTACGACACACTTGACACGATGGTACGACACCCTTGAGGAATACAGTACGAACCTCAAGAGCCAAGTCATGATGAGAAAGAGTTGCAGCGTCGTGCTCAAAAAGTTACTCCACTGCTTCCACAGTATCAAACCCGTGCTCCCTGCAGGGAGCTGTGCTTGCACCCTCACTGTTTCTCACAATGATTCCTCACGTTGACAAAAACAACCTCGGCAAAAACTAAAATAAACAAAGCAATCTGTCGCCTGAGGGGCACTGAAAGCCCGTAAACATATACGATGTCCTCCAGTGAGCCTCCACACATAACATACTCCTTAAGCAAACCAATAACCCCGTCCGTTATCGATGGAACAAATAAACCAAGTTTCTATCTCCGAAGCAACATGGACACAGAACTGATGACCCGTCGAATGCTCCATCTCCTCTGGAGAACACAAGAACACGGAAGATGAACACATGACAAAGGAAATATGATGGGTCACTTCAACACCTGGCACGCAAGACGTTACCCGAAACACTTTGTAGCCTCCCGACCCGAGCACAGCTGCTACGAGACCCACCAATCACTACTACTATACACTACGTCCTCACATCCTATACACACCAGAGCTTTCCATTCTGGTAGATTTTCAACGTTACACCTAAAGAACGGAAGCTAGTGGCGTCCCTCTATATAAGTTCTTTCCCATCGTCTACCAGCTTCCTGCTTCATTTAACAACTTCATCTTTACAACAATTATCAACACGCACTGATGTGGTAAAAACTCAGCAATGCTTTCTCTCTAATTATATCTACAGTCTATCAACATCTCTTTTCCTTAGATCTCATATAAGGTCATATGTAAAAGGTATGTACGCATGAGACACTACACCCCAGCCATCCTGACGTTACGTCCAACCCGTACGCGCTCAGTAACACTACAATACACATAAATCCCACGGCGGACAGTCGCTGCTATACATGTTATTCCAAGAATGGCTTCTTTGTATAGCCTGGGCTGCATTAATGTTATTTATGGTACTGGAGTCAGCACATCTATCTCTGCAGAGGGTGTTTACGGCACCAAGCATGATGAAGGATCCTTACATGATAATCTCCAACATAAATCCACTCAGGATGTATTCCAGTTATACCACTGGAGTTGGTTCAGTATAGGGTTGAAGGTAGCGGAGATAACTGAGGGCGGGGCTTGGGGATTTCATCTTCCCAACAGTTCTGGACAAAATCGTTGTGAGGAAGACTTTGTTTAGACTGAGGAGAATCAATTCCCAGCTCTTGACTTCCAGCTTTCCATCTTACCCGTACCCCATCTGTCGCCACGAATAACACTCATTTAGTCGAAAATGAGACACAAATTTCTCACCCTCGTGCCTTACACTAGACGGTGAAGGCCATCATCACCAGCAGCTCTGGTCTTGACAAGTGGAGACCACACACACACACACATCACTGAGAAACTACAGAGCGTTTATCTTGAAAAAGAAAATAAAATCAGAATATGAATAGAAGAGTCAGTGTTGCCCCTTTGTTGGTGGTGTGACGTATGGCTTTGAGACCCTGAGGACAAGAGGAAGACGAACATAGATGATGATTTCATGACACAAAACTGACACTACTGATAATAATATATGGTCTTTCACAGGTCAGTCTTTCATATCAATATATATATATATATATATATATATATATATATATATATATATATATATATATATATATATATATATATATGTATATATATATATAAATATATATATATATATATATATATATATATATATATATATATATATATATATATATATATATATATATTGGATTCGACGTTGCCCTTTGAGAAACTTAGCTGGTCTTCTGATATATTTGTTTTCCACAGTATCAAATTTTCACAAAGTCGTCCGACCCCATGAAACACACACACACACACACACACACAGCGTTACTGACCATGAGTCAGCACAGGCCAGCCCAGGGTCGGACCCCGCACTCCTCTCTTCCTAAGTGGGCAACGTTAATGCCCTCTAGCCATTCGCTATACCTCGGCTTTCACATTTCTAACACCATCATCGATGTCCTCCTCTGGACCTTCTCTATTAGTTCTCTGTGTCTCCTTAGTGTGGTTACCAAACTTGACAAGGATATATTCTAGTTTTGGCCCTATGTAGTAATGTAAACACCTCACACAACATTTCCTTATCCACATACTGACATGCATTTTTAATTTTTGCCAACAGACAGTTAGTTAGCCTAACTATTCCATTGTGAATACACTTTTCAAGCTGTTGGTCAGTTCCTCACATCATCCTTACATAAAACATATACAATGTTTCACTCTGAATCCTTTAGCCTGGTCAGCTGCTCTTCATCTGACAATCTTACCCCAGATGAATGTATGGAAGTCCTGACATGTCTCCTGCCTTGTCCATAATATTCTTTTCAAAGTTTCTTTGTTCCTCCTTCCTTATCCAGCCATACTCGTTCCTTGTTCTCTAGATATACCGTCCAAGTGTTGACTGGCTAGAGTGCCGCCTATTTCTTCTCCACAACACACATCTCGAAGCTCCTGTCCATTCTATTCTTTTCAAAGTTTCTTTGTTCCTCCTTCCTTATCCAGCCATACTCGTTCCTTGTTCTCTAGATACACCGTCCAAGTGTTGACTGGCTGGAGTGCCGCCTATTTCTTCTCCACAGCACACATCTCGAAGCTCCTGTCCATTCTACCATCACTCGTAGTAAACCATCCTCCGCTACCTGACCCCTCCATCTGTTTGTGAGGCAAGACGTGCCCGTGTTCACCTCCTCGCAAACATCACAGAGCCTCTCACTACGATGCCCGGCCAACTCCCGGCTACTGACGTCCATTTCCCAATCTATGTCACCATCGAGGTTACTAAGGTCTGTGTATATTCCGTGACTGTATCTCCTCTCTGCTCTCGTATCTTCCTCACTTACCATCCACTCAAACTTGAGCATGACATGATCCCTTTCTTCCAACTGGTGTATCATGTATAATGTTCCCAGCATCCATGCTGGCGTACGTGGAGATGAGACCTTGCAATGATGGTGAGCATCAGTGTCTCGTCATAATATGTTCAGTGACATGCTATGGTATATGGGGAAACCTCAAAGTCCACACACTGTAAATACATGTCTCTCTATGATTCTCTATCACCATGAGGGTCCAAATTCCCCAGGTCTACCTCTTCATAAATGACATCATCAGTACATAACCACCTCTGAGAAGTGCGCGTGTGTTATAATACGTACAAATCCTAAACTACTCTCTCTCTCTCTCTCTCTCTCTCTCTCTCTCTCTCTCTCTCTCTCTCTCTCTCTCTCTCTCTCTTCTTGGGGGAGAATCCGTTTCTTTCAAGTGTTCGTGCGAGGTGGGTGTCGTTCTCACGATCAGCTCCAATACCTGTGTTGTTGTTCAGTGTGTGGTAGACGACCGGACAAAGGCCCATCGACCCAGCCTCGTCCCGCGCCACATGTAAGGCTCAACCATGATCAAGAGGAGCGATTCCCTTTCACTCGCCTCCGGTGACCAAATTTCAATAGTTTCGTTCTTCTTGCTGTGGCTGACGCTGCCGTCATGGTTGCCAGACATCGATCATAACACCTGTGGAGGACACCACTTCTGGTGCTGTGGCAGACTGACTCTGTCTTGCACTCTATGGCAAATGAGGATAATGGCGGTTGCTTCTTCTTCATCATCTTTATCATCTTCTTCCTTCTCCTTCGTCTTCATCATCATCTTCGTCTTGTTCATCTTCTTCCTTCTTCTTCGTCTTTATCATCTTTTCTCCTTCTTCGTCTTCATATTCTTCTTCCTCTTCGTCTTCATCGTCTCCTTCCTTCTTCTTCGTCTTCATCATCTTCTTCCTTCTTCTTCGTCTTCATCTTCTTCTTCCTTCTTCTTCGTCTTCATCATCTTCTTCCTTCTTCTTCGTCTTCATCTTCTTCTTCCTTCTTCTTCGTCTTCATCATCTTCCTCAAACCTTAAAACACGTCTTCTTCTTCAACCCACATGACTATTCTGTTCATCTTACACACACACACACACACACACACACACACACACACACACACACACACACACGCACACACACACATACACATACACACACACACACAGACACACATATAAATAAATAAATAAATAAATAGAATAAACACAAACAGGAGCAGGAGTGTGTCCAGTTGTGACGGAGGCAACACTGTATCATGAACACCGCCCACTACAACAGCATCACGCCCATACATCCTCCCTGTCCGGCTTCTCCAGGTCACCTCGTTTACCAAACGAACTTATCTGAACTCGTTAAGCCACAGAGTCTAGAGTTTATCCTCGTTAAGGCCATGACTATGGTAATTCGGCAATTAAATAACAATTTGGTGTTTCAGTAGTTGCCGAGTGGAGTGGTAACAGCCTGCTACCAGGCTGCAGGGGCGATTACTGGCAATTCCCGAAGTGATTTCAAGTCACTGTAATGCTCCGGGATGGACTGCCGCCTCCATAATCCATTAATGATTACTTCTGCCAGGCCGGCAATAACCTTCCAGGCTCTACACACACACACATAAATATTACCCCGGGGGGGCAATAATCTCGTGCGTGATCATGAAGGCGAACAATCGATCAGTGATTAGTTCTGCCTCGTGTGTCACCGACGCCCGGGTTACACCTGTGTTTACTTGGGTATGAACTCGTCTCGTTTTCTTTAAATAAATCAGATCACTCTGGCTGGCTACATATTTTCTGTTTGCAAAAAAAAAAAAAAAAGAGAGTTTCTTTAATAACGTCCATCTGTTTCCTTGGCGTTAGTTTCGTGTTGTCTTATATACCCTTTAAAGGTCAATTTTCCCTTAAAGCGTTGGTTTATGACAATGTGATTATTACTAAGGAGTCTCTCTCTCTCTCTCTCTCTCTCTCTCTCTCTCTCTCTCTCTCTCTCTCTCTCTCTCTCTCACCCAGGGAGGCATGCTTCCCGCGCCGCCTCGCTCTGGGGCGGAACTGTGATGGCTGCGCGGTGACCCACCACTTGAGACACCGTCAAGTGTTCACTCCTTTTGTCTCAGGTGTAGATAGCACTGTCTTGTCCCTGTGCCTCACCCACACGTGGGCTGCTCCATCTCCCCGTCCCACACACACACACACAACACCTCACCCACGCGACTCGCTCTTCCTACCTAGTCTTCTAGCAAAATAGCCATCGTGAGTAACTCTCTCTCTCTCTCTCTCTCTCTCTCTCTCTCTCTCTCTCTCTCTCTCTCTCTCTCTCTCTCTCAGTCATAACACTAGGGGTCAGGCTACGAGCCGCCGCCGACAAACCAGGTCACCAGCCAAGCCAACCTCCTGCCCCTGCCACTGGATAACTTCTATTCAACATAAGTTCAAAACACAAGCATGAAATACACAATCACTTCACACAAACACCGGACGTGACGCTGTACGGACCCATTCCAGAGACCCTGGAACACACTGCCCCTCCTGGACTCCAGTCCCCCCTCAAGGACATAACATGATCATCCTAACCTAACCAACGTACTCTCTTCCAGGACATCACTGTAGCATTTCTGGAACTCCATTTCCAGTGCATTTGCCAGCCTTCCAGGGTAAGCCAGTTGGGTCCGGGTGATCCAGTTCACCACACTGGAAAAGAAGAACCTTCAAAATATGACACCTCTCAAAAACCCAGACTCCAAGCAAAGCATTTCCACCATATACATTTAAATCAACACATGTCCCCATTGCCTGCCAGTTCAAGTACTGCATTTCTTTATAAGCCGAGAAGACACAGGCAACCGAATGCCCTCAATCAACACTACATTATATTTACCGTAGCCTAAACCAGGTACACAATATATCGACCCATCCCTAGAGGAGGATGAACAGCTGGGTTGACTGAGGATCGACTACCGCAACCAGGATTCGAACCTACGCGTTCGACTCCGGTCGACTTCGTGAATGGGTTGGGGGCAGACTACGCTAACCGCGACATCAGCGACAACCACTACATCAGCGTTTACCGCTACATCAGCGACAACCACTACATCAGCGTTAACCGCTACATCAGCGATAACCACTACAACAGCGTTAACCGCTACATCAGCGACAACCACTACATCAGCGTTTACCGCTACATCAGCGACAACCACTACATCAGCGTTTACCGCTACATCAGCGATAACCACTACAACAGCGTTAACCGCTACATCAGCGACAACCACTACATCAGCGTTAACCGCTACATCAGCGATAACCACTACAACAGCGTTTACCGCTACATCAGCGACAACCACTACATCAGCGTTTACCGCTACATCAGCGACAACCACTACATCAGCGTTTACCGCTACATCAGCGACAACCACTACATCAGCGTTAACCGCTACATCAGCGATAACCACTACAACAGCGTTAACCGCTACATCAGCGACAACCACTACATCAGCGTTAACCGCTACATCAGCGACAACCACTACATCAGCGTTTACCGCTACATCAGCGACAATCACTACATCAGCGTGAACCGCTACATCAGCGATAACCACTACATCAGCGTTAACTGCTACATCAGCGGTAAGTGCTTCATCCATTTATCTAATCTCGACATAAAATTGTCGAAGAACTCCTTTCTTGAAAGGGTCCTGGTGTTACCCAGGCCCCATCTTCCAGGAGCCAGTGGTGCACTACTTGCCGTAACTGGGAAATAATGGACTCCTTTGGCTTCGGAAGTTCCCTGGCGAGACTCTCTATACTCCCAGTGATACACAGCCACGATAAAAGGTGACTTTTCACTCGCGGTGAACCCTCTTAAGTAAGCGGCGGAGTCCGGTAACACCTGTTATGTAATCTGAACATGAACAGAACGTAAGGGTAGCCAGCTGGAATAATGCCTCAAAGTCGGGTCACCACAAGACGCACTATACGTACAGTCGCCGGACTCTGTTCCCAGAGAGTGAGAGAGACGCGTCACTCCAGGCGTATCCATCACGCCACACCACGTCGTGTGTGTTGCTGTTATCATACATCGCTTGTGTTCTTAAATCACATTCCCGGGCGCAAAGGTGGTGTGCTAGTAGTAGTAGTAGTAGTAGTAGTAGTAGTAGTAACAACAACAATAATAATAATAATAATAATAATAATAATAATAATAATAATAATAATAATCATAATAATAATAATTTTCCAAATCTATTTCCCGCCTTAACGTGGTAATGTTACACTGCTTAGTTGTCCATTAAAATGCAACAGTCAGGCCCCAAGTACTGTTCCATGGTTCATACTAACTGCTTCAAATACCCTGGCTCAGCCTAGTGACAGCACGTCGCCCCTCGCATACCACATCGATCTAATCCATTTTTCCCATGCACGCCTCTCAACCTCCTGAATGTTTAGAAAGAGCAGCAAGCGGGTGAGAGGGTGAAGTGAAGGAAAGTCAGAGAAGTACATGAGGAAGCTAGATAACAGATCTGATGACAGGACAGTACAGGAGAGAGGTGAACATGGGAAAGGAATGGAATTTGGGGAATAAGTAAAGATGGGCACAAAACAAGGAAGACAATGCAAGGGTTAAGAGGCTGGAAAGAGACAAAGAAAACATAGACGAAATGAGAAAGATGGAGTAAGAGAGAAGGGGGAGGATAAAGATAGAGATCTCTCCCTCTACATATTTTCAAAAAGGAAGATGTACATATGTTCATGAAGGAAGGAATGAGAGAAGGGGACTTTGAAATACCCCTCTCATATCTCTACAGACCACATTCCATATTCATCTTTCCCCCTTTTACGCTATTCCTTGCCCCCTTCCCTCTCCCGCCCTCTTTGAGAAAAAGGAAGTGATAAGCGAGAGGAAGCACACCCACACAAGACCTCCAACCCTTTCATCGTGTGTTATCCGGGAGGAAGGAAGGAGGGAGGGAGGGAGAGGTGTGGTAAACTGTTTCATGACGACCAAACTGTCCCTCTGGATTATCGGCCGGCGAATTACACACACACACCAGCTTCGAGGTGTAGGGGATACTGCTGCGTCCCGGGCAGGACCCCCACGTATATTGACGGAGTCGTTGCTGGTCCTCCCCCCTGAGTCCTGGATTCTGCTGGTGGCGGGAGGAGTCCACCACAGCCACGTAGAGTTCCACAGACCAAGGGCGGAGCTGAAAGAGGTTTTGTATAACACGAGATGACCCATACCTTACCTCGACATCTCTGGGTTTCTCAACTCAAAAGAGATTCTGATGTGTCAAAACTGGAAAATAAATGTTTGTCACCTAAATCACTCTGGACCAGTGACCCGTCACCCTGCAAGACCTGGCACTCAGGACCCGGGATTTGTCATTCTAGACCCAGAACCTGGCACTCAGGACCCGGGATCTGGCACTCTGGACCCAGAACCTTGCACTCAGGACCCGGGATCTGGCACTCAGGACTCGGGATCTCTCACTCTGGACCCAGATCGTGGCATTCGGGATCCGGTAGTATCACCTTGGACCCTAGACCTGAACCTGGTGCTGGGAAACCCTCCTATAAAATTAGGACCTAACCCTTCAAAATCTTTTCCACTCCATCCTTCCACTTCCAAAGCGGTTTACCCTTCTTGCTTGTCCCCTCCACTACGGACACTTGTTCCCTCTTCAGCAACCTCTCTACACGCATCCCCTCCATATGTCCAAACCATTTCATAACCTCTTCATCGACCTCTCCACACTTATCCTCTCCAAATGTCCAAATCATTTCATAACCTCTTTATCAACCTCTCCACACTCATCCTCTCCAAATGTCTAAACCATTTCATAACCTATTTATCAACCTCTCCACACTCATCCTCTCTATATGTCCAAACCATTTCATAACCTCTTGATCACCCTCTCCACACTCATCCTCTCCATATGTCCAAACCATTTCATAACCTCTTTATCAACCTCTCCACACTCATCCTCTCCAAATGTCCAAACCATTTCATAACCTCTTTATCAACCTCTCCACACTCATCCTCTCCATATGTCCAAACTATTTTATAACCACTTTATCAACCTCTCCACACTCATCCTCTCCATATGTCCAAACCATTTTATAACCCCTTTATCAACCTCTCCTCACTCATCCTCTCCAAACGTACAAACCATTTCATAGCTTCTTCATCAACCTCTCCACACTCATCCTCTCCAAATGTCCAAACCATTTCATAACCTCTTTATGAACCTCTCCACACTCATCCTCTCCAAATGTCCGAACCATTTCATAACCTCTTTATCAACCTCTCCACACTCATCCTCTCCATATGTCCAAACCATTTTATAACCTCTTTATCAACCTCTCCTCACTCATCCTCTCCAAATGTCCAAACACTATCAGCACGCCGTCTTCAGCTCTCTCCATACCCTTCTTATTAACACACTTCCTCTCTTCCTCGAGCAACCCTCCTCACACCGAATATTGTCCTCAAGCATTTCATCTCCAACATACCCACCCTCCTCCGTACTTTTCCATCAACGCAACACCGGTGGGACGGCCCCCTGACCACGAAGATATGGTGTGAGGGCGAGGGGCCTTTGACCTGACCTTTAAGGATAAAATGTAAAAGGCCGGGCTATCACACAAAAAGGGTCGTAGTCACGGGTCGTACTGTCAAAAATACAATAATGCCACTAATATCTCTTCAATCCATACCATACTGAATATCACTTCCAGACAGTATGGAGGAACTCATGAACGCCCCCAAGTTCTGTTTCTACCAATGAACTAAACAAGAAATGATCGAAACCACAATAAACAAAGAGCAAAACACTGCGCTTAACATAGGACATCCGGTTTCTCACTGAAATGTACGTTGGTATGAAAAACGTCAAATGCATTTAGTCATATGCAAATTTGTACATGAACAGAACCTTATTGTGTTAGTGATATGTGGGTGGCGGAGTCCTCAGACTTTCACACGTGTTAGCAGACATCACACATCACACACCTGTGGGCTGCTAGGTTTAGCTTACACATTATGTTAAGGACCTGTACACTCGTATGTTAACATATATATCACGTTAGGTAAATGTGAACAAATATGTTAATATATATATCATGTTAGGTATATGTGAACAAATATGTTAATATACACATCATGTTAGGTATATGTGAGCAAACATGTTAACATACATATCATGTTAGGTATATGTGAACAAATATGTTAATATACACATCATGTTAGGTATATGTGAACAAACATGTTAACATACATATCATGTTAGGTATATGTGAACAAATATGTTAACATACACATCATGTTAGGTATATGTGAACAAACATGTTAACATACACATCATGTTAGGTAAATGTGAACAAACATGTTAACATACACATCATGTTAGGTATATGTGAACAAACATGTTAACATACACATCATGTTAGGTATATGTGAACAAACATGTTAACATACACATCATGTTAGGTATATGTGAACAAACATGTTAACATACACATCATGTTAGGTATATGTGAACAAACATGTTAACATACACATCATGTTAGGTATATGTGAACAAACATGTTAACATACACATCATGTTAGGTATATGTAAACAAACATGTTAACATACACATCATGTTAGGTATATGTGAACAAACATGTTAACATACACATCATGTTAGGTATATGTGAACAAACATGTTAACATACATATCATGTTAGGTATATGTGAACAAACATGTTAACATACACATCATGTTAGCGTCGTGTATCGTATGGCAAGGTCGGTGAGGGCCAGAGTTGGTGGGTCTGCCTTCAGTGGGCCACACTGGAACATGTATTCACTCCCAGGTTATCATAAACAATGACGTGCTACACAACGAACAGGGAGTATTTTCTGCTGATCGTGCCACCACAGCTGACACTTCCAGAGCCGGAATATTGAAGACTGAGATGGACGAGTCTGTGTGCGTAATGGTGAACATTCACAGCCACCGAATGGTAAATCGTATACACATGACGTCATTTTTCTTATATATATATATATATATATATATATATATATATATATATATATATATATATATATATATATATATATATATAACATACAAAGCTCCATCAGCCAGGATCGAACCTGGGACCCCTTGTGCAAGAGGCAGGCATGCTAACAGCTAGGCTAAGGGACTGTATAATAGGAAACAACTATTCGAAATACTAAGTACTCGAATACCCTTCGTCTCACTATGGTGAGCAACGGGGTCTATCGATTGTTTCCGAACAGAACACATAGCCAGCTGAGAGCGTTTTACCGAACCTGACTGTACAACGCGGAGTTATATGAATACGAATAAAGTGTATATGAACGCGCACCTTCATAGAACATACAAAGCTCCATCAGCCAGTTGTAGCATGCCTGCCTCTTGCACAAGGGGTCCCAGGTTCGATCCCGGCTGATGGAGCTTTGTATGTTCTATGAAGGTGCGCGTTCATATACACTTTATTCGTATATATATATATATATATATATATATATATATATATATATATATATATATATATATATATATATATAGTTAGATACGTAAGACTCAGAAACATCATGATTACATACAGCACAGGACATTACTGTATTTACGAGTCTATACTCTTACCTTCTTGTTTACGTTGGATTAGACGGCACGAATAACTAAAACTCATATTCAAGGACATCTTATTAACTCTCTCTCACTCTCTCTCTCTCTCTCTCTCTCTCTCTCTCTCTCTCTCTCTCTCTCTCTCTCTCCACACACACACACATTATATATATATATATATATATATATATATATATATATATATATATATATATATATATATATATATATATATATATATATCTCAAAGCTCTACATAAAAAACGGAGCAGGCTGACAACAGACCGGTAAAACGTAATCATCGTACCCTCGTCTCCAGTTAGCGTGTACGGTACCACTTTTACTGGGGAGGTTTCCTCCCGCCCTCGTACACCCCGCCGTATATTACTGTGCACCTGACACCGGCTCGTGCTGGGCCACATCTACGGTGCGAAAACTAGCTGGCTCATGTTCCTAGTGAGATATATGGGGCGGCAGGAAAAGAAAGAAAGAGAGAGAGAGAGAGAGAGAGAGAGAGAGAGAGAGAGAGAGAGAGAGAGAGAGAGAGAGCAACCTCCTCTCCCTCCTAGAGAGGGAGCAACGTGCTCCCCTCCCTTCCATGTGCAAACTAGTCACATACAATGAGGCAAGATGACCATTGTGCCCGGGGATGAGGCTAAACTGTTGGCCGTTTCGTAATACGGGAACCACTTCCTCTATCCTTTGTGCACTTACACGGACTTGGATTCCCTGTCCAGCTCTGATCTCTCTGTTGCTCACATCTCTCTGTTGCTCACATCTCTCTGTTGCTCATATCCCTCTTGCTCACATCTCTCTGTTGCTCATATCCCTCTGTTGCTCAGATCCCTCTGTTGCTCATATCCCTCTGTTCCTTAGATCCCTCTGTTCCTTAGATCCATCTGTCATTTACATGGACACTGCTGTTTACCACAATATATGTGTACGAAACAAACATGTATGTACGTATAAGTGTATGTGTGTGTGTGTGTGTGTGTGTGTGTGTGTGTGTGTGTGTGTGTGTGTGTGTGTGTATGTGTCTGTGTGTGTCTGTCTGAGTGTGTGTGTGTGTGTGTGTTACTGCTCGTGTCCTCTGTCTATCCTGCCTTTAACCCAACAATCTCACTCTTACTGGGGAAAAAAAAACTATCTTTGGAAGGTAACAAGAAAAACAACAACTTAAAAGTGTTTACGCCCGAGACAGTAACTTACAGGTATATACAACGTGGACAGTAACTTACAGGTATATACAACGTGGACAGTAACTTACAGGTATATACAACGTGGACAGTAACTTACAGGTATATACAACGTGGACAGTAACTTACAGGTATATACAACGTGGACAGTAACTTACAGGTATATACAACGTGGACAGTAACTTACAGGTATATACAACGTGGACAGTAACTTACAGGTATATACAACGTGGACAGTAACTTACAGGTATATACAACGTGGACAGCAAGTTACAGGTATATACAACGTGGACAGTAACTTACAGGTATATACAACGTGGACAGTAACTTACAGGTATATACAACGTGGACAGCAAGTTACAGGTATATACAACGTGGACAGCAACTTACAGGTATATACAACGTGGACAGCAACTTACAGGTATATACAACGTGGACAGCAACTTACAGGTATATACAACGTGGACAGTAACTTACAGGTATATACAACGTGGACAGTAACTTACAGGTATATACAACGTGGACAGTAACTTACAGGTATATACAACGTGGACAGTAACTTACAGGTATATACAACGTGGACAGTAACTTACAGGTATATACAACGTGGACAGTAACTTACAGGTATATACAACGTGGAGTAACTTACAGGTATATACAACGTGGACAGTAACTTACAGGTATATACAACGTGGACAGTAACTTACAGGTATATACAACGTGGACAGTAACTTACAGGTATATACAACGTGGACAGTAACTTACAGGTATATACAACGTGGACAGTAACTTACAGGTATATACAACGTGGACAGCAAGTTACAGGTATATACAACGTGGACAGTAACTTACCGGGTACGTACACTGAACTTCCAACAATGACACACAGACATACTGGACCAGGAACACAAGGGGTCATACATACATAGTGACAGTGTGTATGGTCTAAATATATACATAGTGACAGTGTGTATGGTCTAAATATATACATAGTGACAGTGTGTATGGTCTAAATATATACATAGTGACAGTGTGTATGGTCTAAATATATACATAGTGACAGTGTGTATGGTCTAAATATATACATAGCGACAGTGTGTATGGTCTAAATATATACATAGTGACAGTGTGTATGGTCTAAATATATACATAGTGACAGTGTGTATGGTCTAAATATATACACAGTGACAGTGTGTATGGTCTAAATATATACATAGTGACAGTGTTTATGGTCTAAATATATACATAGCGACAGTGTGTATGGTCTAAATATATACATAGTGACAGTGTGTATGGTCTAAATATATACATAGTGA
This sequence comes from Panulirus ornatus, assembly GCF_036320965.1. Classification (NCBI taxonomy): domain Eukaryota; kingdom Metazoa; phylum Arthropoda; class Malacostraca; order Decapoda; family Palinuridae; genus Panulirus; species Panulirus ornatus. Next base: position 15,861,805 of record NC_092235.1, read on the forward strand.
CAGAGTGTATGGTCTAAATATATACATAGCGACAGTGTGTATGGTCTAAATATATACATAGTGACAGTGTGTATGGTCTAAATATATACACAGTGACAGTGTGTATGGTCTAAATATATACACAGTGACAGTGTGTATGGTCTAAACATCACCTTCATTGAAGACCTGAAGAAGATGATCAACAACTTTTGACAGCTGGTCATAACCACGATGACGGCCTTACTGACCCTGGTTGTTGATCGGTCTACAACCCGAACACCTCACTCAACCCGGAGGGTGTCATCATCGACCTGGTCACCACAGAGATTAATGTGATTCCCAACCCAAAAGAATCTCACACTGTAGCACACTATCTGGCCCTGGACACACACGAGCGGCGAGGGTGGCAGGCAAGAGTGGCGACTGAGTTAACTGGCAATCTGGCCCCCCCACCACCAACAACCAATCAGCTACGTGGGCTACACAGAGCCTGGCCACCGAGGACAGCTGGTAGCGCTACACACAGCAGGTTCCAGGGACGTGATAGAGAGATGACGACGGGAAATACATCGTTTCCACGGGGGATGGTTCCCACATTCTGGGGCTGATAACAGAGGAAGGAACTCCCGAGTGCGCGTATCTGGGATGGCTCAACGAGCCACACACAACAATGACGAAACTAACGATAGATCTGTATTACTGGGTAATAACTCGTTTATTAGGTCCATAAATGGGCACCAACTCGAACGCCAGATGTTTTCTAACAACATATAACATCAAAACTGGGATAACCTTATAATCGGTGTAGACTTTATTCTTCCAATCTAAACCTCTCTCTCTCTCTCCTCTCTCTCTCTCTCTCTCTCTCTCTCTCTCTCTCTCTCTCTGTATACCCTCGTCTCCTCTCCCCTCATCTCTCCACACCACCTCCCTTCCGTCTCACCTCAGTCATTCCCTCCACGTGACCTCCCTCCACATTTATTCTACTTCGCCCCTCCATCTCTTCCGCCCCTCCCACTACTTTTCCCTGTTTATCTGTCTCATTACATCACGACATATGCCTGCTTGCTTCCTCTCTCTCTCTCTCTCTCTCTCTCTCTCTCTCTCTCTCTCTCTCTCTCTCTCTCTCTCTCTCTCTCTCTCTCTCTCTCTCTCACCTTCCTACATCACATGAATTAACGAGGTGTGTGTGTGTGTGTGTGTGCGGAGTACAATGGGAGTACAGACGGTATCGTCAAAGAACTCCTCATTCCAGTGGAGTCCACATTTCCCTGATACTGCAAACAATGCAGCAGTCTTGCCCAGAAGGAAACACTCTGGGAAGATGGTACTTGGTAATGGGTTTCATTTTCCGCACCACAACAACTGCTCGAAAGAATCTATCAGTAACTTCAGGTGGGAAAATTACACGACGGTACGACACGAGGTAGACGGGATGACTCTTGAACACGACGGTACGACATGAGGTAGACGGGATGACTCTTGAACACGACGGTACGACATGAGGTAGACGGGATGACTCTTGAACACGACGGTACGACATGAGATAAGACATGATTATTCTTCAACACGACGGTACGACATGAGCTAAGACATGATTATTCTTGAACACGACGGTACGACATGAGCTAAGACAAGATTATTCTTGAACACGACGGTACGACATGAGCTAAGACAAGATTATTCTTGAACACGACGGTACGACATGAGCTAAGACATGATTATTCTTGAACACGACGGTACGACATGAGCTAAGACATGATTATTCTTGAACACGACGGTACGACATGAGCTAAGACATGATTATTCTTGAACACGACGGTACGACATGAGCTAAGACATGATTATTCTTGAACACGACGGTACAATTCTTGAACACGACGTTACGGATGTTGAGCTCGACGGTACGATGTTTGAGCATGACGGCATGATCGCTGAGAACGACGGTACGGCCCTCGAGCACGACGGTGCGATCCATGAGCTCCATGGTACGATCCTTCAGTACGATGGTACGATTCTTGGGCACGACAGCGCGATCCATGAGCTCCATGGTACGATCCTTCAGTACGATGGTACGATTCCTGGGCACGACGGTGCGATCCATGAGCTCCATGGTACGATCCTTCAGTACGACGGTACGATCCTCGAGCACGACGGTGCGATCCATGAGCTCCATGGTACGATCCTTCAGTACGACGGTACGATCCTCGAGCACGACGGTGCGATCCATGAGCTCCATGGTACGATCCTTCAGTACGACGGTACGATCCTCGAGCACGACGGTGCGATCCATGAGCTCCATGGTACGATCCTTCAGTACGACGGTACGATCCTCGAGCACGACGGTGCGATCCATGAGCTCCATGGTACGATCCTTCAGTACGACGGCACAGCTCTAGAGAGAGTGATGGCATGACCCTTGACCTTCCGCCTACAGAATGAAGTCAAAGGAGCCGTGGCTTCGCGAGACGTTAAGCCACGGCTACTAAGGGGGAACTTCCATGGAGGCGTTATCACACAGGGAAGAATCCTTCATTAACAAGATATATTCTTTCCTGTAACAAGTCCAGCCAACATTACTTGAGGTAAGGTACGGCCTTAATGAAGGACGGCCCTTCCTTTAATGAGATGGACCTTAATGAATGAGCAGTTGCCTGCCAGGGGCAACCCCGCCACTAACGAGACGCCCCTCAAGTTAAGAGAATTAAGGTTGTCAAACACCGGCTCCCTCCTCACTCCCGCACGGCAACCATCATGATGCCTGCATCTCCCTCCCTCCCTCAACCACGGATGTACCACAACACAACAGTTATGACACCCGCAGTGCATCTGGCCTCAACAATACACCTCAACATATTCCTTCCTCTCCCGCCATTATGGCTTAAAATCTTTGTTCCTCACCAATATGACCTAAAACACTCTTTCTCCCTGAACAATATGACTCAACGTCTTATCCGTTTCCTCCCCCGTGCTCCTCAATACCTCCCTTTCTTCCTCAACAATTTGGCCAAATATCCCTAATCTTCCCTCGTATTATTTTCCCTCAGCGTCCCCTCTCTTCCTAGCCCAGGTCCCATGGTAATATCAGTCGACATTTCTTTATTTCCCAAGCCACCATGCCTGGCCGCTGCAGAGGTAAGTAGGGAGGAGGGACGTCCCATGTAACAGCCCCGCCCAGAATGACAATGTTTACAATGTCGCTAAGGCGGTGCACCTTTTCAAATTTCTAATTATCTTTTTCATTTATCCTTTCCCACGACAACACAGATCCAGAACGTATTTTCTACAAGTTATTAATAAGTAATGCAAAGAGAGCATGAAGTGGAAACAACATATCATATAAATGCTTATCTTAAAAAAAATAAATGAATAAATAAAAGGACTTCAAGATTTATAAAGATGCACGGGCGGTGGCGCGGGTGTCGAGGCTTGTGGTGGAGAGCTCTCCAGCCCACACCAACTTCCCGCCACACAACAACAACATGACACAATTTCACCCTCCCTCCCTCCCTGCCAGCCTGCCTGCCTGACGTCACCTTAAATAACTTCTCCCGCAGATATGATGGTATATTACATAAGAGTAAACTTCGCTTCGTTTCCAAATATACTTCCTAACAAAATGTGAACTACGTCTTGCGGGGTTTAATCAGAGCGATGACACGCTTCATCAAGACTTGTTTGGTCACGCTAATTAAAACGTGCGATGGTCACCACGACCCGGAGGGGCACGGCCTCACTCGCGCCTGCTCAATCAGGCGTATGACAGTTCATTTCAGCTCCTCCACCACTTTCGGGAAACTACCTCCATCTTGTTAGGTACTTCCAGACGCAAACATAACCTATATTCGCACACGCACAACATACGATTCTCTTATAATTAGACATTAAATTTACATTTTCCTTGTTCCATATATTTTCGTTAGTGTCCACACAAGTCGGCACGTCTTCCCTGACGTATTAAACCATTAAGTTCCGTTCTCAAATACCTGACGAGTTAGACAATCTTTCCCTCCGGTAACACAACACAAAATGTGTCCTTTTTAAACACACCCGGCTCGCCTTTCTCGCTTCAGCGAGGTAGCGCCACCAGGAGCAATCCTCGTCTTTGGCTCCCTCTACGAGACGTATGTCCTATATGGGCCTTATATACACGCCTCTTACCCCGCTTCTTTAACAGATATGAAATCAAACACACGTTTATACTTAAATACGTTACGTCACGTTGAGGACTGTGAGACGAGGCCAAGGACATGTATAAATGCCGTCTGGTCACAGCAAAATATCCTGCTGGCCTGTGCCAAATCTTCCATAAATACAATACTACAAAAAAATGAAATGCCATTGTGCATGATTCTTATGTGTGACGACAACTTGTGTGTTACGGAGAGAGAGTTTACACTCGTGTTGCCCCGTCTCTTAACCTGGTAAATATATGTACCATGTCTTTACTACTGTGTGTGTGTGTGTGTGTGTGTGTGTGTGTGTGTGTGTGTGTGTGTGTGAACATCTGCTGCACTAAGCAAGTGTCTATACGTCTGAGTCAACAGAGATCCCTGCTCTGTGCCCTCTTTAAACCCCTACTGTCAACAACAAGACACAAGACAAAGTGATACGATCGTTTATAAAACTAATCAAGGAAGTTCTGTACACTCCTTACCCCTTGATCACGACGGTGCGGCCCTTGATCACGACGGTACGGCCCTTGATCACGACGGTACGGCCCTTGATCACGACGGTACGGCCCTTGATCACGACGGTACGGCCCTTGATCACGACGGTACGGCCCTTGATCACGACGGTACGATCCTTGATCACGACGGTACGGCCCTTGATCACGACGGTACGGTCCTTGATCACGACGGTACGGCCCTTGATCACGACGGTACGGCCCTTGATCACGACGGTACGGCCCTTGATCACGACGGTACGGCCCTTGATCACGACGGTACGATCCTTGATCACGACGGTACGATCCTTGATCACGACGGTACGGCCCTTGATCACGACGGTACGGCCCTTGATCACGACGGTACGGTCCTTAATCACGACGGTACGGCCCTTGATCACGACGGTACGATCCTTGATCACGACGGTACGGCCCTTGATCACGACGGTACGGTCCTTGATCACGACGGTACGGCCCTTGATCACCATCATACCCTGGGGTAGTTCGTCGTGATCAAGGGTCGTACCGTCGTGCTTAAGAGTCGTACCGTCGTGCTCAAGGATCGTACCGTCGTGATCAAGGGTCGTACAGTCGTGTGTAAGGATCGTACCGTCGTGCTCAAGGATCGTACCGTCGTGATCAAGGGTCGTACCGTCGTGCTCAGTGAGCTGTACTGTGGTGATCAAGACTCGTACTGTCGTGCCCAAAGGGGAACAGATTAGGTCATTAAAGGTCAACCTGAACATTCAAACTAATTACCGCCTAATTAGCCAAGCAATTAATCTCCCCTGTCGATAATGGGAGTTTAATTAGAGTTTTGATGTTGCACGTCTTGTCTTCTTTGTCCTTGTTGATTAATTAGTTCTGCAACACGGAGGAGGGGGCCAGTTGCTTGTACAGTCTGGATGTCACAAGATGACGACTGACGTCACGACCCTCGAGGACATCAGTAATGTCAGAACATGAAAATGTGGGGAAAAATCATCCACTTGGATTTCCCCACTTTTTCATCACTAGTGGGTGGGGTACCGCCCGTACCTCCCACAGACCACAGGGTCCGGCAGTGGCAACAGACGTGTGGTCTCATAAAAGGGGCTGGAAAGGTCATACCAGCAAGAGAGAGATCATACCAGCAGGAGCGAGAGATCATACCAGCAAGAGAGAGATCATACCAGCATGAGAGAGAGAGATTATACCAGCAGGAGAGAGAGGCCATACCAGCAGGAGAGAGAGATCATACCAGCAGGAGAGAGAGGCCATACCAGCAGGAGAGAGAGATCATACCAGCAGGAGAGAGAGACCATGCCAGCAGGAGAGAGAGATCATACCAGCAGGAGAGAGAGAGAGAGAGAGAGAGAGAGAGAGAGAGAGAGAGAGAGAGAGAGAGAGAGAGAGAGAGAGAGATCACACTAGGAACTATGAGAGACAGTTGCAGCGAGCGCTCACCAGGGCCACACCTTCTGGACTCCTATCTAAACACACCTCCCTCACACGCCCTCAGTCTCCCTCACACCCCCTCAGTCTCTCTCAACAGACGTCTTCACAAGTACCTCAGACGTTAAGAGAAAACTGTCTGCTTCTTTCCACACGGATATGCATTCTATTTCTCGCGTCAAAAACCACAGACATGGACACAGTCGTACAGCCAGGCCGGGACCAAAGTTAAAAGACAAACATTAACGGGAGAGAAAATGGCTGAAGAGATAAGAAAAGTTAGGAAAGAAAGAGGAAAAGCAAAGAGTTTTGGCAGAAGGTGGAAAAACACAAGAGCCAAAACTCCGGAGGGAAACTATCTCGCCTGTTCAAATGAACAGTTATTGGGTCAAGTTTCTCTCGACCTTATCTCAGGCCATTAATATCCAGCCATCCCAATCCCCACCAGCCTCAACTACTTAAACACCACAGAAAACGGGAACTCGTCCCTGACTCTTACAATCCGAGGTAAACATTTGCATTTTCTTGTGTTGTTTCATTACGTAAACATGACGGTTTCCAGATAACGAGACGACCGTATCATATATCATAATTTTCCTATGAACTATACAGACTGGAACTTCGTATATGTCTCCATAGACGATCTTAAGTTCGAATTCACCGTTGTAGCTCCACAGTTGGTCATTGACGTAACTGGGTATATATATATATATATATATATATATATATATATATATATATATATATATATATATATATATATATATCACTTCCTACTGTCAGTTTTCTGCTTCTATACCGGCACACCTCACTATACCAGCACACCTCTCAAAACCGGGACACCTCACTATACCGGCACACCTCACTATACCGGCACACCTCACTACACCGGCACATCTCACTATACCGGCACATCTCACTATACCGGCAAACCTCACTATACCGGCAAACCTCACTATACCGGCACACCTCACTATACCGGCACACCTCACTATACCGGCAAACCTCACTATACCGGCAAACCTCACTATACCGGTACACCTCACTATACCGGCACACCTCACTATACCGGCACACCTCACTATACCGGCACACCTCACTATACCGGCACACCTCACTATACCGGCACACCTCACTATACCGGCACACCTCACTAGAACAAGAAGTCATCTATCAACCTCGACGTAGCAAGAGTGACGGGAAGTACATAACGCACGACCCTGAAACATACGAAACACGACGTACACGTCAGGGAGCAATGCAATCTCCCGTGAGAACCACGACACACATATGGCATGCGCCTTACCCATTACTAACCTTATGACCACATTATACTTCAGACCATATAACATTTACAAGCAAAAGATCCCTTGCTACTTTCGATCTGCCTCGGGTGTATTAAGGTCATACTTATTAAAACCCAACAAACATTTCTACATTCCTAACCGTCTGGAGCAGCCAGTCTAACATCAAGGTTTATATAATAAATTCGTGAAGACAATCTATTCATCTCACGATCGCCTTTACCACTTCCCCCTACACTCAAAAATATACATTGTTGCAAAAATATATATTGATATGATTCCCACGAAAAGAGGAGGAGGAGGAGGAGGAGGAGGAGGAGGAGGAGGAGGAGGAACTAAAAGCTTCAGCTGGAACCTAAAATCACATTAGGACGAGAAATTCCGACACAGAAAAGATCGTTCTCAAACCCTGACGACAGAGACCCCGACCCAGCGTTGCCCTTATTAACACATACAAGTAAACTCCTGGGTTTTATTTCCAGCCCGACGTTAAGACCCGAGGGGGAAAACATCCTGGAAGTTCTGGATCATGAGTGAGTGAGTGAGTGGGTGAGTGAGTGAGTGATCTTAACCTAGCGAGGGACACGAGAGCTGGTCACACTCAACACAGACACCTCCTGTAGGGTGGGTCAGTAGTGATGTCTTGTGGACGTGCACCTTCTGCAGGAGTTTTCTCCTTGTACACTCACGGTCACCACACGCACTGACAAGGTAGAAATAAAAATTGAATTATAATCCTCTATTAGTTTCAACCCCTTGAGCACGACAGTACGATCCCTGAACACGACGGCACGACCCGTGAGCAAGACGGTTCGACCTCCTGAGCACGACGGTACGATCCCTGAACACGACGACACGACCCGTGAGCACGACGGCGACCCGTGAGCACGACGGTACGACCCCAGAGCACGACGGTACGACTCGAGAGCACGACGGTGCGACCCGTGAGCACGACGGTACGACCAGTGAGCACGACGTTACGACCCCCACAGCACGACGGTACGACCCGTGAGCACGACGGTACGACCCGTGACCACGACGGTACGACCCCCAGAGCACGACGGTACGACCCGTGAGCTCGGGAGGAACTGATCACCATACCTTTAACCCAAGCCTTGAGACGACAGGTCAAGGTCCAGCCCTTAACCCTTGAGGCGTTAGGTCACGGGTTTGGCCATCACCAATGACCCCCCCCCCCCCTCCTTTCCCCTCCAACCCTGATCTCTGTAAGCATCTAAGACACACACACACACACACACACACACACACACACACACCCAGACCCCCAGAACACTCTTCAGGGACAGGGGGCCACCTCATCCCTCCTTCTAATCTCGGATGGGGACGGCCTCTCTGGGGAAATCAACAGCACTACACCCAGGGATTCCTCTCTCGCACACATTAAATGGACAAGGAAGGGGGGAAAAAAACACACACACACACACACGCAACATTGAAAGTGGTTTAGAAAATACGACTGGATTTCCCTGGCAGTGGTAAAATGTTACCGCGTCTTCCACACAGCGCGGCGGGTCACATCGGGACTCTGGTGCCTCCACTCGCTCTCTAGTGTATATCTGGTTCGATTCCTCTGTAAAACTTCCCTACCACGGACCAGGCCCCACTGGGGTCTGGCCCTACTCGGGGAGAATGCCTGTATTTATACCTGGTCTACAGTTGCCATGTAGGATATATATATATACGGTTATCAATATCTATTTGGACCGTTTTCTTTTAAGTCGGCGCTACACTACGAGGACCATTTTCTTTGACTCCGCGCTACACCATACGTTTTCAACGAGTTTTTGACCCGTGATATGATGTAGATTTCTAACTAGTTATACAATTCAAACTAAATTTGCGACTTACATTTTCAGTGGGTAAATAACATTGGAATACGTGAGATTATTTATGTGTGAACGACAGCGCAACTCCGGGAGACTTAGAGAAGACCGAGGTACCATAATGGCGCGGCATTAAGAATTTTAACAGCAATTATCATTACGCTCGGTCTGGGGCACAACCCTATCGCCACCTTCGTATGTCTTATCATTCTGATATATATATATATATATATATATATATATATATATATATATATATATATATATATATATATATATATATTTTTCTCCTTTCCTTCCCGCATGTATGCACCAGCCAAACTACTGTCTCCCACAGACCTAAGAACAGTCCAAGATGATATGGTGTAATATATATATATATATATATATATATATATATATATATATATATATATATATATATATATATATATATATAATATATATATATATAATATATATATATATATATATATATATATATATATATATATATATATATATATATATATATATATATATATATAATTTTTTTTTTCAAACTATTCGCCAATTCCCGCATTAGCGAGGTAGCGTTAAGAACAGAGGACTGGGCCTTTTTCGGAATATCCTCACCTGACCCCCTCTGTTCCTTCTTTTGGAAAATTAAAAAAAAAACAACGAGAGGGGAGGATTTCCAGCCCCCCGCTCCCTCCCCTTTTAGTCGCCTTCTACGACAAGCAGGGAATACGTGGGAAGTATTCTTAATCCCCTATCCCCAGGGATAATATATATATAATATATATATATATATATATATATATATATATATATATACATACATATATATACACACACATATATATTATACTTTGTCGCTATCTCCTGCGTTAGCGAGGTAGCGTAAGAAAACACGAAAGAATGGCCCAACCCACCCAAAATACACATGTATATACATAGACGTCACACATACACATGTACATACATACATGTCTCCCACACATACACATACACATGTACATACATACATGTCTCCCACACATATACATACCTATACATTTCAACGTATACATATATATATACATACACAGACACATACATAATTAATACTTGCTGCCTTTATTCATTTCCCGTCGCCATCCCCGCCACACATGAAATGACATATATGCTAGATGGAAGTGATCTCTCTCTCTCTCTCTCTCTCTCTCTCTCTCTCTCTCTCTCTCTCTCTCTCTCACCTAATTCTTGATCCCTCTCTCAACAATTGTCTTTGTAGCCCCTTGTGAGCACGACGGCCGTGCAGGTGTGATGAAGGTTCGTGCCGTCCTGCTCGAAGGGGAGTCCCCATGAGCCAACTTAAACATGGCATCTGGTGTATGGCAACCTAACCACGGCAGATGATGGTGCATGACCACATAACCACGACAGATGGTGGCACACGGCAACTCAACCTACAATGCAGGCCATCATAACCACGACAGATGGTGGTGCATAGGAACCTAACCACGACAGACGGTGGTGCATGACAACACAACCTACAATGCAGGCCATCATAACCACGACAGATGGTGGTGCATGGGAACATAACCACGACAGATGGTGGCACACGGCAACTCAACCTACAATGCAGGGCATCATAACCACGACAGATGGTGGTGCATGACAACACAACCTACAGTGTAGGGCATCATAACCACGACAGATGGTGGTGCATGACAACACAACCTACAGTATAGGGCATCATAACCACGAGAACAAGCGAGGCATGGCAACCCCAGCTGTCCTGCGGGTATATCATGGCAACACTGACTGTGGGTTCGACCAAAAGGTCAGAGGAACCCACCCCAGGAGTTTGCCTGCTCGCTCCCAGCGCTTGTTCTTGTGTCGTCCTCATGTTTGCCTTCCTTGCATGCCTGGGTCTGCCTGCTTGTCTGCTTCTGTGCTGGCTGCTTGCTTGTTAGCCTCAACCCTTGCCAACATGCTTGTTTGTGCTTGCCCGACTCCATGTTTGTTCCGCTGTAAACCTCCAGGCTGCTCCTCTGCTGTGATGGCCAGCATGCTTGCCCTGCCTGCTGCTGTGATGGCCAGCATGCTTGCCCTGCCTGCTGCTGTGATGGCCAGCATGCTTGCCCTGCCTGCTGCTGTGATGGCCAGCATGCTTGCCCTTGGTGCTGTGATGGCCAGCAAGCTTGCCCTTGATGCTGTGATGGCCAGCAAGCTTGCCCTTGATGCTGTGACGGCCAGCATGCTTGTCCTTGATGCTGTGATGGCCAGCATGATTGCCCTTGATGATATGATGGCCAGCATGCTTGCCCTTGGTGCTGTGATGGCCAGCATGCTTGCCCTGCCTGCTGCTGTGATGGTCAGTATGCTTGCCCTGCCTGCTGCTGTGATGACCCTTACGCTTGCCCTATTTATCCCTTCCTCCTCGTCCGTATATCTCTCACCTCCGTGCTCGCTCTCGCCCTGGCCTTCCTCCTCGTCCGTATATCTCTCACCTCCGTGCTCGCTCTCTCCCTGGCCTTCCCTGCTTGGTCTCGTCCCTTTCAGTGTCGCCTTATCTGCCTGCTTGCCTGCCTGCTACATCAGCCTGGCTATGGCCTCCCGCCTGTGTTTACGTTACCCAGCTCAGTGCGGGGGCGCGTGTTCGTCCGTGTGCCATCTCCCCAGCCTCCCTCCTGTGCTTGCCTCCACCACCTCCTCCTCCTGCTGCTGCTCTCCTGCTTGTAACGGCCACGTCAGGAGAGGCCGGTGATGCCCTCCCGTACATCCCGACACATTTCTGAACCTTCGTCGTGGTGTTGGTGCGGGTGTTGTGAAGTCAGGTCATGTTGGCCTCGGGGCTGAGGAACGACCCTACATGGCCTCATTCCCTTCATCGTGTGAGCCCAAACTGCCTTTAAAAACCATAGAACTTTCAACCATGACACCATCACTGGCTGCACGACAACACGGACCTCGCCGCCACGAACCACGATGGTTCTCACTCAACAAAAGCCATTAACACATCTTCACCATTACAACAAGGTAAGTGGTGAGCGCGGGGTCAGCCACTAGGCGACGTACACGAGCATTACCCTGCCGATATGAACCTTCCTTCTCTCTCTCCCTCTCTCTCTCTCTCTCTCTCTCTCTCTCTCTCTCTCTCTCTCTCTCTCTCTCTCTCTCTCTCTATCTATCTATCTATCTATACTGCCTGCAATTATCATACTCATTACTCCACAATGGCTCGGTAGCTCATCAGGGAATTCCGGCACACACAGTTGGGGGCCACATTGCGTGACTACGTAACCGTAAAGTGTATGAGCCAAGATGATTGTACCCATAGAGCACGACGGTACGCACACTAGAGCACGACGGTACGGCCCTACAGCACGACGGTACGAACACAAGAGCATGACGGTACGGACACTAGAGCACGACGGTAAGGACACTAGAGCACGACGGTACGGAGACTAGAGGACGACGGTACGGCCCTACAGCACGACGGTATGGAGACTAGAGCACGACGGTACGGAGACTAGAGCACGACGGTAAGGCCCTACAGCACGACGGTACGGAGACTAGAGCACGACGGTACGGCCCTACAGCACGACGGTACGGAGACTAGAGCACGACGGTACGGAGACTAGAGCACGACGGTAAGGCCCTACAGCACGACGGTACGGACACTAGAGCACGACGGTACGGCCCTAGAGCACGACGGTACGCTCACTAGAGCACGACGATACGCACACTAGAGCACGACGGTACGGACACTAGAGCACGACGGTACGCACACTAGAGCATGACGGTACGGACACTAGAGCACGACGGTACGGACACTAGAGCACGACGGTACGCACACTAGATCACGACGGTACGGCCCTACAGCACGACGGTACGGAGACTAGAGCACGACGGTACGGACACTAGAGCACGACGGTACGGAGACTAGAGCACGATGTTACGGACACACGTTACAGTCCACTTCTCCCACCATCTTTAACCCTTACTTGGTAATCATGTTCCATCAACCAACGTGGCTGGGTCTTCCTCCACGAAGTTTTCATTCCTTCAAATTCATTTTGTTTTATTTTGTAAAGTCAAGTTTTCCTTGCATATTTGTAGGATGTTATTTTCTTTAGGATGCCAGTATGTATGTGCGTATGTATGTGTGCGTTTTGGTGTTACATGTATGTATGTGCGTATGTATGTGTGCGTTTTGGTGATACATGTATGTTGGTGGATTTACGGGTTTTCATCACTACGTCAGGGACACGTGATCTTTGACCTGACCCCTTAAGGGTAAGATCTAGGATCACTTCACCGTGCTTAAGGGTCGTACCGTCGTCCACCCATCGATAGAACTACCAGGTAGCTACTTAACTATCTCCTCAGCTTGGTAGAAATAGATACTTAACCATCTCCTCAGCTTGGTAGAAATAGATACTTAACTATCTCCTCAACTTGGTAGAAATAGATACTTAACTATCTCCTCAACTTGGTAGAAATAGATACTTAACTATCTCCTCAGCTTGGTAGAAATAGATACTTAACTATCTCCTCAGCTTGGTAGAAATAGATACTTAACTATCTCCTCAGCTTGGTAGAAATAGATACTTAACTATCTTCTCAGCTTGGTAGAAATAGATACTCATCTATCTCATCTTGGTAGAAATAGATACTTTACTATCTGAACTTGGTAGAAAGAGATACTTAACTATCTTAGTTTGGTAGAAATTGCTTCTTAACTATCTCCTGAGCTTGGTAGAAATAGTGAAGATTTCTAGATCTATTCTGTTTCAGTTTCTGTTTCACAAAAAAACATGATAATCACACGGGAAATCTTAGGTCGAGGTGATGAGATTTTAACAACGAGGCGATTGCTCCTTAACGAGCGAATTAGCAGTTGGTCGGTCTGGCGCTTTAACGAGTCTGTCCTTCCTTCCGCGACTCACTGTCAACTGAGAATAATTCTTTCCCTCAGTCAGTTTCAACTAACAACGCCTTTGCCCCTTGTCTACCATGTTAACCGTCTCTTTTCCTTTTTCCCCGATCTTCTATATTTCTATCATCCAGTTCTGTCCGGTTCTAGGAGAGGGGGTGAGGCCTTGCTTAGCTATAGCCAAGGAAACGAGTTTATACACACGACCCCCGGCATCGTGATCTGGGGGGAGGTTGACAACCAACCTGGTCTGTGTTGTGTTATGACCGACAGCCTCTAAGAATGGAGTCGTGGGGCGTGATGAAAGTGACATATTTAGTGAGTCAGCTGTTGTTCGCTGATGATACAGCGTGATGAAAGTGATATATTTAGTGAGTCAGTTGTTGTTCGCTGATGATACAGCGCTGGTGGCTGATTCATGTGAGAAACTGCAGAAGCTGGTGACTGAGTTTGGTAAAGTGTGTGAAAGAAGAAAGTTGAGAGTAAATGTGAATAAGAGCAAGGTTATTAGGTACAGTAGGGTTGAGGGTCAAGTCAATTGGGAGGCAAGTTTGAATGGAGAAAAACTGGAGGAAGTAAAGTGTTTTAGATATCTGGGAGTGGATCTGGCAGCGAATGGAACCATGGAAGCAGAAGTGAATCATAGGGTGGGGGAGGGGGCGAAAATTCTGGGAGCCTTGAAGAATGTTTGAAAGTCGAGAACATTATCTCCGAAAGCAAAAATGGCTATGTTTGAAGAAATAGTGGTTCCAGCAATGTTGTATGGTTGCGAGGCGTGGGCTATGGATAGGGTTGTGCGCAGGAGAGTGGGTGTGCTGGAAATGAGATATTTGAGGACAATGTGTGGTGTGAGGTGGTTTGATCGAGTAAGTAATGTAAGGGTAAGAGAGATGTGTGGAAATAAAGAGCAGAAGAGGGTGTTTTGAAATGGTTTGGTCACATGGAGAGAATGAGTGAGGC
>NC_092235.1:15881897-15896897 GCF_036320965.1 Panulirus ornatus
TCAGTGTGAGCACAGCCACCCTCAGTGTGAGCACGACCACCCTCAGTGTGAGCACGACTAGCCTCAGTGTGAGCACAACCCACCTTCAGTGTGAGCACAGCCACCTTCAGTGTGAGCACAGCCCACCTTCAGTGTGAGCACAGCCCACCTTCAGTGTGAGCACAGCCACCTTCAGTGTGAGCACAGCCACCCTCAGTGTGAGCACAGCCACCCTCAGTGTGAGCACGACCAGCCTCAGTGTGAGCACGACCAGCCTCAGTGTGAGCACAGCCACCCTCAGTGTGACCACAGCCACCCTCAGTGTGAGCACAGCCACCCTCAGTGTGAGCACAGCCACCCTCAGTGTGACCACAGCCACCCTCAGTGTGAGCACAGCCACCCTCAGTGTGACCACAGCCACCCTCAGTGTGAGCACAGCCACCCTCAGTGTGAGCACGACCACCCTCGGTGTGAGCACAGCCACCCTCAGTGTGAGCACAGCCACCCTCAGTGTGAGCACGACCACCCTCGGTGTGAGCACAGCCACCCTCAGTGTGAGCACAGCCACCCTCAGTGTGAGCACAGCCACCCTCAGTGTGAGCACGACCACCCTCGGTGTGAGCACAGCCACCCTCAGTGTGAGCACAGCCACCCTCAGTGTGAGCACGACCACCCTCGGTGTGAGCACGACCACCCTCGGTGTGAGCACAGCCACCCTCAGTGTGAGCACAGCCACCCTCAGTGTGACCACAGCCACCCTCAGTGTGAGCACAGCCATCCTCAGTGTGACCACAGCCACCCTCAGTGTGAGCACAGCCACCCTCAGTGTGAGCACAGCCACCCTCAGTGTGACCACAGCCACCCTCAGTGTGAGCACGACTAGCCTCAGTGTGAGCACGACCACCTTCAGTGTGAGCACAGCCACCCTCAGTGTGAGCACGACCACCCTCGGTGTGAGCACGACCACCTTCAGTGTGAGCACAGCCACCCTCAGTGTGAGCACAGCCCACCTTCAGTGTGAGCACAGCCACCCTCAGTGTGAGCACGACCACCTTCAGTGTGAGCACAGCCACCCTCAGTGTGAGCACAGCCCACCTTCAGTGTGAGCACAGCCATCCTCAGTGTGAGCACAGACCACCCCTCAGTGTGAGCACGACCACCCTCAGTGTGAGCACGCACCTAGCCCTCCGTGTGAGCACAACCCACCTTCAGTGTGAGCACAGCAACCCTTCAGTGTGAGCACAGCCCACCTTCAGTGTGAGCACAGACCACCTTCAGGTGTGAGCACAGCCACCCTTCAGTGTGAGCACCGCCACCCTTAGTGTGAGCCACAGCCACCCTTCAGTGTGAGCACAGCCACCTCAGTGTGAGCCACAGCCACCCTCAGTGTGAGCACGACCAGCCTCAGTGTGAGCACGACCAGCCCTCAGTGTGAGCCACAGCCACCCTCAGTGTGAGCACACGCCACCCTCAGTGTGAGCACAGCCACCTCAGTGTGACCACAGCCACCCTCAGTGTGAGCACGACCAGCCCTCAGTGTGAGCACGACCATCCTCAGTGTGAGCACAGGCCACCCTCAGTGTGAGCACAGCCACCCTCAGTGTGAGCACAGCCACCCTCAGTGTGAGCACAGCCACCCTCAGTGTGAGCACAGCCATCCTCAGTGTGAGCACAGCCACCCTCAGTGTGAGCACAGCCACTCTCAGTGTGAGCACGACCAGCCTCAGTGTGAGCACGACCAGCCTCAGTGTGAGCACGACCATCCTCAGTGTGAGCACAGCCACCCTCAGTGTGAGCACAGCCACCCTCAGTGTGAGCACAGCCACCCTCAGTGTGAGCACAGCCACCCTCAGTGTGAGCACAACCACCCTCAGTGTGATCACAGCCACCCTCAGTGTGAGCACAGCCCACCTTCAGTGTGAGCACAGCCACCCTCAGTGTGAGCACAGCCACCCTCAGTGTGAGCACAGCCACCCTCAGTGTGAGCACGACCACCTTCAGTGTGAGCACAGCCACCCTCAGTGTGAGCACGACCACCTTCAGTGTGAGCACAGCCACCCTCAGTGTGAGCACAGCCACCCTCAGTGTGAGCACAGCCACCCTCAGTGTGAGCACGACCACCTTCAGTGTGAGCACGACCACCCTCAGTGTGAGCACAGCCCACCTTCAGTGTGAGCACAGCCACCCTTCAGTGTGAGCACAGCCCACCTTCAGTGTGAGCACAGCCCACCTTCAGTGTGAGCACGACCACCCTCAGTGTGATCATATCAAAGAGTCGTCCTTAGGGGCGTAAATCACCCATAACTACCACATAAACGAGACCATTACGGGTCTAAAGCTATCATGTAGGAGGACAATTAGCAAGGCGTCATAACCCCACTCCCACTGGTTCATGAGGGGTCAAACACGGTCATTATCTGCGACCTGAACCATACAATCAAAACAATACAAAGTATAAATACTTTTCCTCATCAATACAATTACGTGATAAAAATAATGCAAAGTATCGATATTAATAGTTATAACTTATGCAATAACATCATAATTAGATGATATTAATAGTTATAACTTATGTAATAACATCATAATTAGATGATATTAATAGTTATAACTTATGCAATAACATCATAATTAGATGATATTAATAGTTATAACTTATGCAATAACATCATAATTAGATGATATTAATAGTTATAACTTATGCAATAACATCATAATTAGATGATATTAATAGTTATAACTTATGCAATAACATCATAATTAGATGATATTAATAGTTATAACTTATGCAATAACATCATAATTAGATGATATTAATAGTTATAACTTATGCAATAGCATCATAATTAGATGATATTAATAGTTATAACTTATGCAATAACATCATAATTAGATAAGATACTGCGACACATGATTATTGTGAGGCTGTTGGCAACTCAAGGGTGGGCCGTTTTGATACCTGCGTCTTTCCCTACACGTCGAAGCTTTGTAATTCTCTACCTTCTCATGTCTTTCCCAACAACTGTGACTTGCCACATTTTGAAAGTCAGGTTTTACGCTTCCTCCAAAATTCGTCAATACTTTTCCCCTTGTCTTCTCTTTTTCCTTTTCATAATCCTCTATATTTCACCTGAGGTCCGGCCTTGATGTGGACATCTGTCCATGACTGGAGCCTCCAACGTAGGAAAAAACAAAGTTTATTTTCATGACTAGACTTACGTAATAAAGGCAAAGTAAAGTGTAAATATTACGTCATCAATCTAATTATATACACAGGCATTACAGAGTATACTAATTCTCACCACTTACATACATAATACAAGGAATACAGAGAATAAATACTTATCCTTACCTATATATGTATTAAAAGTGCAATACAGATTACAAATACTAATAATTCATATAATACTGTACTTAAGGGCAATACAGAGTATAAATACTTATCTACTTATCTACGATAACGGTACATGTTTCTACAACTGATATGTCAAAACTACAAAAAAAAGGCCCAAAATGGACTGATTCAAACTATACAGCCACTGTTTGCAAAAGATGGTCACCAGTGTAACTGAATAAATGGCTTATGAATATGCAGATAGAGAAACATACATACATGATACAAACGAGACATTAATTCAACATATTCAAATACAACCAGCAGGTTTACCTCTGTTATTGACATCACACTAATGGAACACACTGGACACAGGGATAATACCAACACACACTGGGTAAAATGACATGATCTCACGCAAACACACACAAACACACACCCACACACAAACACACACCCACACACAAACACACACCCACACATACCATGATTCACATAAGGGCCTGTCCAGGTTCGACCCCACGGCCCGGCATTCGCGCCCAAAGCCAATCACAAATGTTCATCCTCTCCCGAGGGACGGGTCGGTAAATGGGTGCCGGGCATACGACTAGTGTGTGTGTGTGTGTGTGTGTGTGTGTGTGTGTGTGTGTGTGTGTGTGTGTGTGTGTTGATGTGGTGATGAATCACAAGGGCGGAGTGTAATGTTAATCCAAACGTGTCGTCAAAAAGCAATTCGTCAGTGGACGGAACTATCCGTTCATCTCAAGCAGTAAGAACGGGGAAGCCATCCACTTGGCGTCGCGTGGGCCAGGCGGTCTCACGGTCGGCCAAGCCGTTCATCCGTCCATGTTACTCTTCTGTGACGCTACCCGAACAGCCTACCTTGACCCACGCCTGGAAACCTGGCCGACGAATCCTGGAACGTTCGTGGATGGTGTATGCTCCTACTATGGTTTATCTCGTGCACGTACACACGTCCTGGTGTAACACTCGTGCACGTACACACGTCCTGGTGTAACACTCGTGTACGTACACACGCCCTGGTGTAACACTCGTGCACGTACACACGTCCTGGTGTAACACTCGTGTACGTACACACGCCCTGGTGTAACACTCGTGCACGTACACACGTCCTGGTGTAACACTCGTGTACGTGCACACGTCCTGGTGTAACACTCGTGCACGTACACACGTCCTGGTGTAACATCGTGCACGTACACACGCCCTGGTGTAACACTCGTGCACGTACACACGCCCTGGTGTAACACTCGTGCACGTACACACGCCCTGGTGTAACACTCGTGCACGTACACACGCCCTGGTGTAACACTCGTGCACGTACACACGTCCTGGTGTAACACTCGTGCACGTACACACGTCCTGGTGTAACACTCGTGCACGTACACACGTCCTGGTGTAACACTCGTGCACGTACACACGTCCTGGTGTAACACTCGTGCACGTACACACGCCCTGGTGTAACACTCGTGCACGTACACACGCCCTGGTGTAACACTCGTGCACGTACACGTCCTGGTGTAACACTCGTGCACGTACACACGCCCTGGTGTAACACTCGTGCACGTACACACGTCCTGGTGTAACACTCGTGCACGTACACGTCCTGGTGTAACACTCGTGCACGTACACACGTCCTGGTGTAACACTCGTGCACGTACACACGCCCTGGTGTAACACTCGTGCACGTACACACGTCCTGGTGTAACACTCGTGCACGTACACGTTCTGGTGTAACACTCGTGCACGTACACGTCCTGGTGTAATACTCGTGCACGTACACACGTCCTGGTGTAACACTCGTGCACGTACACGTCCTGGTGTAACACTCGTGCACGTACACACGTCCTGGTGTAACACTCGTGCACGTACACGTCCTGGTGTAACACTCGTGCACGTACACACGTCCTGGTGTAATACTCGTGCACGTACACGCCCTGGTGTAACACTCGTGCACGTACACGTCCTGGTGTAACACTCGTGCACGTACACACGTCCTGGTGTAATACTCGAGCACGTACACGCCCTGGTGTAACACTCGTGCACGTACACGTCCTGGTGTAACACTCGTGCACGTACACGTCCTGGTGTAACACTCGTGCACGTACACACGTCCTGGTGTAACACTCGTGCACGTACACGCCCTGGTGTAACACTCGTGCACGTACACACGTCCTGGTGTAACACTCGTGCACGTACACACGTCCTGGTGTAATACTCGTGCACGTACACACGTCCTGGTGTAATACTCGTGCACGTACACACGTCCTGGTGTAACACTCGTGCACGTACACACGTCCTGGTGTAACACTCGTGCACGTACACGTCCTGGTGTAACACTCGTGCACGTACACACGTCCTGGTGTAACACTCGTGCACGTACACGTCCTGGTGTAACACTCGTGCACGTACACACGTCCTGGTGTAACACTCGTGCACGTACACGCCCTGGTGTAACACTCGTGCACGTACACACGTCCTGGTGTAACACTCGTGCACGTACACACGTCCTGGTGTAATACTCGTGCACGTACACACGTCCTGGTGTAATACTCGTGCACGTACACACGTCCTGGTGTAACACTCGTGCACGTACACACGTCCTGGTGTAACACTCGTGCACGTACACGTCCTGGTGTAACACTCGTGCACGTACACACGTCCTGGTGTAACACTCGTGCACGTACACGTCCTGGTGTAACACTCGTGCACGTACACACGTCCTGGTGTAACACTCGTGCACGTACACACGTCCTGGTGTAACACTCGTGCACGTACACACGTCCTGGTGTAACACTCGTGCACGTACACACGCCCTGGTCTAACACTCGTGCACGTACACACGCCCTAGTGTAACACTCGTGCACGTACACACGTCCTGGTGTAACACTCGTGCACGTACACACGCCCTGGTGTAACACTCGTGCACGTACACACGCCCTAGTGTAACACTCGTGCACGTACACACGTCCTGGTGTAACACTCGTGCACGTACACACGTCCTGGTGTAACACTCGTGCACGTACACGTCCTGGTGTAATACTCGTGCACGTACACGCCCTGGTGTAACACTCGTGCACGTACACACGTCCTGGTGTAACACTCGTGCACGTACACACGTCCTGGTGTAACATCGTACACGTACACATGTCCTGGTGTAACACTCGTGCACGTACACACGTCCTGGTGTAACACTCGTGCACGTACACACGCCCTGGTGTAACACTCGTGCACGTACACACGCCCTGGTGTAACACTCGTACACGTACACACGTCCTGGTGTAACACTCGTGCACGTACACGTCCTGGTGTAACACTCGTGCACGTACACACGTCCTGGTGTAACACTCGTGCACGTACACACGTCCTGGTGTAACACTCGTGTACGTGCACACGTCCTGGTGTAACACTCGTACACGTACACACGTCCTGGTGTAACACTCGTGCACGTACACGTCCTGGTGTAACACTCGTGCACGTACACACGTCCTGGTGTAACACTCGTGTACGTGCACACGTCCTGGTGTAACACTCGTACACGTACACACGTCCTGGTGTAACACTCGTGCACGTACACGTCCTGGTGTAACACTCGTGCACGTACACACGTCCTGGTGTAACACCCCAGACACGCCCCAACTAGCGCGACGTGAGCTTTTGTCGATGGTATGTGTTACTATGACGTTACAAGCCCCCGGGAAACTGGTTACCAGCCGTAATACCAACTCCGGGAAACTGGTTACCAGCCGTAATACCACCCCCGGGAAACTGGATACCAGCCGTGATACCACCCCCGAGAAACTGGATACCAGCCGTGATACCACCCCCGAGAAACTGGATACCAGCCGTAATACCATTATCTACTGCCAGTCAACCTGAATCTACCATTTTATGGTAAGGGTGTTGTAGAGACGTTTGTGTAATGGTGTAGAGATGACAACACCAGAGGGTGTACCATCTACACCTCACAGTGTCAACACTCCAGCCTGGCCCACCCTGCCTCCTACCCACACTGCCAACACTCTCCCCTCCCCACTACCCAGGCACCGTCCTACCCACACTGCCAACACTACCCTCCCCACTACCCAGGCACCGTCCTACCCACACTGCCAACACTCTCCCCTCTCCACTACCCAGGCACCGTCCTACCCACACTGCCAACACTCTCCCCTCTCCACTACCCAGGCACCGTCCTACCCACACTGCCAACACTCTCCCCTCTCCACTACCCAGGCACCGTCCTACCCACACTGCCAACACTCTCCCCTCTCCACTACCCAGGCACCGTCCTACCCACACTGCCAACACTCTCCCCTCTCCACTACCCAGGCACCGTCCTACCCACACTGCCAACACTCTCCCCTCTCCACTACCCAGGCACCGTCCTACCCACACTGCCAACACTCTCCCCTCTCCACTACCCAGGCACCGTCCTACCCACACTGCCAACACTCTCCCCTCTCCACTACCCAGGCACCGTCCTACCCACACTGCCAACACTCTCCCCTCTCCACTACCCAGGCACCGTCCTACCCACACTGCCAACACTCTCCCCTCCCCACTACCCAGGGACCGTCCTACCCACACTGCCAACACTCTACCCTCCCCACTACCCAGGCACCGTCCTACCCACACTACCAACACTCTCCCCTCTCCACTACCCAGGCACCGTCCTACCCACACTGCCAACACTCTCCCCTCCCCACTACCCAGGCACCGTCCTACCCACACTGCCAACACTCTACCCTCCCCACTACCCAGGCACCGTCCTACCCACACTGCCAACACTATCCCCTCTCCACTACCCAGGCACCGTCCTACCCACACTGCCAACACTCTCCCCTCTCCACTACCCAGGCACCGTCCTACCCACACTGCCAACACTCTACCCTCCCCACTACCCAGGCACCGTCCTACCCACACTGCCAACACTCTACCCTCCCCACTACCCAGGCACCGTCCTACCCACACTGCCAACACTCTCCCCTCTCCACTACCCAGGCACCGTCCTACCCACACTGCCAACACTCTCCCCTCTCCACTACCCAGGCACCGTCCTACCCACACTGCCAACACTCTCCCCTCTCCACTACCCAGGCACCGTCCTACCCACACTGCCAACACTCTACCCTCCCCACTACCCAGGCACCGTCCTACCCACACTGCCAACACTCTACCCTCCCCACTACCCAGGCACCGTCCTACCCACACTGCCAACACTACCCTCCCCACTACCCAGGCACCGTCCTACCCACACTGCCAACACTACCCTCCCCACTACCCAGGCACCGTCCTACCCACACTGCCAACACTCTCCCCTCCCCACTACCCAGGCACCGTCCTACCCACACTGCCAACACTCTCCCCTCTCCACTACCCAGGGACCGTCCTACCCACACTGCCAACACTCTCCCCTCTCCACTACCCAGGGACCGTCCTACCCACACTGCCAACACTATCCCCTCTCCACTACCCAGACACCGTCCTACCCACACTGCCAACACTCTACCCTCCCAACTACCCAGGGACCGTCCTACCCACACTGCCAACACTATCCCCTCTCCACTACCCAGACACCGTCCTACCCACACTGCCAACACTCTACCCTCCCCACTACCCAGGCACCGTCCTACCCACACTGCCAACACTCTCCCCTCCCCACTACCCAGACACCGTCCTACCCACACTGACAACACTCTACCCTCCCCACTACCCAGGCACCGTCCTACCCACACTGCACACTCCCTCTCCACTACCCAGGCCGTCCTACCCACACCCTCTCCACTACCCAGGCACCGTCCTACCCACACTGCCAACACTCTCCCCTCTCCACTACCCAGGCACCGTCCTACCCACACTGACAACACTCTACCCTCCCCACTACCCAGGCACCGTCCTACCCACACTGCCAACACTCTACCCTCCCCACTACCCAGGCACCGTCCTACCCACACTGCCAACACACGCCAGTTAACACCATCACCAGGGACTCACACACACGGCAAACACAAACTCTGTACAAAGACATCACACACACACACAAAAAAAAAGAAAGAAAAATACATATTTCCACCATCGTAGTGGTCAGGGCAAACCTATATATGCAGCCAGGAGAGAGAGAGAGAGAGAGAGAGAGAGAGAGAGAGAGAGAGAGAGAGAGAGAGAGAGAGAGAGAGAGAGAGAGAGAGAGAGAGGGAAAACACTAGATCAGGCGAGGCGGTCCTCATCTCGCTCTCACATTCATCCACCAGACCTCCTTGGTCGTCAGGATCCCCGGGCAATCTGTGGCGAAATATTTTCTGCCGTGTTTCGCAAGCCATGAGGCGTGACCTGCCGCGCCTGTGACATCACAGTAAAGCTGCAGCGTGATTGGCTGTGGCTGTAAGTCGACGCATCGATGCTGTGATCTTATTGGCTGTTAAGAGCTGGGATTATTACGTCACATCATCAGGGCTGTAATCTTATTGGTTTCTGGAAGAAAAGTGACGTCAAGGCTGTAATCTAAGTGGATGCTGGAAGAAGACATTTTGACGTCACGACACAAGGGCTGTAATCCAAGTGGTTGCTGGAGGAAGAGATTCTGACGTCAAGACACAAGGGCTAGTTGCTGGAGGCAGATATCATGACGTCATGTACATCGAGCCAGTAATCTAACTGGTTTTCATTGGCAGAGATTACTCGAAAGATATTCAGTTGTAACAAGATGGAGAACTGGAATGAAGGTAACAACTTGAAGACATTCCAATCACCCAGGAGGCAAGAGGACACTCCAATCACCTGGGAGGCAAGAGGACACTCCAATCACCCGGGAGGCAAGAGGACATTCCAATCACCCGGGAGGCAAGAGGACATTCCAATCACCTGGGAGGCAAGAGGACATTCCAATCACCTGGGAGGCAAGAGGACATTCCAATCACCCGGGAGGCAAGAGGACATTCCAATCACCTGGGAGGCAAGAGGACATTCCAATCACCTGGGAGGCAAGAGGACATTCCAATCACCCGGGAGGCAAGAGGACATTCCAATCACCTGGGAGGCAAGAGGACATTCCAATCACCCGGGAGGCAAGAGGACATTCCAATCACCCATGAAGCAAGAGGACACTCCAATCACCTGGGAGGCAAGAGGACACTCCAATCACCCGGGAGGCAAGAGGACACTCCAATCACCCGGGAGGCAAGAGGACATTCCAATCACCCGGGAGGCAAGAGGACATTCCAATCACCCATGAAGCAAGAGGACATTCCAATCACCCGGGAGGCAAGAGGACACTCCAATCACCCGGGAGGCAAGAGGACACTCCAATCACCCGGGAGGCAAGAGGACACTCCAATCACCCGGGAGGCAAGAGGACATTCCAATCACCTGGGAGGCAAGAGGACATTCCAATCACCCGGGAGGCAAGAGGACATTCCAATCACCCGGGAGGCAAGAGGACACTCCAATCACCCGGGAGGCAAGAGGACATTCCAATCACCCGGGAGGCAAGAGGACATTCCAATCACCTGGGAGGCAAGAGGACATTCCAATCACCCGGGAGGCAAGAGGACATTCCAATCACCCGGGAGGCAAGAGGACATTCCAATCACCTGGGAGGCAAGAGGACATTCCAATCACCCGGGAGGCAAGAGGACATTCCAATCACCCATGAAGCAAGAGGACACTCCAATCACCTGGGAGGCAAGAGGACATTCCAATCACCCGGGAGGCAAGAGGACATTCCAATCACCCATGAAGCAAGAGGACACTCCAATCACCCGGGAGGCAAGAGGACATTCCAATCACCCGGGAGGCAAGAGGACATTCCAATCACCTGGGAGGCAAGAGGACATTCCAATCACCCGGGAGGCAAGAGGACATTCCAATCACCCGGGAGGCAAGAGTACATTCCAATCACCTGGGAGGCAAGAGGACATTCCAATCACCCGGGAGGCAAGAGGACATTCCAATCACCCGGGAGGCAAGAGGACATTCCAATCACCCGGGAGGCAAGAGTACATTCCAATCACCCGGGAGGCAAGAGGACATTCCAATCACCTGGGAGGCAAGAGTACATTCCAATCACCTGGGAGGCAAGAGGACATTCCAATCACCTGGGAGGCAAGAGGACATTCCAATCACCTGGGAGGCAAGAGGACATTCCAATCACCTGGGAGGCAAGAGGACATTCCAATCACCTGGGAGGCAAGAGGACATTCCAATCACCCGGGAGGCAAGAGGACATTCCAATCACCCGGGAGGCAAGAGGACATTCCAATCACCCGGGAGGCAAGAGTACATTCCAATCACCCGGGAGGCAAGAGGACATTCCAATCACCTGGGAGGCAAGAGTACATTCCAATCACCTGGGAGGCAAGAGGACATTCCAATCACCTGGGAGGCAAGAGGACATTCCAATCACCTGGGAGGCAAGAGGACATTCCAATCACCTGGGAGGCAAGAGGACATTCCAATCACCTGGGAGGCAAGAGGAGAAAGATTCCAAAGTGTCGACGACACAAGCAGAACCCACCAATCCTCCTCACTTTCGTCAGCTAACTGACAGAGCCAAGCAATCCCTCGCCCAATCATCAACTAATCCCGGGCGGGATCCCAGCGTCTTGCTGGAAGATCCCGGACATTCTCATCTCACGTGTGTGTGTCTGCACCTATTGACCAATCATACAAAACTAACATCATTTTTCCCCCTCCCCTTTTTTTTAAAAAAAAATTTTTTTTTCCTTCGTCTACGTACATTATCCGCGGGTACTTTGAACAAAAAATATATATATCGTTCATATCTCCCGCTAATGATGATCACCTAAGTGTTCACCCTCATAATATTACGTAGAGAGAGAGAGAGAGAGAGAGAGAGAGAGAGAGAGAGAGAGAGAGAGAGAGAGAGAGAGAGAGAGAGAGAGTCTACTGATCACTTGATTAATCACAAAGAAAAAAATATTTGAGCGTCTTTCCGATAATCGCTCAATTAAGATGATAATAACTTACGCCCCCAAAAGGACATGACGACAAGACCCTTCTCTCCAACAACAACTACAACTGTATTTGTTGTATCCGACGAGGATACAACCAAACTACAGCCGCTGTAGTGTGTCTGGACTACAACACCCAGGAACACTACAGTGGCTGTAACAGGCCGGGAATGCTACACCGTCATGGCAGTGCGTCAGTCCCAGACATCCATCACACCTCACACACGGAGAACCAAACCCCAATATTGTATGTGATACACCTG
Organism: Panulirus ornatus; assembly: GCF_036320965.1. Lineage (NCBI taxonomy): Eukaryota > Metazoa > Arthropoda > Malacostraca > Decapoda > Palinuridae > Panulirus > Panulirus ornatus. The sequence goes on from NC_092235.1 coordinate 15,894,461, forward strand.
TTCTTACACCTTAACCTAGAGCTATGGGCACAGCCTCCACGTAAGGCCAGGGACTCCACATAAGGCTAGGGGCTCCACATAAGGCCAGGGACTCCACATAAGGCCAGAGACTCCACATAAGGCCAGGGACTCCACATAAGGCCAGGGACTCCACATAAGGCCAGAGACTCCACATAAGGCCAGGGACTCCACATAAGGCCAGGGACTCAACATAAGGCCAGGGACTCAACATAAGGCCAGGGACTCCACGTAAGGCCAGGGACTCCACATAAGGCCAGGGACTCCACATAAGGCCAGGGACTCCACATAAGGCCAGGGACTCCACATAAGGCCAGGGACTCCACATAAGGCCAGGGACTCCACATAAGGCCAGGGACTCCACATAAGGCCAGGGACTCAACATAAGGCCAGGGACTCCACATAAGGCCAGGGACTCCACATAAGGCCAGGGACTCAACATAAGGCCAGGGACTCCACATAAGGGCAGGGACTTCACTTAAGGCCAGGGACTCCACGTAAGGCCAGGGACTCCACATAAGGCCAGGGACTCCACATAAGGCCAGGGACTCCACATAAGGCCAGGGACTCAACATAAGGCCAGGGACTCCACATAAGGCCAGGGACTCCACATAAGGCCAGGGACTCCACATAAGGCCAGGGACTCCACATAAGGCCAGGGACTCAACATAAGGCCAGGGACTCCACATAAGGGCAGGGACTTCACTTAAGGCCAGGGACTCCACGTAAGGCCAGGGACTCCACATAAGGCCAGGGACTCCACATAAGGCCAGGGACTCCACATAAGGCCAGGGACTCCACATAAGGCCAGGGACTCCACATAAGGCCAGGGACTCCACATAAGGCCAGGGACTCCACATAAGGCCAGGGACTCCACATAAGGCCAGGGACTCAACATAAGGCCAGGGACTCCACATAAGGGCAGGGACTTCACTTAAGGCCAGGGGCTACACATAAGACCATGGCCTCCACATACGGGCAGGGGCTCCACATACGGGCAGGGGCTCCACATACGGGCAGGGGCTCCACATACGGGCAGATATCATCCTGAGACTGGGACACGACCGAAGAAGTAGAAAAAAATAGAACAAAAAAACTGATATGAGGACAACAGCAAAAGCTTATAGTGAATATATGTACGAGGCGCATACGTAAGGAAATGTACGAAGTACCTCAGTATATAGTCAACAAGTTATCATAACGTATAACATGTCCAGAAATCCGGGTACGGATGATACCCGTGTTCTCCCAGCGCCACAACGTGACCTCTCTATCAATCGCACCTTAATGAATCATCCATAATATTGGATCGTACTTAAATTTCCTCTCTGAGTGCGTTTCAATGAGTCATCTGCATCTCGAGGAATATCTATTTCCTTAGGACACTCGGACGAAACGTATGATAATAATAGTAATAATAATAATAACAATAATCATAATAATAATAATAATAATAATAATAATAATAATAATAATAATAACAATAATAATAGGAAAATAGGAACAGAGAAGGGGAACAAGAGAAGATATTCCCTCTAATGCTCAGTCCTCTGTTCTTAACGCTAACTTGCTAACGAATATGTACGAAAAATAATAATGTTTTAAGTCTACTCAACAGTTAAGTTGCATCGCTGAGCACGACGGTACGACCCCTTAAGCAAGACGGTAGGTAGAGACCTTTTTGACCACGACCAGTACGACCCTTGAACGTAATGGCCTGGCCTTTGACCTACACCTTGAGGTCAGAGGCCAGGCCACCATACCTGAGGGACTGGCACCGCCGTGCATCATCATGAGGTCAATGGCCCGAACAAAACAGATCTTCCCCTCACATCAGCCATGACGTGGGCCCGAAGCAATACGAAGCCTCACAGAAAACCCACCACGAACCACACGTAGTGATAACCCTCTTATAACGCACACATGCACGCACGCGCACACACACATACACGAGAGAGAGAGAGAGAGAGAGAGAGAGAGAGAGAGAGAGAGAGAGAGAGAGAGAGAGAGAGAGAGAGAGAGAATTCCGTTTTCTACAGCGTAGACTGTGGTAATAAAAAAAAAAACTGTACTAACAGTCTTTAGAATTACGTGGGAGAACATACCTTTGTTGACGTAATGACTGACCGTCACTACACCCCAGTCCCCTCCAGGTTGTCCAGTCCACCAAGCTTCCAGCCCTGTCCCACCCCCTACTGTCTCACTAAACCCCAGTCCCCTCCAGGTTGTCCAGTCCACCAAGCTTCCAGCCCTGTCCCACCCCCTACTGTCTCACAACACCCCAGTCCCCTCCAGGTTGTCCAGTCCACCAAGCTTCCAGCCCTGTCTCACCCCCTACTGTCACACTAGACCCCAGTCCCCTCCAGGTTGTCCAGTCCACCCAGCTTCTCAGTGTCACTCTGGACGACAACTTAAGCTG
>NC_092235.1:15901897-16021897 GCF_036320965.1 Panulirus ornatus
TCACCATCACCAACACAATCACCATCACCAACACAATCACCAACATCAACACAATCACCATCACCAACACAATCAATCACCATCACCAACACAATCACCATCACCAACATCAACACAATCACCATCACCAACACAATCAATCACCATCACCAACACAATCAATCACCATCACCAACATCAACACAATCAATCACCATCACAATCACCAACACAATCAATCACCATCACAATCACCAACACAATCAATCACCATCACCAACACAATCACCAACATCAACACAATCACCATCACCAACACAATCACCATCACCAACACAATCACCATCACCAACACAATCACCATCACCAACACAATCACCATCACCAACACAATCACCATCACCAACACAATCACCAATCACCAACACAATCACCATCACAATCACCATCACCAACACAATCACCATCACAATCATCATCACCAACACAATCACCATCACAATCATCATCACCAACACAATCACCATCACTACCACAATCACCACATCAAACAATCCATACAACACAATCAATCACCATCACCAACACAATACACACACCAACATCAACACAATCACCATCACACACACAATCATCACCACCTCACACACAACACAATCACCATCACACACATCAATACAACAACACAACACATCACCATCACAACATCACATCACCAATCAAACACAATCACCATCACACACAAATCAATCACATCACCAACACAAATCACATCAAACATCAACACAATCACCACAAAACAACAACAAACACCCCACCCAAAACAACCCACACAACACAACAACCCCAAAACAACAAAACAACACACACCAAAACCCCCTACCAACAAATACCAAACACAATCACCAAATCAAAACCCCACCCCCACAAAAACAAACCCAAAATCAAAACAAACCCCCAAAACAACACCCAAAAAAAAACAACACCCAAAAAAAAAACACCAAAACAAAACAACACCCCACCAAAACAAACACCACACCAAAACAACAAACACCACACCAAACAAAATACCAACAAAACACCATACCCAAAAACCCCACCCCAATTTACCTAAAAAAAACAAACACAACAAATCACCCCAAAAAAGGTTAGGTTTTATCACCCCACCAGGTCAAGGTTATATCACCCCACCAGGTTGAGGTTATATCACCCCACCAGGTCGAGTTATATCACCCCACCAGGTTGAGGTTATATCACCCCACCAGGTCGAGGTATATCACCCCACCAGGTTCGAGGTTATATCACCACCAGGTCGAGGTTATATCACCACCAGGTCGAGTTATATCACCCCACCAGGTTGAGGTCATATCACCCCACCAGTCGAGGTTATATCACCACCAGGTCGAGGTTATATCACCACCAGGTCGAGGTATATCACCCCACCAGGTCGAGGTTTATCACCCCACCAGGTCGAGGTTTATCACCCCACCAGGTTCGAGGTTATATCACCCCACCAGGTTGAGGTTATATCACCCCACCAGGTTGAGGTTATATCACCCCACCAGGTTCGAGGTTATATCACCCCACAGGTCGAGGTTATATCACCACCAGGTCGAGGTTTATCACCCCACCAGGTCAAGGTTATATCACCCCACCAGGTCAAGGTTATATCACCCCACAGGTCGAGGTTATATCACCACCAGGTCGAGGTCATATCACCCCACCAGGTCGAGGTTTATCACCCCACCAGGTCAAGGTTATATCACCCCACAGGTCGAGGTTATATCACCACCAGGTCGAGGTTATATCACCACCAGGTCGAGGTATATCACCCCACCAGGTCGAGGTTATATCACCACCAGGTCGAGGTTATATCACCACCAGGTCGAGTTATATCACCCCACCAGGTTGAGGTTATATCACCCCACAGGTCGAGGTTATATCACCACCAGGTCGAGGTTATATCACCACCAGGTCGAGGTTTATCACCCCACCAGGTCGAGGTATATCACCCCACCAGGTCAAGGTTATATCACCCCACCAGGTTGAGGTCATATCACCCCACCAGGTCGAGTTATATCACCCCACCAGGTTCGAGGTTATATCACCACCAGGTCGAGGTTTATCACCCCACCAGGTCAAGGTTATATCACCCCACCAGGTTGAGGTTATATCACCCCACCAGGTTGAGGTTATATCACCCCACCAGGTTGAGGTCATATCACCCCACCAGGTCGCGGTTATATCACCCCACCAGGTTGAGGTCATATCACCCCACCAGGTCGAGGTTATATCACCACCAGGTCGAGGTTATATCACCACCAGGTCGAGGTATATCACCCCACCAGGTTGAGGTTATATCACCCCACCAGGTCGAGGTTTATCACCCCACCAGTCGAGGTTATATCACCACCAGGTCGAGGTTTATCACCCCACCAGGTCGAGGTCATATCACCCCACCAGGTCGAGGTATATCACCCCACCAGGTCGAGGTATATCACCCCACCAGGTCGAGGTATATCACCCCACCAGGTTGAGGTTATATCACCCCACCAGGTCGAGGTTATATCACCCCACCAGGTTGAGGTTATATCACCCCACAGGTCGAGGTTATATCACCACCAGGTCGAGGTTATATCACCCCACCAGGTCAAGGTTATATCACCCCACCAGGTCGAGGTATATCACCCCACCAGTCGAGGTTATATCACCCCACAGGTCGAGGTTATATCACCCCACCAGGTTGAGGTTATATCACCCCACCAGGTCGAGGTATATCACCCCACCAGGTTCGAGGTTATATCACCCCACAGGTCGAGGTTATATCACCACCAGGTCGAGGTATATCACCCCACCAGGTTGAGGTTATATCACCCCACCAGGTCGAGGTCATATCACCCCACCAGGTTGAGGTTATATCACCCCACCAGGTCGAGGTCATATCACCCCACCAGGTCGAGGTATATCACCCCACCAGGTTGAGGTTATATCACCCCACCAGGTCAAGGTTATATCACCCCACAGGTCGAGGTTATATCACCCCACAGGTCGAGGTTATATCACCCCACCAGGTCAAGGTTATATCACCCCACAGGTCGAGGTTATATCACCCCACAGGTCGAGGTTATATCACCCCACCAGGTTGAGGTTATATCACCCCACCAGGTCGAGGTTTATCACCCCACCAGGTTGAGGTTATATCACCCCACCAGGTCAAGGTTATATCACCCCACCAGGTCGAGGTCATATCACCCCACCAGGTTGAGGTCATATCACCCCACCAGTCGAGGTTATATCACCCCACCTGGTCAAGGTTATATCACCCCACCAGGTCGAGGTATATCACCCCACCAGGTCGAGGTTTATCACCCCACCAGGTTGAGGTTATATCACCACCAGGTCGAGGTTATATCACACCACCAGGTCGAGGTTATATCACCCCACCAGGTTCGAGGTTATATCACCACCAGGTCGAGGTTATATTCACCCCACCAGGTCAAGGTTATATCACCCCACCAGGTCGAGGTTATATCACCCCACCAGGTCGAGGTATATCACCCCACCAGTCGAGGTTATATCACCACCAGGTCGAGGTATATCACCCCACCAGGTCAAGGTTATATCACCCCACAGGTCGAGGTTATATCACCACCAGGTCGAGGTCATATCACCCCACCAGGTTGAGGTCATATCACCCCACCAGTCGAGGTTATATCACCCCACAGGTCGAGGTTATATCACCCCACCAGGTCAAGGTTATATCACCCCACCAGGTCGCGGTTATATCACCCCACCAGGTCGAGGTTATATCACCCCACCAGGTTCGAGGTTATATCACCACCAGGTCGAGGTTTATCACCCCACCAGGTTGAGGTTATATCACCCCACCAGGTCGAGGTATATCACCCCACCAGGTTGAGGTTATATCACCCCACAGGTCGAGGTTATATCACCCCACCAGGTTCGAGGTTATATCACCACCAGGTCGAGGTTATATTCACCCCACCAGGTCGAGGTTATATTCACCCCACCAGGTCAAGGTTATATCACCCCACAGGTCGAGGTTATATTCACCCCACCAGGTTCGAGGTTATATCACCACCAGGTCGAGGTATATCACCCCACCAGGTCGAGGTATATCACCCCACCAGGTCAAGGTTATATCACCCCACCAGGTTCGAGGTTATATCACCACCAGGTCGAGGTTATATCACCCCACCAGGTTGAGGTTATATCACCCCACCAGGTTCGAGGTTATATCACCACCAGGTCGAGGTTATATCACCACCAGGTCGAGGTTATATCACCCCACCAGGTTGAGGTTATATCACCCCACCAGGTCGAGGTCATATCACCCCACCAGGTTGAGGTCATATCACCCCACCAGGTCGAGGTATATCACCCCACCAGGTCAAGGTTATATCACCCCACCAGGTTGAGGTTATATCACCCCACCAGGTCGAGGTTATATCACCACCAGGTCGAGGTTTATCACCCCACCAGGTTGAGGTCATATCACCCCACCAGGTTGAGGTCATATCACCCCACCAGGTTGAGGTCATATCACCCCACCAGGTCGAGGTATATCACCCCACCAGGTCGAGGTTATATCACCACCAGGTCGAGGTATATCACCCCACCAGGTTGAGGTCATATCACCCCACCAGGTTCGAGGTTATATCACCCCACCAGGTCGAGGTCATATCACCCCACCAGGTCGAGGTATATCACCCCACCAGGTTCGAGGTTATATCACCCCACCAGGTTGAGGTCATATCACCCCACCAGGTTCGAGGTTATATCACCACCAGGTCGAGGTATATCACCCCACCAGGTCGAGGTATATCACCCCACCAGTCGAGGTTATATCACCCCACCAGGTCGAGGTTTATCACCCCACCAGGTCGAGGTATATCACCCCACCAGGTCGAGGTTATATTCACCCCACCAGGTCGAGGTTTATCACCCCACCAGGTTGAGGTCATATCACCCCACCAGGTCGAGGTCATATCACCCCACCAGGTCAAGGTTATATCACCCCACCAGGTTCGAGGTTATATCACCCCACCAGGTCAAGGTTATATCACCCCACCAGGTCAAGGTTATATCACCCCACCAGGTCAAGGTTATATCACCCCACAGGTCGAGGTTATATCACCACCAGGTCGAGGTTATATCACCCCACCAGGTCGAGGTATATCACCCCACAGGTCGAGGTTATATTCACCCCACCAGGTTCGAGGTTATATCACCCCACCAGTCGAGGTCATATCACCCCACCAGGTTGAGGTTATATCACCCCACCAGGTCGAGGTATATCACCCCACCAGGTCAAGGTTATATCACCCCACCAGGTTGAGGTCATATCACCCCACCAGGTTGAGGTTATATCACCCCACCAGGTTGAGGTTATATCACCCCACCAGGTCGAGGTTATATCACCCCACCAGGTCGAGGTTATATCACCCCACCAGGTTCGAGGTTATATCACCCCACAGGTCGAGGTTATATCACCCCACCAGTCGAGGTTATATCACACCACCAGGTCGAGGTCATATCACCCCACCAGGTTGAGGTCATATCACCCCACCAGGTCAAGGTTATATCACCCCACAGGTCGAGGTTATAATCACCCCACCAGGTCAAGGTTATATCACCCCACCAGGTCAAGGTTATATCACCCCACCAGGTCAAGGTTATATCACCCCACCAGGTCAAGGTTATATCACCCCACCAGGTCGAGGTTATATCACCACCAGGTCGAGGTTATATCACCACCAGGTCGAGGTATATCACCCCACCAGGTCAAGGTTATATCACCCCACCAGTCGAGGTTATATCACCACCAGGTCGAGGTATATCACCCCACCAGGTTCGAGGTTATATCACCCCACAGGTCGAGGTTATATCACCCCACCAGGTTGAGGTCATATCACCCCACCAGGTCAAGGTTATATCACCCCACAGGTCGAGGTTATATCACCCCACCAGGTCAAGGTTATATCACCCCACCAGGTCAAGGTTATATCACCCCACCAGGTCAAGGTTATATCACCCCACCAGGTTGAGGTTATATCACCCCACCAGGTCAAGGTTATATCACCCCACCAGGTCAAGGTTATATCACCCCACCAGGTCGAGGTTATATCACCCCACCAGGTCAAGGTTATATCACCCCACCAGGTCAAGGTTATATCACCCCACCAGGTCAAGGTTATATCACCCCACCAGGTCAAGGTTATATCACCCCACCAGGTCAAGGTTATATCACCCCACAGGTCGAGGTTATATCACCACCAGGTCGAGGTCATATCACCCCACCAGGTTGAGGTTATATCACCCCACCAGGTCAAGGTTATATCACCCCACCAGTCGAGGTTATATCACCCCACCAGGTTGAGGTCATATCACCCCACCAGTCGAGGTTATATCACCACCAGGTCGAGGTCATATCATAGGGTGATAAGATCTTGGTAGAAAGTCTTAAGAATATATGGAGTGGGAAGTAAGCTGCTAGAAGCAGAGAAGTTCTTATAAAGGGTATTAAGCATGTGCACGAGTAGGAACAGGGGAAAGTGACTGGTGAAGGTCCGTCTGCGGCAGGGGTGTGTGATGTCACCATGTTCGCTTAATCTGTTTATGGATGGGGTGGTCAGGGAGGTACATGCAAGAGTTTTGGAGAAAGAGGGGCGAGTATACAGTCTGTTGGAGACGATGAGAGGACCTGGGAAGTGAATTATTATTGTTCACAGATGATGCAGCACTGGTGGCTGATTCGAATGAGAAATTGCAGAAGTTGGAGACTGAGTTTGGAAAAAGGTGTAAAAGGAGAAAGTCTGAGAGTAAATGAAAACAAGAGCAAGGTTATTAGGTTCAGTAGGGTAGAGGGACAAGTTAGTTGAGATATAAGTTTCAACGGAGAAAAATTGAGGGAAGTAAGTGTTTTAGATATCTGGTAGTGGACCTGGCAGCGAATGGAAACATGGAAGCGGAAGTGAGTCATAGGGTGGGGGAGGAGGAGAAGGTTATAGGAGCGATGAGGAATGAGTGGAAGGAAAGAATGTTGTCACTGAGAGCAAAATTGGGTATGTTTGAAGGAATAGTAGCTCCAACAATATCATACGGTTGCGAGGCATGGGACGTAGGACAGGGTTGTACAAAGGAGGGTGGATGTGTTGGATATGAAATGTTTGAGGACAAATGTAGTGTGTGGTGGTTCGATCGAATAAGTAATAACAGGGTAAGAGATGCGTGGAAATAAAAATAGTAGCTGAGAGAGCAAAAGAGGGTGTGTTGAAATGGTTTGGTCACATGGATAGTATGAGTGAGAAAAGGTTGATGGAGGGCACAAGGAGAGACGGGAGACCAAACTGGAGGTTGAAGGAAGGAGTGAAAAAGAGTTTGAGCGATCGGGCCGAAAGGTGTGCACGGAATGGAGTGAATTGGAACAATGTGGTATACCGGGGCCGACTTGCTGCCAATAGATTGAACCAGGGCATGTGAAACGTCTGGGGTAAACCATGGAAAGGTCTGTGGGGCCTGGATGTGGATAGGGAGCTGTGGTTTCGGTGCATTTTCATTTCTATATATATTCGCCTCATCCCGCGTTAGCGAGGTAGCATTAAGAACAGAGGAGTGAGCCTTCGGGGGTATATCCTCACTTGGCCCACCTCTCCGTTCCTTCTTTTGGGAAATTATAAACGGGAGGGGAGGATTTCCAGCACCCCCCCCCCCCCGCTCCCTCCCCTTTTAGTCGCCTTCTAAGATACGCAGGATAATAAGAAATAACTATTCGAATACTATGTACTTGAATACCCTTCGTCTCACGTTGGTGAGCAACGGGGTCTACATCGGTCATTTCCCAACAGGCGCCCATAGCCTATGCACTACGTTCGTATATATATATATATATATATATATATATATATATATATATATATATATATATATATATATATATATGAATCCACGAGGAAATGAAACACGATAAGTTCCCAAGTGCAGTTTCGTGTAATAATCACATCATCAGTGGAGATACAAGAAACATAACAGTTGATATACAACGATGAGACGTAGCTAGAACACCATTTGGTAAACAAGTGTGTGTGTGTGTGTGTGTGTGTGTGTGTGTGTGTGTGTGTGTGTGTGTGTGTGTGTGTAATCATCTTCCAATCTTTCATACTTCACATTAAACCTAGTCTTTCCACACGAGCCAACTTGCGCCATCTTTCAGCAAATGCCACATAATAACTGAGTGCACACAGGACAACTAAACAACCTCACAGAGACGAACAAAATAATGATGATGATAATAATAATAATAATAATAATAATAATAATAATAATAATAATAATAATAATAATACATTACACTCGCAATTACCTTTACCTCGGAGGATGTGTTATCAACACCGTGGAGTAACATCCAATCCAAACTTTCAGTTCACATACAAATCTCTGACAATGGATTACTGTCACCATATTGTGAACCCCACAATTCTATGATGGGTTATACATCATACATCGAACAATTATACACGATACAAAAATACGTTGTACAATCACAGGTTATACAATTATACATTACACAATTATACACTATACAAAAATATACATCGTGCAATCACAATTATACAATTATACATTACGTAATTTTACACCATACAAAAATACGTTGAACAATCACAGGTTATACATTATACATCGAACAATTATAAACTATAAAACAATACGTTGAACAATCACAGGTTATACATCATACAATTACACACAACACAAAAATACATTATACAATCACAGGTTACAAAATCATACATTCAAAGGTTGAGGAAACGGAAGGGATGAGTCCGGTGTTACTCAAGTGAGTCATCCACTTACCTAGCGGGACTCAGGAACCAGTCCTCACTCACACTCTCCTTAGTGGATGATGAATGAGTGACCAGGGGAGTTACGAAAGGTGAGTGAGTGACCAGGGGAGTTACGAGAGGTGAGTGAGTGACCAGGGGAGTTACGAGAGGTTGGTGAGTGACCAGGGGAGTTACGAAAGGTTGGTGAGTGACCAGGGGAGTTACGAGAGGTTGGTGAGTGACCATGAGTTACGAGAGGTTGGTGAGTGACCACGGGAGTTACGAGAGGTTGGTGAGTGACCAGGGGAGTTACGAGAGGTTGGTGAGTGACCAGGGGAGTTACGAGAGGTTGGTGAGTGACCAGATGAGTTACGAGAGGTTGGTGAGTGACCAGGGGCGCTACGAGAGGTTGGTGAGTGACCATGAGTTACGAGAGGTTGGTGAGTGACCACGGGAGTTACGAGAGGTTGGTGAGTGACCAGGGGAGTTACGAGAGGTTGGTGAGTGACCAGGGGAGTTACGAAAGGTTGGTGAGTGACCAGGGGCGTTACGAGAGGTTGGTGAGTGACCATGAGTTACGAGAGGTTGGTGAGTGACCACGGGAGTTACGAGAGGTTGGTGAGTGACCAGGGGAGTTACGAGAGGTTGGTGAGCGACCAGGGGAGTTACGAGAGGTTGGTGAGTGACCAGGGGAGTTACGAGAGGTTGGTGAGTGACCAGGGGAGTTACGAGAGGTTGGTGAGTGACCAGGGGAGTTACGAGAGGTTGGTGAGTGACCAGGGGAGTTACGAAAGGTTGGTGAGTGACCAGGGGCGTTACGAGAGGTTGGTGAGTGACCATGAGTTACGAGAGGTTGGTGAGTGACCACGGGAGTTACGAGAGGTTGGTGAGTGACCAGGGGAGTTACGAGAGGTTGGTGAGCGACCAGGGGAGTTACGAGAGGTTGGTGAGTGACCAGGGGAGTTACGAGAGGTTGGTGAGTGACCAGGGGAGTTACGAGAGGTTGGTGAGTGACCAGGGGAGTGGTCAAGAGGTTTACAAGAGGGGAACTGAGTGGCCAGGGAATGAAAAACAAAGATAAACCAAACTATGCTCAGTAACACGAGATACATAAAGCCGTCCTTCCATGCCCTAACCACATGGAATACACCCTTACGAGCACCAGAAGCCTCGCCAATATTCAGGAGTGTCCCCTCTACGAGAAAATACCCCATTTTCTAATATTTATGAAGTCCGATAGGCTGCACCCGGCTCTCTATTGGCCTCTGGCAACCCTCGCAGACGTGTGTGTAGAGCAAGTTTGTCATACTTCACCTGTGTTATACACATCAATGGTAACTCTACCTTGATCATATATTGATGATATACAGCCCCTTGGCCTATCCGAGTAGCACACATGGTGAACCAACGAAAGACAGAGTTACCCACTGAATAAAAACTATAAATATTTGTATCACAGAATAACCAATGTGTAAAATTTTCCAATACCCAGTAACTGGTAAGATCACATCACCACATAAATAAATCACGAGTAGAAAAAAACACATTGCTCAGTCCGTCATCACATAGAGTCGATGTTTCCTCAGCCAAAACTTGTGTACTGTGACCACTGGCTTAACGACCAGCTGCTGGGTTGGACGGTTGTCTAACTGCCAATTTGCTTGTCTGTCTTTGTGTGTGTGTGTGTGTGTGTGTGTGTGTGTGTGTGTGTGTTGCCCTCTCATTCCCCTGTCCCCTAACTCCCATCCTTTACTTTTCTCCCACAAAAATCCCTTTCAACTTGCTCTACCCTCATCCCTCTTACCTACGTACCTCTCCCCCAAATCCCCCTCACCACCACCCATCCTGATCCATGTCCACGTTCTTCCCCTTCATCCTCACTCTCACTCTCCCACCTCCCTCACTCTCCTCCTCTCCCCTGATTCCTTTACTCCCATTAATCTGCCGATCCCCTTCGTCCTGACCCCCGTCTGCCACGCCTGGCACCAGGCTGGCCACACACACACAAGTCATCCCACCTCAACTACCTCGAGCGACCTTGGCTTCTTCAGCTCCTCTGAAACATGTCTTTCTTTCTCATCTTCTGATTCACAATACCCCTCCTCCTGCTCCTCCTCCTTCCTCCTCCTCTTCTTCTTCTGCAGCAGGTCGTTCCAGGATGGGCCACAAGAAACACACACACACACACACACACAAGAACACCTGCCACAATCATAACCGTGCCAGCCTGCACAATCACTCACGTGGGCAACGTCCATGAACCCAACATACACAGAAGTAGCACAGGACCATGGCTTCACCATCATTAAATACGGAGTTAAAGCCTCACTCAGAGAGTTCCTCTGGGTGTGGCACGCCCCCAGAGAGAGAGCGTCCCCGTGTCTGGGGAGACGTGTTAGCCCCACTGCAGCTATTAAAAGAGACCCGGAGAATTCTTCTACACTTCATGTTACTGTTGGTGGTGAACTGTTGTATTACAGGAGGGGAGAACAGAGGCCTCAGAGAGGGACAGTTACGAGCCGAGTACCAAGGTTCACCTGAGGGAAGGTATGAGACTTAATACATCAACGACAACTTATAATTATCTGATCTAGTCTTACTGTCGTTCACTTGACCTCCAACACCTCTCACTCTCGCCCTTAACATGGGCGAGCGAGGGAGGGAGGGAGAGGAGTAGCAGAAAGAAGACGTGGGAGTACGGGAAGGGGGGCTACGATACCTGAGCAAAATTGAGAAGGTAAAAGAAAATGGGAAAAACAGAAAAAAAGAGATACTGGGAGAATGAAAGTACATATAAAACACAGAAAATGGAATGTTCGTTGGCCCCACTATGGGTTACCTGTTCTAACTTACCCCTATCTACCCTCATTTCCAGTCACCTGTTCTAACTTACCTTTATCTACTCCTATTTCCAGTCATCTATTATAACTTACCTTTATCTACTCCCATTTCCAGTCACCTGTTCTAACTTACCTTTATCTACTCTCATTTCCAGTCACCTATTATAACTTACCTCTATCTACTCCCATTTCCAATCACCTACTATAACTTACCATTATCTACTCAAAGTTCCAGATACCTGTTCATAACTTCCCTCTATCCACTCCCACTCCAATCTAAGTGGATGAGGTGAAGGACAGAAGAGGAGGCACTAAGGGTCTATCCACACCTTCCCGTAACCAGACCAAGTTACTGTACCGTCAGCTGACCTCCACAATGCAACATACATCCAGCCACCGCCCTCCTGCCTCGTCCAGTTTCTCATGTCAAGAGTTTATACATACCAGGTATTGTTAATCTGGCGAGCAAATGTTTATCCTCTGTGTTTAACCATGTTTCTGAGACTACACAAACGCTCTGCTACTCCGCCATAGCACATGATGCCAGCTTGTACATAATGCTCCAGGCACCGGTGTGCATTACGCTAAATTTGTTCAGTAATCATGATGGCCTCTGGGATCGCCTGTCTGGGAATGGTTGATACAAGTTTATGGTCACTGCTCTGCCACTGGTACAGTATGTGGAGGGAGGTGCAGGTAGGGAACTACCCACTGGTACAGTATGTGGAGGGAGGTGCAGGTACTACCCACTGGTACAGTATGTGGAGGGAGGTGCAGTTAGGGAACTACCCACTGGTACAGTATGTGGAGGGAGGGGCAGGTAGGGAACTACCCACTGGTACAGTATGTGGAGGGAGGGGCAGGTAGGGAACTACCCACTGGTACAGTATGTGGAGGGAGGTGCAGGTAGGGAACTATCCACTGATACAGTATGTGGAGGGAGGGGCAGGTAGGGAACTACCCACTGGTACAGTATGTGGAGGGGAGGTTTACACTCGTGGAGCACCATCTCTCGTACTAGAGATCAGATGGTGAAAGAGGAAAGCAGGAGAGAGAGAGAGAGAGAGAGAGAGAGAGAGAGAGAGAGAGAGAGAGAGAGAGAGAGAGAGAGAGAGAGAGAGAGAGAGAGAGAGACCTCAGGGGGGTGGTCATGAGAGTCTTAATGACAGTAACGACGGTGAGGGCGGACTGGCAATTCAACCCTCATCCCTAGTTATCAGAGGCGCGGGAGGTGGTGGGATGGACGATGGGGAGGAGTTAACACACACACACACACACACACACACACACACAGACCCTGCCACTAACCACCAGTTATTATCAGATAAGGTTAGAGGTCTGCCATGCAAGCCACCAGCCAGGGTGATCTCCCTGACTTACGAGCAGACGCCCTCATCAGCAAGGTGGCCTCCAGAGGCAGGCCAGGCCACATACTCCTCCTCCTCCGAGCACCAGGTAACTCTCTCTCTCTCTCTCTCTCTCTCTCTCTCTCTCTCTCTCTCTCTCTCTCTCTCTCTCTCTCTCTCTCTCTCTCCTGGGCCTAACCTCACTACCCTAGGAGAGTATATAATCATCGTTTCAGTAATTACTCTCATTAATTCATTAATAACTGAAAAGTCATGAAATTACGATTTAGGGAATTTTTTCGTCCAGCAATACCGGACTTTGCCAGGATTTAAACTACTTGATAATAATTACATATAATTAATTACTAATCATATATTCTCGACGTACTGGAAAATAGAGTACCACAGCGATTATCTGTCCAAACCCTTGAGCACGACGGTACAGTCATTGTGCACGACGGTACGACCCCTTGAGCACGACGGCGCAATCATTGTGCACGACGGTACGACCCTTGACCACGACGGTACGACCCCTGACCACGACGGTACGACCCTTGAGCACGACGGTGCAATCATTGTGCACGACGGTACGACCCTTGAGCACGACGGTGCAATCATTGTGCACGACGGTTAGACCCTTGAGCAGGACGGTACGACCCTTGAGCATTGTGCACGACGGTAGGGTCCGTGTGCACGACGGTACAATCACTGTGCACGAAGGTGCTGTTCTTGTGCACGATGGTACAAACACTGTGCACGACGGTTCAATCATTGTGCACAAAGATGCTGTCCTTGTGCACGACGGTACAATCATTGTGCATTACGGTACGGTCCGTGTGCACGACGGTACAATCATTGTGCATGACGGTACGGTCCGTGTGCACGACGGTACGACCCTAGCGCGGCAAAAGGAAAAAATCCAGGGCACACTGACCTACAGTGTGAGTGTAAACAAGTGTGATCCTGTAGAGTGTGTTGAGTGAGCGTGTGACGCACCTGAGAGTCTTGGACGAGTGCGTTGTACATGTGATACAAAAGTGTGTTACGCTCATAATGAGTGCGCTCGGCGTATACACAGCAACACATGGCCTCATCCTGAGTGCGTTAGGACTTCAAAACCCACCTTGTGTCGAATGTAAGATTCAGTCTGTTGAGCACCTCATAACAAGTGCGTTATCTGTCTGCACTCATCATGAGTGACCTGAGTGCGTTGGTCTATCAGCTGGGGGAAAACGTACAAGAAAAAAATCATACTAATGACAGAATCATACAATAAAAAGACACACAAAATTGCTCGGTAAAAAGTAAAAAAAAGAAAATGAAAAAGAAAAAGGAAAGTAAATAAAAAAAATCACAGGACTAATTAAGTCTTTTGTGGTATGATTAATGTAATTCTGGTCATCAGCGAGGCGTGTGTCGACCCGCTACCACCTGAATGGTAGTATTCACATAGCTATTAACCTGCTGACGAACCAGTTACTGAAAATGTCTGATATTCAAATGAGGTTCAAGTGATAAGTCATTGAATCAGGATAGAAGATATCGACCGTCTGTTTACGTATCATGATGACCAATGAAATGGCGTCTAAACCCATTTACTGCGTTTAACGAGGCATTTGTTGGCTCCTTAATTACCTCGGTGAGATGAGCAGTAAAATGTTTAATGATCAGTAAGGCTGTTGAGAGAAGCATCTGGGGTATAATTACTATGGTGAGTTATTTGTCATTACTTTGTACGTGTTATTGGGTATGAGTTTTACACTCATGTTGTCCTTGTACATATGTACCATGTCTTTACACACACACACACACACACACACACACAAATACACACACACACACACACACACACACACACACACACACACACACACACACACACGCGCGCGCACACAAACTCAATCTTATACACAAAAACTCACACAACTCTCTATACTGAACTCTTTATATTTTCCTTGCAGCGTGCGGTGAGCGATACGCGCCAGCTCTACCCAAATGCAAAAATCTCGTCGTTAGGGAACTCGGTATGTAGAAGCCCATTTCTGAACTACAACTGCCCAGAATACGTCCCCTGCATCTCCAGCATGTAAATGCTCTCATCATTCTCACCATTTACGAAATATCCTTAGGATTAAAAGGTAATTTACATTTACGTTCCTCCCCGGCCGGCCCACGCTCCTCCTCCACCACCTGGCCGGCCCACGCTCCTCCTCCACCACCTGGCCGGCCCACGCTCCTCCTCCACCTTTACGTCATAACGCTTGTTTATCTTCATTAACCTCTCCCTCCTCAACTCTCTTAATGGATCTTGTTGATGCGCGTCTTCCATCCTTCACTGCTCTCTGATGGATCACTTCATATCGGTTTGAATCCTTCAGGCCAGATTAATCCAACAAAACTACCTAACATCAAGACTAACAATGCAGCGATAGGCATCTCTCTCTCTCTCTCTCTCTCTCTCTCTCTCTCTCTCTCTCTCTCTCTCTCACACACACACATAAATGAACACGCAACAGAGAAAGGTAAGTGACACTGGACTGGAGAACGGCAAACCCTTATCCTTACCTGTAACGTTCTCGAGGATGAACAATACTCAGAGAGCACATGGATGACTTACCACAGAGGGGACACATTATCCGAGTACGACAGAGCGCTGCTCCTGGGGAAGGAGGGTCGCGTGTGGATCACCTCTTCGATTTCTAAAAGAGAGTGAGTTCTGTCTTACACAAAATGGATAGGCTGGGGGGGGTGGTACAGTCTCTATTTGGACTGCCAGAAAGCATTTGACACTGCGCTGCATGGGAGGCTGATTAAGATGCTGGATCACCAGGCAGGAGGACTAATGGGAAGAATCCATCAATGGACAAAAGAATGTCTTTCAAGTAGAAGGGAAAGGTCAGGCGCAGGTCAGGTGAGTGTTCTCCAAATGGGTGAAGGTCACCAGTGTTGTGAGACCATCACTCTTCTTGGTCTATGTGAATGACTTGCCTGAGGGTGTATGGACTCCAGCCTGAACGTGTTTGCAGATGACGCCGAGGTCACGAGGGAAGTGGAAAGCGTGGAGGACTGCATCAGCTTACAAGGGGACCTTGTATTCGAGTTCATAAATGAGTAAATATCCAGAAAGGTGTTCACGTCTCACACAAGGCCAAAACTAAAATACGCTTCTCAAGTTTAGTCACCACACGTAGAGTAACACAAAGAGATTAGAGAAGGTTCAGAGGAGGGCAACAAAGATGGTACCAGAATTAAGAAAGCAGAGTTACAGAGAGAGGCTACAGGGCTTTAAATTTGACCATCTTGGAGGGAGAAGAGTAACGAGTGACCTGATCACAACCTTTAACTTTTCAGACTAATGACGCAGACAGTGAACACTTTTTCCAGGGATTAAACACCCAAAGGTCATAACATGAAATTAAGCAAGAAACTTGTAAATATAAGATGTAACGTATTTCTAAAAAACGAGTAAAAATAAAATGTGAAGTATCTATAAAGTATAAAAATGGAGGATGAATGGAACACAAGGAACGAAGACGTGGTAAATGCAACAGCACATCTAAACGACAAATCAAAAACAGGTTTATGATAGTACAGATTATTCTACTGAGATGAAGCCCCATGAGTGTCAAACTCCCTTCCCTACACTTTATAGAGATAATCAAAATATAATTACGAGGAAGAGGATTGCAAACGGAAGATACCATGAGACAAACTAGAGGAAGAACAGAGGAGCATGGAACAGATAACCAACTATAATATTAACTAGAGGGAAGTGAAACATCTTGATGACGAAATAAAGAAAGGCTGAGGAGCACATCATAAAACTACATTAAAGAAAACTGGAGAATCTGATAGAAAATGGACATACCACAACACACCACCACAAAACTCACACACCACCACAGCACACCACATACCACTACAGCATACCACACACCACCACAGCACACCACACATCACCACAGCATACCATACACCACCACAGCACACCATACACCACCACAGCACACCACACACAACCAAAACACACCATACACCACCACAGCACACCACACACCACCACAGCACACCACACACCACCACAACACAACAAACACCACCACAGCACACCACACACCACCACAGCACACCACACACCACCATAGCACACCACACACCACCACAGCATACCACACACCACCACAGCACACCACACACACCACCAAAATACACCACACACCACCACAGCACACCACACACCACCACAGCACACCACATACCACCACAGCATACCACACACCACCAAAGCACACCACACACCACCATAGCACACCACACACCACACCACCACAGCACACCACACACCACCAAAACACACCACACACCACCAAAGCACACCACACACCACCATAGCACACCACACACCACCACAGCACACCACACACCACCAAAACACACCATACACCACCACAGCACACCAAACACCAAACATCATAAACCACCACAGCACACCACACACCACCAAAACACACCACCACAGCACACCAACACCACCAAAACACACTAAACACCACCATAGCACACCACACACCACCACAGCACACCACACACCACCACAGCTCAAAAAACACCATCAAAACACACACACACACCACCACAGAACACCACACACAACCACAGCACACCAAACACCACCAAACCCACCACAGCACACCACACACCACCACAGCACACCATACACCACCACAACACACCACACACCACCACAGCACACCATAAACCCCCAAAACACACCACACACCACAACACACCGAACACCACCAAAACACACCACACACCATCATAGCACACCACACCTACCACAGCACACCACACACCACCGTAGCACACCACACACCACCAAAACACACCACACACCACCATAGCACACCACACCCACCACAACACTCCACACACCACCACAACACATAGCACACCACCAAAACAAACCATTCACCACGACATCACAAGAAAACACCACCACAGCACACCATACACCACCACAGCACAACAAACACCACCAAAACACACCACACACTACCACACATACCACACACCACCACCACCACATACCACACATCATCCCAATATTACTTCAAAAAAAAAAAAAATAAATCTGCGCCACCAGTCAGCAGGTGTATGTACCTATACTGCACCAAACAAGGCTTGTAATTTCCTCCTGAAGCAACGTACAAAAAAATGTCGGGGGCAAAATAATATGGGCTGGGGCTGGACGGCCCGAGTGAGGCGGCACGCGCGTGCGATATGCCTGGCAGACCTGGGAGGAGGGGGTCGAGTGTGGGGACCTGGTGCAGGGGGAGAAATGTGACAACACTGGCCGGAGGAGGGAAGATCGGAGGACTCGCTGCTGGGAAGATCTGAAGATTTGGCAAGGGAAAATCAGAGAATTTGGGGGAGAGAAAATTCAGAGGGTTTTCGTGAAGGGAATATCTGTGGACTTGGTGGGGGGAAAAGAGAGTCTATTGGGGAATAATGAGAGGTTTGGTTGAGGGGGAAACCTGGAGATCTGGTGAGGGGAAATATATATGAGGATTTTGGTGGGAATGAAGGAGAGGAATTGGTGGAGGGAATATGTGAAGACTCGGTGAGGGGGTCGAGTATGTTTGGGGGAGGGAGGGCTTAGAACTTGATGGAGGAGACAGTAGAGTTTGTTGGAGAATAATGAGAGAATTTCCAGGTGAAAATGGTGGAGAAGGAAATGAAAAGATATATTGGAGAGAGGAATGTTTGGAAGAAAGTAAGGATAAGGAAGGTGAAAAAAGGAGAAGAATTAAGAGAAAAATGAGAGGACTTGGTGTAGGAGGGAGGGAGGAAGTGCGGACGAAAAATGCGAGGTTTTGGAGGAGGAAAAATCCCCCGGATCTGATGGGGTTAAAAACGAAAAAGGATTCTGGGTGAGGGAGTGAGAGGGAGGGAGGAAGGAAGGGAGAGGTGTCAGGCAGGGAGACAAACAAGGGTGGGATGCGTGAGGGGCCTCTCTCTCTCTCTTCTCTCTCTCTCTCTCTCTCTCTCTCTCTCTCCCTGCAGCAGTCTGACCACAATCCTCACCTACAGCGGTTCCTGCAACCCGGATCATAACCTGCTCCACCGACCGTCGTATGCGTCTCAGAACCAGACTTAAAAGTGTGACGGGAGACACGGCGAGGGAGATGGAGATCCTCCCCTCCCGTATTATCTTCTAAGGCGGAGGGGCCAGTAGGCAGACAGACCAGTAGGTAGAAACACCAACAGTTAGAGAGACAAACTAACTATGTCCCTGTTATATGGACTTTGTTGTTTTGATGCAGTTTATGTGTTCGTATGTGTGTGTGTGTGTGTGTGTGTGTGTGTGTGTGTGTGTGTGTGTGTGTGTGTGTGGGTAGCACTACAGAGACATGGGCTTGCCTGATGCGTGGATCTTCTTCGGGCAGTTGCATCAGGTCTGGATCAGCCATGGTCGCACCAGCTACACAGCAGCACCGGTTTTCACAAGTACTGTGAGCAAGTCTGGCCAAGCATGGCCATCACTCCAGTCCAACACCGTCTGCCCAGGCATGGCCAACTCAGGTCTGGCTAACGTTAATAAAGAGGAGTCAGTTCAGCAGTCTTACAAACTGGTCTGCTTGAGAGAATGTCGGGTTCTGGCCGGGTTATGCTGGGGTCAGGGGGCGGGCCAGGCTCCGGCTACGGTAAACCAGGAGAGAGAGAGAGAGAGAGAGAGAGAGAGGGAGAGAGAGAGAGAGAGAGAGAGAGAGAGAGAGAGAGAGAGAGAGAGAGAGAGAGACTATCTCCAGCACCCTCACCTCGTGCCCAGGGTGTTAATTAGAGCCTTAACACTGTCTTGCCCCCCTCGTACATTTTCCCCTTTAATCTCCATTCTCTGCGCCTCTCTCCCCCCCCCCCCCCCTCGTGCCTTCCCCCACATCAAGTACTTTACCTACTTTCCACAAAATATTCTCCTGTCATCCCCATAGCATACATATCTTCCCTTTTATCTCTTACCCTTGCTTTACTCTCCCTTCTCCATTCCACGATTCTTTCCCTCATGTATATACTTTTCTTATCATTCTCCTTCTTATTCTACTAATTCCTTAGTTTCTCTTACTTTCATTTACTACCACGTTCTGTAATTTTTCTGTAAATTTACATTTATCATCCATCCTTTTCCCCCTTCCTTTATCAGTCACTATTAATTTCATTCTATTCATCTATGTTACCATCCAACTCCTTTACGTCATACACCTTCCGGCCTCAAACTATCTTGATGAAATGCGTTCCTGTCTGGGACACAAAACACAAGCCAAACCAGGCCATACGCAGGGTAAAAATGCTCAAAATTATAACCTGTCGAGAGCAAAAAGAGACTATGTAAGCTGTGAGGGCGTATGTAAGCATGGGATATTAATTAACTTAGCCAAGTACCTTAGATCTAATGACAAAGCCAGACCAGCCATCCTGACCTGGAGGGTGCGCGATGGTTCCGGGAATCACTTCCACATTTTTCAGTCAGGAGGGAAGTGCTCCCCCGGGTGGCTGCTGTCTACCACTGCCTCCACCACTGGGCACCTCAACATTCTGCCTGGCCCTCGCCTTCCTCCTTCCTTCTCCTGTTCCATTAGTTTTATCTATGTTCTTCCTCGTGTCCTCACTCTGTATCCCTGTATCTCTTTACCCTCACTCTGTATCCCTGTATCCTCACTCTGTATCCCTGTATCTCTTTACCCTCACTCTGTATCCCTGTATCCTCACTCTGTATCCCTGTATCTCTTTACCCTCACTCTGTATCCCTGTATCCTCACTCTGTATCCCTGTATCTCTTTACCCTCACTCTGTATCCCTGTATCCTCACTCTGTATCCCTGTATCTCTTTACCCTCACTCTGTATCCCTGTATCCTCACTCTGTATCCCTGTATCTCTTTACCCTCACTCTGTATCCCTGTATCCTCACTCTGTATCCCTGTATCTCTTTACCCTCACTCTGTATCCCTGTATCCTCACTCTGTATTCCTGTATCTCTTTACCCTCACTCTGTATCCCTGTATCCTCACTCTGTATCCCTGTATCCTCACCCTGTATCCCTTTATCTTCATCACATGTCCCTGTAACTTATGCCAGACAACGACAGTTCCCTCGCTGTCTTTGCCTCCGTCTCCTGCTGTTTCCTCCTCAATATACTCGCCTCAGCCTCCCGTCTACCTTCCATGGCTAACGACTCTTCCCTCGTTCTCCCCACCACACTACAGTCGTTATCTCCCCTAAACTAAAATATCCGTTCACCACCACCACCATGTCACTCTCCATCAAGACGTGTCCCCCCCCCCCTCCATCACCACAACTGGTCCGCACGTCTCACTCGCAGAGATGAGAAGCAAGAGACTGTACATAGACCACACATATGGATCATCCTGGTAGCCTCTGTCTAAGCCAACAAAATCAACTACAACTCCTGCCATCAACCTCACCTCCGCAAGGCCCTCCATCCAACACCTCAGCCCAGTTTACCATTCTTCTGCTCCTCGTTTGGGCCTCCTTCGGAAGCTAAGGAACAGAGAACTGTACAAGCCTCGTCGAAGACACCTGCTCCCCTCCCCTCTGGTGGATCTGACCTTCAGTGACCTCGCCAAAACCTTCGATTCAAGTCATCAACAAATCGACCACCATCAACCCTGGGTTGTGGGGAAGCCTCATGCCACGACATGCTGACCTCCTCTGTTAACGTCGTAAAGATGGACGCTTCCCCAGGGACAACCTCCGCCCTCCAGGGGTGCGTCTCAACTGCGGTGTCCCACACAGGTCCCAGAGCTAGGGACCTAGGAGGTGGTTCCTCGTCCTCATAAACAATGCCCTTGATCGACGCACCTCCTCCATGCAGGTGAACAAGCGTCAACACCAGCTCTCCCTCCCGACTATACAACATTTCCCCTGAACACCTTTAACAACTTCCAAAACCTGGATCAACGCTGCGCAGCGCTGCCGTGTCATTAGGTTCCAACCCTTTCCAGGTTGTTCAGTTCCACCAACCTTCTCAGCGTCACTCTGGAAGATACACTAAACTGGAACGAATCTCATCCTCCAGTTATCGTCTGTACCTTCTCCGTCCACTTGGCCTCACGATCATCCACACACAACCTTCATTCTTCCCAAAGTCATCTGTGCCTCCCCCCCCCACAGATTTTCTATAAATTTTCAGGTTTTAACTGTACGTTATTTATTCAATTAGCTGTTTATCATTAGTTATCATTATCATTATTATCATTATCGTGTGACATTATGTGGCAGTAACCTGTAAATCTGTTTACTTATATCATTATACACTAATACTGAGCATAAACATTATCATTATATTATACTCCCCTGTAATGTACAGTTTCATCTCTTCGTTGTACCTGTCACAATCAATAATAATAATAATAATAATAATAATAATAATAATAATAATAATAATAATAATAAAATTATTTTGGTAATAGTTGTTGTTGATGCAGTATTAGTAGAAGTAATACGAGTAATTGCAGTAGTAGCTTTAGTAACCATCCTAGACCCCAGCTTCGCCTCGGCACACACGACCCGCCCATTCACGTCCCACATAACATAATACTCCGGGGTTACACTTGGTGGAGGAAACACACAAACCTGGCTTTAACTTCGTCGTTAAGAGAAGGAGAAGAACGAAGGTCCTCTGACGACGACGTGTCACAAGACAGACCCCACATCATGACTCCCTCTACGGCCAGAGCCACTGTTGAGAGAAGCTATGTCAACCATAACCAAATCTTCCATCAATGTTACGCAGGTGACACACTTTTTTTTTTCTAACAACACATAATGAACAGCTGAGATGATTAACAACATATAATGAACAGCTAAGATGATCAACAACACGTAATGAACAGCTGAGATGATCAATAATACGTAAAGAACAGCTGAGATGATCAACAACACGTAAAAAACAGCTGAGATGATGGATAGCGCGTAATGAGCAGCTGAGATGATCAACAACACGTAATGAACAGCTGAGATGATTAACAACATGTAATGAACAGCTGAGATGATGAACAACACGTAATGAACAGCCAACTGTGTTACAAAGGTGTCGTTCGCCTCAGTGTTATACAGGTAATACTTCGGCAACTGCTGTCTGCTTGTGTCCCACAACCCTGAGCAGTGAACCCTCGGCACGAAACTAGCAGCTGCTTCCCAGCATTTCATGTAAAGACCAGCCACACGAGGATTAATCGTTGTAAAGCTCTGAATTCCCTTCCTTCCCCTCCCCCATCCACCATCCCGCGGGTTCCCTTCCAGTAACTTTCCACCTTCATGAGTCGGGTCTTCAAACACCTGACGATCACAAACTACTTCATTTTCTACTCTTATCGTGTATGATCTTACTTTATCAACTGATACGGTTTCGAGTGGAATTCACTTCTGCCCGCGATGTGTCGGTTAATAGGTAGAAAAATGTACAGCCAGCCGGTCACTGTTGGTCTGGATATGTATGTGTGTTTGTACCACTGCATCGACCCTATCCTTAACAAACACAGCTTCTAGCTAGAGATAATGTATCTATAGAAGTATAAGGGACATGGAATGAAGCTTGTGTCGCCCTCTGGTGCGTTCCTCAGTTCCCAAACGACCCGACAAGCACTATATAGTCGTCCTCCCCATCATCCATATTCCCATCTGAAACCACACTCCCTAGACATGCACGCGTTACACTTTCTCGTCTACGTTCAGGAGGCCACCCATCTGTACACTATCAAAAGCATCGATTCAGATAACCTCAAGATCTCTCATACCCAAGATGCAGCTTCCCTCCTAAAGACACTGAACACTTACTCCTAAACTGTCCTGCAATCATTTCGTGAGACATATACACACATCACCACACTTCTATGGTCCCCCTCGGTGGACGTGGCTGGATCCTCCAGCGCACTGAGAGATCCACAAAAGTGGTCCCTGGGGAAAAAAAAATTGCGTATTCTGATTCATTGTTTCTCTGGCCTAGTGTGCGGGAGAGAGAGAGAGAGAGAGAGAGAGAGAGAGAGAGAGAGAGAGAGAGAGAGAGAGAGAGAGAGAGAGAGAGAGAGAGAGAGGCCTAGCGCGCAGCGATCATCACAGGAAATTTCAGTTACGAAGACCGAGTGGTGTGAGTCTGGTGTTATCGAGTTTGACGTGTGAGAGGGAGAAAGTGTGTGTGTGTCTGCGGACTGATAGCAGAGCAGCCCGTGTGTGGGTGAGGCACTGAGGACAGACAGCTACCTGGGCTGAAGGCGTCACTAACCCTCCCCAATACCTAATGCAAGCAGTACCTCCCTGATCTGTGGCTGCCTACCACCTACACCACGCCACTTACGAGGGGGGGAGAAAAGGAGAGAATGGGAGAGAGAGAGAGAGAGAGAGAGAGAGAGAGAGAGAGAGAGAGAGAGAGAGAGAGAGAGAAGGAGGAGGAGGAGGAGGAGGAGAAGGAGGACCCAAAAAGTCTCACATTGGACTGCAGGTTTCCTTTCACCCTACGTGACCCATCGACCAAGCCTGAAAGAAGTTAATTAAAAGAAACGAGAACGTATTGTGCGGAGATCAAGAGGGTCAGGGCAGGAACGGAGGAACGCACCACAAGGATGTAAGGGCGCCACAAACTTCATTACCTGTCAGGGTCGGAACGGGGGAACGGACCAGAGGATTGTAAAGGGCGACACAAACTTCATTCCCAGTCCCGCAAACCTCTGTAGGTACATATAACCTTCAGCCAAAAACTGATTAAACCTCACTGCGCTCTGGGCAAAAATATTCTATAAATTCCTCAAGGTTCTAAAATAAATGTATAGCTCACATGGACGTGTGGAGAGACGATAGCACATATAAACGTGTGGAGAGACGATGGTATAGATTGGGGTCTTCATTTACCTGCTACTGGAAGCAGCGCAGTCTCGTGGGTGTATGAGCCCCAGGAAAGAGGTCCTAAGGAACAACAGGGCTCTTCCTTAGAAAGCGACCCGCGAGTAATTACGGTAAAAACAAATGAAGAAATTTATTCAACTCTCTCTTTCCTCCCCTCTCTTCGTCTCCTGTCTGTCCCGTCTCCCCCCAGCCTCTGCTCCTCACACAATACAAGGCATCCCCCCCCCCCACAAACACACACCTCCCCCCCAAACAACACCCCCCTCCAGACACGTCATCAAAACCCGTCCTCCCACCCTGACCTACGATATGACTCTGTTTACCCAGCAGAGACACGCGCCCTCCGCTCTTCCCTCACCCTCTCCTACCTGCTGACGTGGTGAGCCGGCCGCAGTATGATACGGCCTGGGGGACTTGATGAACCAACACGTCTCGGTGAATGCACGACCAGCGCTTCTGATCTGGCCGATGAGAGATCTCTTACTAGGCTATTCTGTTAAGAACCAGGATTTCATTTGTTGTTACATTTCATATAAACGGAAAAGATTGTGTGTGTGTGTGTGTGTGTGTGTGTGTGTGTGTGTGTGCGTATATATATATATATATATATATATATATATATATATATATATATATATATATATATATATATATATATTGGAAAGGATCACAATTTTGCGCGTGATCAAGATATTCCCATGAGTCCACAGGCAAAATGAAACATGCGATTGTCCAAGACATACAACGAGCGTTGTATGTCTTGGACAATCGCATGTTTACCAAATGGCGTCCTAGCTTCGTCTCTTCGATGTATATCAACTGACTCATATTTCTCTCTTGTCGCTCCCCTGATGATGTGATTATTACACGTAAGTGCAATTGGGAACTTATCGTGTTTCATTTTCCCCGTGGAGCCTTGAAGAATGTGTGGAAGTCGAGAACATTATCTCGGAAAGCAAAAATGGGTATGTTTGAAGGAATAGTGGTTCTAACAATGTTGTATGGTTGCGAGGCGTGGGCTATGGATAGAGTTGTGCGCAGGAGGATGGATGTGCTGGAAATGAGATGTTTGAGGACAATGTGTGGTGTGAGGTGGTTTGATCGAGTAAGTAACGTAAAGGTAAGAGAGATGTGTGGAAATAAAAAGAGCGTAGTTGAGAGAGCAGAAGAGGGTGTTTTGAAATGGTTTGGGCACATGGAGAGAATGAGTAAGGAAAGATTGATCAAGAGGATATATGTGTCGGAGGTGGAGGGAACGAGGAGAAGTGGGAGACCAAATTGGAGGTGGAAAGATGGAGTGAAAAAGATTTTGTGTGATCGGGGCCTGAACATGCAGGAGGGTGAAAGGAGGGCAAGGAATAGAGTGAATTGGATCGATGTGGTATACCGGGGTTGACGTGCTGTCAGTGGATTGAATCAGGGCATGTGAAGCGTCTGGGGTAAACCATGGATAGCTGTGTAGGTATGTATATTTGCGTGTGTGGACGTATGTATATACATGTGTATGGGGGTGGGTTGGGCCATTTCTTTCGTCTGTTTCCTTGCGCTACCTCGCAAACGCGGGAGACAGCGACAAAAAAAAAAAAAAAAAAAAAATATATATATATATATATATATATATATATATATATATATATATATATATATATATATATATATTGGAAAGGATCAATTCAGCGCGTGATCAAGTATTTTCCTACGAGTCCACAGGGAAATGAAGCACGATAAGTTCCCAAGTGCAGTTTCGTGTTTCATTTCCCTGTGGACTCATTGGAATATACATATATACACACACACACATATATTCTTTTTTTTCTTTTAAACTATTCGCTATTTCCCACGTTAGTGAGGTAGCGGTAAGAACAGAGGACTGGGCCTTTTTTGGAATATCCTCACCTGGCCCCCTCTGTTCCTTCTTTTGGAAAATTAAAAAAAAAAAAAAAAAAACGAGAGGGGAGGATTTCCAACCCCCCGCTCCCTCCCCTTTTAGTCGCCTTCTACGACACGCAGGGAATACGTGGGAAGTATTCTTAATCCCCTATCCCCAGGGATAACACACATATATATATATATATATATATATATATATATATATATATATATATAGAGAGAGAGAGAGAGAGAGAGAGAGAGAGAGAGAGAGAGAGAGAGAGAGAGTCTCGTCAAAAATTTCTCGCTTCAAGCGAGTTCCTTCTTTCCCGGCAGCTGGGTGTAGCGCAAGCCTTGGCACTGCAGGATCCCTTCGTGAAAGAGATTCTGGGATTGTACAATAATAATAATAATAATAATAATAATAATAATAATAATAATAATAATAATAATAATGAAAAATAAATGAATAATAAATACAGATAAATACGTAGGGCTCAACACGCAGATAGCATAATAAATAGCCATCATGATGCAGAGATCATTTCCTGCTCTCCACCACCTCCCTCCTGCCTCAGCATCACTCAACAGGAGGAGTCTTCATGCTATCGCTGGCCTCTGTAACAGAGGTCAGTGAGGAGGTCTGTCTCCTGGAGGAGCCATAGTTGAGGACGTACTCCCTCGCTCCTGGCCACTCTCAGGTACTCCAACACAAACAAAACAAAACAAAAAAAAAAAAACGGGTCCAGGGTCGAGTCTGCGAGCAGAAAGCCAAGAGTGTAAGTGATTTCTTTTTTGTCTTGTCTTTTGTCCAGTGGCCATTGGGACGCTGATCCGATCGGAGTAGCAGCTGTGGTGTTGTTCTGTGTTTCTTCCTCCTGCCGTCTCTCACTGTTGCCTGTGGTCTGTCGCGCCACTCTAACCTGCCTGCGTTGAGCCCGAGGCCCAGGTGGCGCGCAGCGTGCTCGCATGACTGTCCTACAAGACGCTCAGATAGTGAGGAAACATGAGATCAACCTCACCTCTGGTGAGGGGAGCTGGGGTTCTGCCTCATCTCATGAAGGAAGACGTGATTTCTTGAGGCAATACGAAACGTCGATAAGGTCTAAAACACCATCTGGCACGGCCCTAATAGCCAATACCATACCAGACCGGCCACTTCCTTACCGTACATACGATGGTGTTTAATATGCATGAGGGTGAGGAGGGTGGGGTGTCCCGGAACGGAGCCATGTATTGGTTCTGGCAGATGACGAGGGATGAGTGAGAGATACTAAGAAGGAAGTCTCCCACACAAGGGTACTACAGACGGACCCTTCTAGGTGAGGGTTGCGGCTGGATCCAACATGGCTAATGCCGACCTCCCTCGTTTCTGGGTCTTTGGTAGAGCAAATCTGGGTTAGTCACCCATCCCGCTGTCCCATTTCCCGCAACGAGAACGGCGTTATATTCGCCGATGGCCTTCCGCTCATTTATGGCAGCAATACATTTCTCTCGCCAGTTGACTGGTGTCTACCTACGGTGAAGGGTCACATAAGGTCCGCTGCCAATCTCGATAGCCCCGGTGGGACAAGGGGTGCTGCCTGTTCCCCAGTGGCAGTCACACGGGGGAGGGAGGTTAACGACCATCTCCGAGAAGCAGTTGCACGTCTCGCCGTATCCCGCGAGCCTGACACCGCCGAGGCATGCCAGACAACACGGAGGATATGGGGCAGTAAAGCTGAGCGGCTGGTGAAGAAGAGATCGAGGGAGCCTATGTCGCTGGTTCTCTTCCATTCTCCTCCCAGCCACCAGCTCGGTATCTGAAATGACATCGATGCCTCTTGAGATCGTGGAGTGCGCCAGGCTCAGCCGTGTATTAGTAAGGATAGGTCACACATCCCACAGCAGGATCGACGATAAGCTATGTGTTGTCTCCACTGTGGACGACGAGATGATGTCGTGCTTGGGAGAGCTTAAACTTCACTCTAGCGCCTTCCCTGCAGGAGAGACCCCCACTCACAGTGAGTCTCACTGGTCCCCCCGGCTCCGTCAGGACTCTGACGTCCACTGCTGAGCCCTCCAAAGCGTCGCCTTACAGTGCTAACGTCGAGAAATTACGAGGTCAACGGCCGGGACGTCTCTGATCAACCTAGCCGTTAGGGGAGAGAGAGAGAGAGAGAGAGAGAGAGAGAGAGAGAGAGAGAGAGAGAGAGAGAGAGAGAGAGAGAGAGAGATTACCTACTGACGACACCTTCGGTTGACCCGTTCTTGCGGGTCCGCCGCACACGGGAATCATAACTCGCCAGGTAGATACCTGCAATCATCGTCCCTCCGTTGTGTCCGCGGGGAACCGATGAACGGAAGGTGGGAGAGAACACTCGCTGAAGGGTCTACGCCAGCGTCCCTAGGGGGCTCCTAGGGGGCTGAAAACGTTCTCTGCTCGTACGGAAAGATGAACGGATGGTGGGAGAGCTCACCCGAGATGACAGGACTAAACCACCGTCCCTTGCCAGCAGTTGAAGGACAGTGATAAAATGCAATACGCCAACGTCTCAATCACGGTCAGGATCAAGGATGTATACGCGGTACTGCGGGCGCAGGTTACAGCTGGGCGGACCGATGGGAGGTCGAGGTCTCCACCCTCAATACAACAACTGCTTCCCAGACGATGCGAGCGACGGCCGGTGTTGTCGGTGGTAACCGTACGATCCGCCAGCCCGGCCTGGCCTACCACCCTCACCCCAGCACCATCGTGCTCAGGAGGGGTAAACACAGAGCGAGAGAGAGAGAGAGACAAGGGCGCCAAAGGAAGGCAGGCCGATGAGCTACGTCATTCCAACAGTGAGGTGTTTCTATTCCTGCCTTCCCTTCCATATATAACCTACAGCTCTTGCAAAGTCGAAGACTGGAGCATACCCTGCGACCTCACCCAGGACACAGTACAGGGTAAGTGTTGACTTGTGTGCAGAATATAACGTGAGGGATGGTCCAGCGTGGTGCTACTGCTATCTTTACCTCTTCCTACACTGGGAATAAAAAGTGTGTGTGTGTGTGTGTGTGTGTGTGTGTGTGTGGGTGGGTGGGTGTGTGTGTAACCCTTTCAAAGGAGACATCTTTCGGTGTTACAAAGATGGAGAGAGATCCAGACAAACTCGCCAGACAAAGGTTCCTGGTTGATGTACTCTTCCTGAGGTAGGGGATGTGTCGCCAGCCATTCCCCTCCGCTAATGCCACAGATCGTCTCCTTAATCCCCTTAAATCCCCGACTTCCTCCTCTCCACTTCCTCCTACAGTCCTGAGCAAGGAGGATTAACCGACGCGCTCTGGAGGTGGGGGTGAGCGGGGGAGCTAATGAAGCAAAAGTCAGAACAACGAGACCAGCGCGCTCTGGAGGTGGGGGTGAGCGAGGGAGCTAATAAAGGAAAAGTCAGAACAACGAGACCAGCAGTCAGAGAGACGGAGGCAGACGAGCCCACCACAACTATGGGAGAGAGAGAGAGAGAGAGAGAGAGAGAGAGAGAGAGAGAGAGAGAGAGAGAGAGAGAGAGAGAGAGAGAGAGAGAGAGAGAGAGAGAGGGGGGGGAACAGGAGGGGAGGAGAGGTGACGAGAATCATGGCAGGGGGAGGGAGAAAGAGAGAGCGAGGAGAGAGAGAGAGAGAGATACGGTAGAAACATTATACGCAAGATTCGTGGGGAGGAACAGAGGGAGGAGGAGGAAAAAGAAGGAGAGAGGCGAAGGAAGGGAAGATGGGAAGATGGTGAGGATGGAAAGAAAGGGAAACATCGCAGCGTATATAACAAATGAAGATAGATGGAGAGAAAACGAGAATAAGGAAGTTCAAGAAAATTAGAGAGAGAGAGAGAGAGAGAGAGAGAGAGAGAGAGAGAGAGAGAGAGAGAGAGAGAGAGAGTGAGTATACGAGGTAGAATGAGACTGAAAAGATAAGAGGAAGCAGATAGATGAGGTAAGAGGAGAGGAGGCTGGAGGAGAGGTAGGCACAGGAGAGTGCGTGTGGTGAGGGTGAACACACACACACACACATGATGAAGTATGGCTGTGTACCGTGACAGGTGTAATGGTCTTCTCACACAGCTGGGGGGAGGTGGTACAATGGCAGGGTGGGACCTGAGGCAGGACAGGATCCTGGGGTAAGGCAGGACCCATGGATAGTTTAGGAACCTGGGGTAAGGCAGGATCCTGGGGTAGGGCAGGACCCATGGACAGTTTAGGAACCTGGGGTAAGGTAGGAACCTGGGGTAAGGTAGGATACCTTGAGTGGGCAGGAGGGGACCTGGTGTCAGAAGGGAACAAAGGCAGGAATACTGTAGGGAGGGAACTCTGGGTAAGGACCTGGGGTAGGAACCTAAGGCAGGAACGTGGAGAGGGGGGCTTGAATAAGAGGGGACCTGAGGGTACGAGCGCTGAAGAGCGACCTGGGGCGGGGATCTTGGCAGGACGCCCCAGGGAAGTAACACAAATGCAACTTGCCACGGAGGCAACACATTCACACACACACACACACACACACACACACACACACAAAAGACACGACTTTGTTGCACGACAGAAAGACACACGATGACAAAACCAACATAATGATCCTCAGTGGCGTAGCGGTGAGCGGGATCGAGCCAGCATAGGTTCGAATCCTGGCTTACAGGAGCCGGTCCAGTGTCAACCCAGCCATCTATCCTCTCCTATGATAAAATGGGTACCTCGTGTGTGTGTGTGTGTGTGTGTGTGTGTGTGTGTGTGTGTGTGTGTGTGTTAAAGAGATGGGTTTTAAGACATTCAGCTTCCCCGTACCGTCTCATCTAAATAAAAATAAAAAAAGTAATACGTCCCAGTCTTGTGTGTAGCGCCGAGGGATATGCAAACATACGCAAATTCAAGGAACGACCGGAGGCAAGACGAGAGGGTGGAGGGTGTGGGGGAGGAGACATGATATAACGAATGACGTCAGAGGGGGGAAAGCATCAGGATGTCCATGATGGGATGATGAGGAGGCGCTGGCACACTCCACACCCGGTGATGGACGGAGACGCGGCACAAGAACGGCCGGCCACCACCGCACCCTCAACCTTCACCAACACGACGACGACGACGACGACGACGACGAATGTCCCAGAAAAAGGATGAGAGTGCGAGAGCGCGACTCCCGGCGGCCGCAGAACAAAGACGACCATGTGTCGTGGGTACAGTGAGGACGAGCAGTGTTAAGATGAGCGAGGAAATATTGAACATGACACAGTACGAGTACACAGCCAACACACACACACACACACACACACACACACACACACACACACACACACACACACACACACACACAAAAACACACACACACACACACAAAAGGAGCGAAAAATAACACGCAAAACTGCGGCAAAATATCTACTTCCTACAGCAAAATGTATTATATTACAGTGTAATAACATTACGTAAAGTGGGTTAAGTTGAAAATATGTTTATTGTTGGTAGTAATACAGTCGCGCTTGTACCCGCTCTGTGTGTGTGTGTGTGTGTGTGTGTGTGTGTGTGTGTGTGTGTGTGTGTGTGTGGGTGGGTGGTGGAGAGGCTAGTGTATGGGGGGTGTAGGAAGCGTGGGGCTGTGTACGAGTGAGGTCTCGTGTGGCAAGGTGGGGGTCACATGTGTGTAGGAGGAGCGCATCAACGTGTGATACCTGGTAGGACACGGGACAGCCAGACAGAAGGAGACCTGGTCGTCCATGACGTGGTCATCTGCTGGAAGACAGTAACAGCAACCTGTACCTCTACTGTACAGTGATGGGTGGAGGACAGTGTGGTGACGGGGGCAAGTAGGAAGATGGGAGTGAGGATGGGTGAACCTGGCGTGGTGATGGAGGTCAGGAGACGTGTGGCACTGAGAACTATAAATGAATTCCTCGGTTTTTCTCCTCGTCCATCACTGAGGTTTACCTTAACCTTCCACCCTCCAGCCCTGACCCCAGCCTGATGGTGGAGGAACCCTCGCGTGAGCACCAAGGCATCTCCACAACTACCCATCACCAGTTATGGACATAGAGAGAGAGCGCACAATCCGGTTGGTGACAGCAATTTGACGCTGACGTCCTGTACGACTCCGGCACCAGGCGGGTCAACCCACCAAGCAGTTTGTGAACACACTCTACCTCGATACACTACGACGAACACTCAGGCTTTGATCACGGCCTTCATCATTCCTGATCATTCAGTACATACAATCATACCTGACCTCGTAAGAAAGAGTAACGTAACAGCGAAACACGACTGCATACAGACGACCAAGTCAACTTATCATTCGATACATATAATCATAAACAACATGAGAAACTGTAACGTAATCGTGAAACATGACTGTATATAAACTGAACTGGGTCAAGGGTTGACGTCTTCTGGAACTTAACAGTCAAACCACAAGCGGTGTGTGCACCTCACATGTAATACGTAATTCTCATTGTAAGAAACACAAAGACCTAATAGAGATGGTCAAGAGCAGGTGGACACAGATGGTACCGGAATTAAGAAAGATGAGCTGCAGGGAACGGCTCGAGGCTTTAAATTTCCCCGCCTTGGAAGAGATAAAAGGTGACCAGATCACAACCTTTGAACTCTTTAACAAGATCGATGACGTAGACTGTGAACAGTTTTTCAAGAGATGTAGGGATGGAGCAACTTGAGGACATATCGTGAAAGTGACCAAGAAACTTAAGAAAATATGTAAAGAAATACTTCTCCAGCACAAGAGTGATGGACGAATGGAACAAGAAAACTGAGGACATGGTTCACACAGACAACATACATAAATTCAAGTTGTAAGATAGTGGAGAACGTTCAGGAGATGTGGCCTTAAAGGTGTTAAACTCCCTCCCTGTCGTCCAGAGACACACAAAATCCCAGACATATACGACGAACCTTCTCAGTGTCAGCTCCACAGGCAAGTAACTCTCTATCATAACCTATAAAGCGTCGACGCAATACATCAACACTACACTCTCAATGCCATATACAGAATCCTTCTCTTACATTAAGTAAAAAACTCTGTTTGATCATCTCACACAAGAGAAGAAGCGGACATTGAGAAACAGGTGGGTGTAACGCTGTACTGCATCTGGTATGCGATACATAAGAGGGAAATGGCAAGACACATGACAGGAAACATTACAGAAAACAACTGACTATTTCTCTAGGGAGTCCGACGGCTGTCGTGTGCAGCCGTGTTTCCCCGGGTGGTGCCGTGTGTCGCGTCGCCTCGGGACCCGTGAGAGACCAGTAAGTCAGGATGGGTGACTTACAACCCAAATATGAGTTTTAGAGCAGCAGGCGGCAACGAAAATGAGCATACACATAACTTTCCACCAGTGGAGTTTGGAATTTAATCTGTGGTGGGCAAGACGCGATTGGTCGGCGCCCCAATGCGTTCTCGAGGACACATGACACGAAAGGCGATTTATGCCACTATATGAGACGGCAAGTAACCTCGGAAGGAAGTTACTTCTATAATCCTTTCATAAACAAATTCATATGAAGTGAACTTCATATCCTCTGCCAGGGAAAACACTCGCATTACTTTATCCCCCTCTAAAACAATATTCCGTGTGGCGTCATAACTGTACAAGTGCATTGAGTTCTAGTGTACTTACACTGAGGACACACATGGGAATGAATTACATAATATACAGAAAGGTACATATACACACTTCCTTACCGACCGCGCTCAAGTTCTCTTTACCTCTCTCTCTCTCTCTCTCTCTCTCTCTCTCTCTCTCTCTCTCTCTCTCTCTCTCTCTCTCTCTCTCTCTCTCTCTCACACACACATAGAGAACGGATAAGAAATACATAAAAATCCAATATATCATACCTCTGACAGCGGGTCGGGAGTGATTAAACGTCACACAACATACCTGTGGAGAGAGAGAGAGAAATTATCATACCTCATGTGATGGCTAGTGCAAGGAAAGAATGATTCACGCAGCATTCACCTTAGTAGGAGATATAAAAAAAATGACACTATAATTCATACTCTTGACAGCGAGGAAAGATAAAACGTTCTACATAGTGCCACCTACATACATGACCACACATAATACACATTCAGCATCGAAGAATCTGTCTGTAATCGTAGTACACCAATCTGCTGTAGAACGACACTATATGTAGCATCGAAGTGCACGTTCACGGCTATATATTGGTATTCATAAACCTTCCCTATATTCATATTCATATTCCTTCCCTATACTCGCATTCATATACCTTCCCTATATACGTATTCATATACCTTCCCTATGTTCGTACTGATATACCTTCCCTATATACGTATCCATATACCTTCCCTATGTTCGTATTGATATACCTTCCCTATATACGTATTCATATACCTTCCCTATATTCGTATTCATATACCTTCCCTATATACGTATTCATATACCTTCCCTATATTCGTATTCATATACCTTCCCTATATTCGTATTGATATACCTTCCCTATATTCGTATTGATATACATTCAAGTCTGACAACTTGACAGTCAAAATATTAACAACTGGTTCGAGTGTGGCTGACGGTAAATGACTGGTGCAGACCCCGTTGCTCATGTATATGAGTCGACGGGTATTTGATAACCTGTAATCCAAAAACTGTTTCTGTATTGTGGGCTCCATAGCCCAACCACATTACAGTCCTTGTTTCTACACATGAGGCAGCGGTTCGAACCCTACTACCGGAGGGCATATAGGGGAGAAAGAATACTTCCCACGTATTCCCCGCGTGTCGCAGAAGGTGACTGAAAGGGAAGGGAGCGGGGACTGGAAATCCTCCCCTCTCGTTTTTTTATTTTCTTAATTTTCCAAAAGCAGGAACAGAGCAAGGGCCAGGTGAGGATATTCCCTCAAAGGCCCAGTCCTCTGTTCTTAAAGCTACCTCGCTAATTAGGAAATGGCGAATAGCATGAAAGAATATATATATATATATATATATATATATATATATATATATATATATATATATATATATATATATATATATATATATATTCCTATGAGTCCACGGGGAAAATGAAACACGAAAAGTTCCCAAGTGCACTTTCGTGTATAAAAAAAAATATATATATATATATATATATATATATATATATATATATATATATATATATATATATATATATATATATATATATACATATATATATATATATATATATATATATATATATATATATATATATATATATATATATATATGGGAACAATAAAGCATGGTTGTGTGCTGGTGGGTGTAAAATTCCATTCATAATTACATGTGTAAGTTCTTGCACATGGACGTGTCTATGTTTTATGCATTTACATAATTAGTCATGGGAAGGGTTTAACATAACTCTCGAAGCTAAACTTCAACCCAGTAGTCGTTTCCAAACTAACACGGTCGTTATTTTAACAAAATCATCACATTCGCTGAGCATAAACGTTTTTTTGCTTGTAAAACCTACGAAAAATGGCCATAAAGAAAGTATAATACTAGCTTCTCTCACTAAACCATAGTTATATATGTACGTACAAATCCAGGAATAAACAGCAAGATAACACACATGGGTTTGTACATGAGTCACATGGTACCTACGAAGGTCGTTTTCTGTTTCGGTCAACGCCATCTATTGACTGCAGAGGCAGCATTACATCAAAGAACGCGTTCCCACACCTCTCACTTCCGACTTCCGCGGTCGACCTTTCAAAGTCTCAAGAGCCGTCCAGAATTCCTCGCCCCTCAACGCCAGCAGACACAGCA
This sequence comes from Panulirus ornatus, assembly GCF_036320965.1. Taxonomy (NCBI): domain Eukaryota; kingdom Metazoa; phylum Arthropoda; class Malacostraca; order Decapoda; family Palinuridae; genus Panulirus; species Panulirus ornatus. Next base: position 15,938,458 of record NC_092235.1, read on the forward strand.
AACGATTCGCTACAAGTCCTTTTTAAAACATTCATGGCAATCGGCTTCCTCGGGCTCCGAACGTGAGAGGATTTCTTGGTTCTTTACACTTCAAACAGACTCCCGATCACGGCCAATATTCTGCCTGGTCTGGCCTACACACTCCCGAGTGGAGGGGAGGAGAGAGGAATGTCTTGGGCAACGCTGAATACTGACGAATACACACTTCCACACCCACGACCAGAACGACCGACCACCAGCTAACGAGACGGGATTAATCCGCCGTTGATGACAGCATTAATTATCTTTACGTAAGCTAGGGAAGTCTTCTATCACAAAAGCTGGATCTGGGACCTTATATATATATATATATATATATATATATATATATATATATATATATATATATATATATATATATATATATGATGCTCTGTACATGCCTTCACCCTCTCAATCAATACCCTCCCATATAATTTACCAGGAATACTCAACAAACTTATACCTCTGTAATTTAAGCACTCACTCTTATCCCCTTTGCCTTTGGACAATGGCACTATGCACGCATTTCGCCAATCCTCAGGCACCTCACCATGAGTCATACATACATTAAATAACCTTACCTACCAGTCAATAATACAGTCACCCCCTTTTTTAATAAATTCCACTGCAATACCATCCAAACATGCTGCCTTGCCGGCTTTCATCTTCCGCAAAGCTTTTACTACCTCTTCTCTGTTTACCAAATCATTTTCCCTAACCCTCTCACTTTGCACACCACTTCGACCAAAACACCCTATATCTGCCACTCTATCATCAAACACATTCAACAAACCTTCAAAATACTCACTCCATCTCTTTCTCACATCACCACTACTTGTTATCACCTCCCCATTTGCGCCCTTCACTGAAGTTCCCATTTGCTCCCTTGTCTTACGCACTTTATATACCTCCTTCCAGAACATCTTTTTATTCTCCCTAAAATTTAATGATACTCTCTCACCCCAACTCTCATTTGCCCTCTTTTTCACCTCTTGCACCTTTCTCTTGACCTCCTGTCTCTTTCTTTTATACATCTCCCACTCAATTGCATTTTTTCCCTGCAAAAATCGTCCAAATGCCTCTCTCTTCTCTTTCACTAATAATCTTACTTCTTCATCCCACCACTCACTACCCTTTCTAATCAACCCACCTCCCACTCTTCATCAGATTGGGGAAGAGCAGTGTGGTTTCAGACGTGGTAGAGGATGTGTGGATCAGGTGTTTGCTTTGAAGAATGTATGTGAGAAATACTTAGAAGAGCAAATGGATTTGTATGTAGCATTTATGGATCTGGAGAAGGCATATGATAGAGTTGATAGAGATGCTCTGTGGAAGGTATTAAGAATATATGGTGTGGGAGGCAAGTTGTTAGAAGCAGTGAAAAGTTTTTATCGAAGTTGTAAGGCATGTGTACGTGTAGGAAGAGAGGAAAGTGATTGGTTCTCAGTGAATGTAGGTTTGCGGCAGGGGTGTGTGATGTCTCCATGGTTGTTTAATTTGTTTATGGATGGGGTTGTTAGGGAGGTGAATGCAAGAGTTTTGGAAAGAGTGGCAAGTATGAAGTCTGCTGTGGATGAGAGAGCTTGGGAAGTGAGTCAGTTGTTGTTCGCTGATGATGCAGCGCTGGTGGCTGATTCATGTGAGAAACTGCAGAAGCTGGTGACTGAGTTTGGTAAAGTGTGTGAAAGAAGAAAGTTAAGAGTAAATGTGAATAAGAGCAAGGTTATTAGGTACAGTAGGGTTGAGGGTCAAGTCAATTGGGAGGTAAGTTTGAATGGAGCAAAACTGGAGGAAGTGAAGTGTTTTAGATATCTGGGAGTGGATCTGGCAGCGGATGGAACCATGGAAGCGGAAGTGGATCATAGGGTGCGGGAGGGGGCGAAAATCCTGGGAGCCTTGAAGAATGTGTGGAAGTCGAGAACATTATCTCAGAAAGCAAAAATGGGTATGTTTGAAGGAATAGTTGTTCCAACAATGTTGTATGGTTGCGAGGCGTGGGCTATGGATAGAGTTGTGCGCAGGAGGATGGATGTGCTGGAAATGAGATGTTTGAGGACAATGTGTGGTGTGAGGTGGTTTGATCGAGTAAGTAACGTAAGGGTAAGAGAGATGTGTGGAAATAAAAAGAGCGTGGTTGAGAGAGCAGAAGAGGGTGTTTTGAAATGGTTTGGGCACATGGAGAGAATGAGTGAGGAAAGATTGACCAAGAGGATATATGTGTCGGAGGTGGAGGGAACGAGAAGTGGGAGACCAAATTGGAGGTGGAAAGATGGAGTGAAAAAGATTTTGTGTGATCGGGGCCTGAACATGCAGGAGGGTGAAAGGAGGGCAAGGAATAAAGTGAATTGGATCGATGTGGTATACCGGGGTTGACGTGCTGTCAGTGGATTGAATCAGGGCATGTGAAGCGTCTGGGGTAAACCATGGAAAGCTGTGTAGGTATGTATATTTGCGTGTGTGGACGTATGTATATACATGCGTATGGGGGTGGGTTGGGCCATTTCTTTCGTCTGTTTCCTTGCGCTACCTCGCAAACGCGGGAGACAGCGAAAAAAAAGAAAAAAAAATATTGGAAAGGATCACAATTTTGCGCGCGATCAAGATATTCCTATGAGTCGACGGGGAAAATGAAACACGATAAGTTCCCAAGTCCGCTTTCGTGTAATAATCACATCATCAGGGGAGACATGAGAGAGAAATATAAGTCAGTTGATGTCCATCGAAGAGACGAAGCTAGGACAACATTTTGTAAACATGCGATTGTCCAAGACAGACAACAAGCGACAGACACATTGACTTACCCTTCCATACACCATTCAATGGACCCATGATAATAGCCCCCTTACCCACCCTATGTCTCACTTCAGCCCTCATGGTTCCATTCGCAGTAAACTCCTCTTCACATAAACCGATACTCAAACCAACCTGTCTCATCTTGCTGCATCTCATTATCTTATACATGTTCACATTTACTCTCAACTTTCTCCTTTCACAAACCTTTTCGAACTGTGCGACCAGCTTCTACAATTTCTCACTAGAGTCTGCTGCCAGGGTAGTGTCATTTGCAAAAAGCAAATAATTCCTCCTCCCATTACCCTTACCCCACACTCCTAATATGCCGGAGACCTGCCTATCCATGAACAGACTTACACAAGCCTTAATGCAGACCAACCATCACCGAGAACAACTCACCTTCCTCGTATCCGACTCGCACACATACCTTATCCTCCTCGACAAAACTCCTCACTGCAGCGTGCAAAGTCTAAATTATCCCATATTCTTGCAGCATGTTCTACATGGCCTCTCTATTTACACTAGCATACGCCTTTTCAAAATCTTCTCTAAATATTCTTCACAAAGCACACATCTGGTCCAAATGTCGTCTACCTCTCCTGGAACCCAGAAGCATCTAACTGACGTGAGCTGTGAACATTCTGCATCACCAAACACTCATGAATACCAAGAATTATGGTCGAGATCTGTACAGGAACTGGAGTAAACGAGGTTGACATGTGGACGCCTATAGGCTTATGTGTCAGTCACCAGGTGCTGCCCTTCCCACGACCTCGATACCCACTAAACCTTTAAAACTTCCCTTGACTACACAGACGAGCAAAATTCTAACTTAAAAAAATATATATATCTTTTGAGTACGACTGTATGACCCTTAAACCCGACGGTGCGACCTCTGAGCACGAAGGTACGAGCGTTAACCACTCCGTTACGAGCCTTGGGTACGATGACCTAGCCTGCGACCTGGGTCAACGTCAGGCCATCATATTCATGGGTAGTAACGTCGTACACAAGGGATTAAACATATTCGTTAAGTTACCAGGAAAAAAAAAAACGATAATTATAACTCGCCCATTAATAAAATCGTACGAATATTATAGTCTAACACAAGTAGCCAAAAACCGCATCCATCCGGTAAGTAACACGGCAGGTGTAACATAACCCAACGACTTCTCTCTCTCTCTCTCTCTCTCTCTCTCTCTCTCTCTCTCTCTCTCTCTCTCTCTCTCTCTCTCTCTCACACACACCAGGCGGACCAGCGGAGCTGCAAAAGGGACGACAGCAGCGAAAATGAGAACGTTCATAACTTCTCAAGGTGCCATGTAAGCAACTTGGAATTAAATTTCTTATACCCAAGACATACATTAAGGGAGCGGCACAGTACAGTTTTCCACATGAATTTAAGACGAGAGACATCTTCCACTACAGGAACATTACAGTTCCAACATCTGTTGACATCTCTCACTACAGGAACATTACAGTTCCAAAATCTGTTGACATCTCTCACTACAGGAACATTACAGTTCCAACATCTGTTGACATCTTCCACTACAGGAACATTACAGTTCCAACATATGTCGACATCTTTCACTAGAGGAACATTACAGTTCCAACATATGTTGACATCTTCCACTACAGGAACCTTACAGTTCCAACATCTGTTGACATCTCTCACTACAGGAACCTTACAGTTCCAACATCTGTTGACATCTCTCACTACAGGAACCTTACAGTTCCAACATCTGTTGACATCTTTCAATACAGGAACATTACAGTTCCAGCATATGTCGACATCTTTCACCACTGGAGCCTTACAGTTCCAGCGTGGAAGCATTACTTTACTATTTCCTCTAAATAAACTCATACATTCCCGGCCTCCAAAACCACTAGCATGACTAATGCCTTAATTTTCACTTCACAATGCGATTCACGATAATCCAATTACCCCTCTGGACCCAGTTAGGTACGAGTATTCTCACAACAGAAAATATTACTCCAGCTCTTTATTTTTCCCCCCTTAAAAGAACGACGTCATTTCGTTTTACGTTTTATGAATCCTATTTAAAATTCGTTTTCAGTGGAGAGGAGAAATACCATACCGCCAGAGCCCGGGTGTTTCCAACATGTCCGACGTTAGGGTATACAGATGGCGCTCAATGTTTATCTCTTCCTTATCTCTGTGCCTCGCCCAGTTTATGCCTGCTTGTCCCTGACAGCCTGTCACTGTTTCCTCACAAATTCTTTATTGCTCTCACTTCCTCTTCCTCTGCCTCCATCTCTTTCTCTGACTCTCACAATTTTCTCTTTCACTTATCTTCATACTTACAAGTAAAGTCGCGCGACTTTCAGCATGTGTCTCCCAGTCACTTAACGTAAATCCCTTACAAGTTAAGTAGCCATGGAGGACTCGGTCCGACATTTCCTGGTGTTGTCAGTTCCATTCTCGTGTGTGGGAGGAGAAAGTTATATTCTTTATTAATTCCAATCTTCACCATGCATAACTTTCTCTGATGAGGTTAGTTAAGGCAGGTCGAAGTTCATTGGAGACTCGGATGGTGGGAGCGGAAGGGAAAATAAAAAAAAAAAAAAAGGGGGGGGGGGGGGGAGAAACAAGGTGACGTTTGTGTGTCCTTAGTTCCACGGTGGAATTATGTCTTGAGTTTATAGAAGCTATGTTAGGATTTTATGAGGGTTTATGAGGTTAAGTGTTCCTATGTTAGGCTGGATTGGGTTTGGTATTTCTGTGCTATGCTATTAATTCTCTCCATATGTCCAAACCATTTCAACACACCCTCTTCAGCTCTCTCAACCACACTCGTTTCATTTCCACACATCTCTCTTACCCTTTCATTACTTTGTCGATCAAAGCACCTCACGCCACATATTGTCCTCAAACACTTCATGTCCATTCTCCTCCACACAGCCCATATCTATAGCCATGCCCCCCATCTATATAATATTGCCTCCACACACACCCGTTTTTGTACTCCCAGATAACGCTCTCTCTTTCCACACATTCTTCATAGCTCACAGAACCTTCATCCCTTCATCCACCCTATGTCTAACTTCCGCTTCCATAGTTCCATTTGTTGTCATGTCCACTCCCGGATATCTTAAACACTTCACTTCTTCAAAGTTTTCTCCATTCACTCACACCCTAACTAACCTGTCCCACACCCCTGCTGAGCCTAATCACCTTGCTATTATTATTTACTCTCAACTTTCTCTTTTCAGACAATTTTCCAAACTAGTCACCAACTTCTGCAGTTTCTCACCCGAATCAACTACCAGTGCTGTACCATCGGCGAACAATAACTGACTCACTTCCCAGGCTCTCTCATCCCCAACAGCCTGCATACTCACCCCTCTCTCCAAAACTCATGTATTTACCTCCCTAATCACCCAATCCATAAACAATTTAAACAACCATGCTGCAGACCAGCTTTCACTGGGAAACAATAACTCTCCTTTCTTCGAACTCGTACACATGCCTTATACCTTTGGTAAAAAAAAAAAATTTCTCTGCTTCTAGCAGCTTTCCTCCCACACCTTATATTCTTAAGGCCTTCCACAGATCTAAAAATGCTACATACAAATCCATCTGCTTTCTTAAGCATTTCTCACATACATTCTTCAAAGCAAACACCTGATCCACACATCCTCTACCACTTCTGAAACCACACTGCTCTTCCCCAATCTGATGCTCTGTACATGCCTTTACCCTCTCAATCAATACCCTTCGATACAAATCACCAGGTACACTAAAAAACATACCACCCATATATATGTATATATACGTGTGTGTATATATATATATATATATATATATATATATATATATATATATATGCACACGCAAAACCTTACTAGTTCGCCGTTTCCCATGTTTCCCGACATGGTGCTGAGGAACCCCCCTCCACCACCACACACGCACACACACACACACACACACACACATCACCTGTAGTGCCCCTCCCTCCCCCCACCACCAGCCAGCCAGATAATACAATTCCACAAGATGGGTTCTCATAAAATTTTATTTAATATCGTTCTCATGACCAACTCTCCTGGGAAAAGAGATTCTCTTGGGGTTTGGGTTTTTAATTACAATACTTACACGCGTCTCATGATTACAATGGTTAATGGTATATAATGACGCTCTCTCTCTCTCTCTCTCTCTCTCTCTCTCTCTCTCTCTCTGGTCGGTAGTAGGTCGTCATCGACCAGGGAAGTACATTACCGGCACTAACCACCTGGGTATCGGGGAGGGTTAGTGACGGCCGGGCAATGGGCCAGGACATCAGTGGCTGTCTATGGTAATTCCCTTGCCTCAGAGAGTTGTCTAATCTTGTTGCTTCATCATCCACAAGTGGGCTGCTGGCTCTCAGTGCACAAACACGCAATCCCTCCACCTCACACATAACACTTGCCAACACGTACTTCACGCGCGACTCGTTCTTCTTAGCTCTATTATTCCCCTTGCGGTGAGCGCTACCCGGTAGTCCTGCCTTTCGGCACAATATCATCCATAGTACTCGCAAGTAAATACATGCTATGAATGCTCTGCGATCATTATTTGTGTGTTACGGTGAGAGGTTTACACTCGTGTTGCCCCGTCCCGTCACCTTGTATAGATGCACCATATCTTGTATACACCGTGCCACACAGACGAACGCCAATACCACATACTAACTGAAGCTGGATGAGACTTAACGAGGCTTTCAATACATAACTCTTCGTTCTTTTGTGTCATAGTTCTACTCTGTCGCATTCCTCTCTGGCTCGTGTTCAACTCTGCTGCAGACTCATAATTGGCATAGCCTCCTCACATTCTTTGATCCCGTCTCGAAACTCGGATATTCATCAATATACATACGCAGGTCTTAACCCAATTCCAGGTGAACGATATCTGCACATGTTTAATCATTCAGAGACTTGCTCATCTCTTATAAAACCTCCAATATTCTCGAGCGTTGGTTCACCATGAATTATATACAGCGGCCCGAGGGTAGTACGAGGTAGACAGGTACTGATTTTGTGTTGTTTGGTAATATTAACACACTCAGGTGGGTTTCATCTTGATGTAAGTCATTCTTTTATATCTGGGTCAACTCATGAACAGTGTTGATCCACACGGAGCAAATGGAACCGTTCAACACCTGGACACAGTGGAAAGGTTATCATGAACACCTGGATGTACTGGACACGTTATCATGAACACCTGGATGTACTGGACAGGTTATCATGAACACCTGGATGTACTGGACAGGTTATCATGAACACCTGGATGTACTGGACAGGTTATCATGAACACGTGGATGTACTGGACAGGTTATCATGAACACCTGGATGTACTGGACAGGTTATCATGAACACCTGGATGTACTGGACAGGTTATCATGAACACCTGGATGTACTGGACAGGTTATCATGAACACGTGGATGTACTGGACAGGTTATCATGAACACCTGGATGTACTGGACACGTTATCATGAACACGTGGATGTACTGGACAGGTTATCATGAACACGTGGATGTACTGGACAGGTTATCATGAACACCTGGATGTACTGGACAGGTTATCATGAACACCTGGATGTACTGGACAGGTTATCATGAACACGTGGATGTACTGGACAGGTTATCATGAACACCTGGATGTACTGGACACGTTATCATGAACACGTGGATGTACTGGACACGTTATCATGAACACGTGGATGTACTGGACAGGTTATCATGAACACCTGGATGTACTGGACAGGTTATCATGAACACGTGGATGTACTGGAAAAGTTATCATGAACACGTGGATGTACTGGACAGGTTATCATGAACACCTGGATGTACTGGACAGGTTATCATGAATACCTGGATGTACTGGACAGGTTATCATGAACACGTGGATGTACTGGAAAAGTTATCATGAACACGTGGATGTACTGGACAGGTTATCATGAACACCTGGATGTACTGGACAGGTTATCATGAACACGTGGATGTACTGGACACGTTATCATGAACACGTGGATGTACTGGACAGGTTATCATGAACACGTGGATGTACTGGACAGGTTATCATGAACACGTGGATGTACTGGACAGGTTATCATGAACACCTGGATGTACTGGACAGGTTATCATGAACACCTGGATGTACTGGACAGGTTATCATGAACACCTGGATGTACTGGACAGGTTATCATGAACACCTGGATGTACTAGACAGGTTATCATGAACACGAGGATGCACGGGAAAGGTTATCATGAACAATGTTCAAGAAAAAATCAACATACTATTATGTTTTCGACAATCAAAATAACTTAACGAAATGTACAGTGAACAATGACCAGTTCCCTTCCAGTACTATCATGGAAAGCCGTGTGTTCTAACTGACTGCGCTAAGGTACTACTAGTACCATCCATCCTCATGCTGCTCCAGCAGCACTAAGGAAGTTGGCCACGTCCACCGGCAGAGACCAAGGGGCCGTGTGTACTCTCGTCTCAACGATAACCCATAACATGGGCATTACAGCGGGACGTTCTATAAGTCAAATGACAACACCACAGTTGATCTTCCGGCCATTTTCTGGTCCGTCCTTAAGGGCTGATATACGAGACGTGTGCGTGCGGGTCACGACTCTTGGCTGTCCGGTGGTTTAACATTATCTGCCTCAGTGTTTGCCAAGCTTTCATCATACCCAACACACAAGGACAGCTTTTTGGGGGGGAGAGGATCTGATGCTGGTGCAGACCCAGACGTGAGAAGCTGCACGATCATCACCACGGCTTTAAAACACCCTAGCACGACGGTACGACCCTTGACCACGACGGTACGACCCTTGACCACGACGGTACGACCCTTGACCACGACGGTATGACCCTTGACCACGACGGTGCGACCCTTGACCACGACGGTGCGACCCTTGACCACGACGGTACGACCCTAGACCACGACGGTGCGACCCTTGACCACGATGGTATGACCCTTGACCACGACGGTACGACCCTTGACCACGACGGTACGACCCTTGACCACGAGACGGTATGATCCTTGAGCACGAGACGGTATGATCCTTCAGGTACGATGGCCTGACCCTCTGACCTAACCTCTAAGGTCATACAGGTCAAGTGGGGTCAGAGGTCACGCCGCCATCATACCTAAGAGTTGGATCGTCCGACTGTGGGAGGTAGTTAAGGAAGTCTCGCTATCTTAAGCGATCTCTCGGAAATTTCCCGCTGAGCGTCCGTAAGCGCCCCGAGCAGCTGCAGGGTAAGCAATCACCTCCCTTCATACCTTCCTATCCCCGGTGGTTTAACACACCTCAGTCCCACCCGCCCGCTGTGAACCCGCGCGAACCCACTCTCTGCTCAAAGCAAACCCGCCACACATTTGCTTTGCATTATGCAAATTAAACCCCCAGCGTTTGACAAGAATCAGGTCGTCTCATCTGGCCACAGAACCTCGCCCAACATTCCGGTGATTATCTCGTTTAAAAATATTTGCTTCGGCCCTTAACCTCGAGATGTCTCATCACCGACTCAACCACATCATTCAATTACTTGTGTGTTCTGAGCACCCGACACAGCAAGACCTCGAGGGGAGGGCAGGAGTCGGGTTAACTGACCCGAACCAGTAAGGTAATGACCCAAGCCTCTACTGTGAGCCATGCACCATGCAAGACACGGCCAAGTGTTGTCAGGTGTCATGTGTGTGTGTGTGTGTGTGTGTGTGTGAGAGAGAGAGAGAGAGAGAGAGAGAGAGAGAGAGAGAGAGAGAGAGAGAGAGAGAGAGAGAGAGAGAGAGAGAGAGAGAGAATGCCAGCAACCCACGTGTAGGTGAGGCAAAGACTGAGGAGTGAGCAGGGATGGCAGAGTGTGAGTGCCACTCTACAGCGTTGGTTCGCTGACACCCGCCGGTGTTAACCTCCCTGATCCATGGTCACATCAACCCCTACAACAGCGAGCAAGATCACATCACCACTACAGTAATACATCATCCCCTACAGCAGCGAGCAAGATCACACCACCACTACAGTAATACATCAACCCCTACAACAGCGAGCAAGATCACATCACCACTACAGTAATACATCATCCCCTACAACAGCGAGCAAGATCACATCACCACTACAGTAATACATCATCCCCTACAGCAGCGAGCAAGATCACATCACCACTACAGTAATACATCATCAACTACAGCAGCGAGCAAGATCACATCACCACTACAGTAATACATCATCAACTACAGCAGCGAGCAAGATCAGACCTCCACTACAGTAATACATCATCAACTACAGCAGCGAGCAAGATCACATCACCACTACAGTAATACATCATCAACTACAGCAGCGAGCAAGATCAGACCTCCACTACAGTAATACATCGTCACCTACAGCAGCGAGCAAGACACACCACCACTACAGTAATACATCGTCACCTACAGCAGCGAGCAAGATCAGACCTCCACTACAGTAATACATCGTCACCTACAGCAGCGTGGAGCACAGTATCACATCAACCTCTACAGCAAGGTGGAGAGGAGCGGAGGGAACACTACATTAACACAAGTCCAGGATATCACAGCAGATGCCCCTCCCACCACCAGCCTACACGGATGAGCCAGGGACAACATCTGCTGTTAACTACACATATAGTTAACGACCATTACCTCTGAGCACACGACACTAGGGCCCAGAAGCAGCACGGTGCGGCCCTTGAGAACGACAGTACAGCCCTTAAGCACTGCGGTACGGCCCTTGAGCACAAGAGTACGGCCCTTGAGCACTACACTTGAGCACGACGGTTCGACCCTTGAGTGAAACAGTACGACCCTTGAGCACGACGGTACGACCCTTGAGCACGACGGTACGACCCTTGAGCATGAGGGAATGAGCACTAAAGTAGTAACCCCTTGAGAACGGCGGTACGACCCTTGGGGATAATGACCTTTGACCTGACCCTTTAAAGGGTCTTGCTCGAGGGCTTCTACCAGACAAACGCCCCTCAACTCACGGAATCTCTCTCTCTCTCTCTCGTGACTTTCTATGGGGTTAAATTAACTCGCTTCTCTAAACAAAAGAACGGACATGAGAACCGGAAATTTAAGCTGACTCAGAGGGGCAATTTTCTTCAGCTAAACAAAGCGTCTTGAGAGAGAGAGAGAGAGAGAGAGAGAGAGAGAGTTCCTGCCCTTCTTTAATTGAATCGGGTGAGCTTGCTATAATTAGATTACATTTTCCCAAGATCCCATGAAGGGGGAAAAATTGATGATGGCTCAGTGGGGGGGAAAAAAAGGTGGGGGGATGCCTAACAAACGGGAGGGGGGTCCCGGTAGCTGGTGTAACGTTAGGGAAGGTTTTGGTTACGAAGCCTACAATACTGGTCGTGAAACTGTGTATGTATGTCATTCATGAGAGAGAGAGAGAGAGAGAGAGAGAGAGAGAGAGAGAGAGAGACTATTTCCATGCACTGTTTAAGTGTGATGATGGTGGCAGAGACACCAGAGTGCATCCGGTGTTGGTGGACGGACTTAGCGTTCCAAGGCGAGACAACCCATCTCGACTTGTGCCATTTACCATTCTGTCATGACCCCACGTAGACCGCGCCATCCACCACTCAGCCTCCACTACCACCTCAGTACACAGGACGACAGTCCCTGCTAGCTCACACTCACCACAACCTGCATACATATAAGTTCCTCTCCTTCTACAACCCATCACAGACATGCACTACCCGCCTCCATCAGGAGATGACCAAACACTGCACCTACTGCTGCCCAACCTCCTACCACACACACACACACACACACACATAACACACACATTCACCAACCTCTCCTCTGCACGCCTATCGGTCAGTAATAGAATGATGCCCAATGACCCCCACCCTCGCCCGGTATACACTCTATTCTTCCAACCAATACTAGCCTTTTCTCGTGTCATAACAGACAACTCGACAAGCTCTTCCTATGTCTAATTGGTCACACAATTAATATAATCAATAAAACTTACCAAATGGCGTCCACGAAAGTGCACTTGGGAACTTATCGTGTTTCATTTTCCCCGTGGACTCATAGGAATATCTTGATCACGCGCAAAATTGTGATCCTTTCCAATATATATATATATATATATATATATATATATATATATATATATATATATATATATATATATATATATATATATAAATAATATATATATATATATATATATATATATATATATATATATATATATATATATATATATATATATATATATAAATATATATATATATATATATATATATATATATATATATATATATATATATATATATATATATATATGACAGCTAGAGATTGAGTGCGAACGAATGTGGCCTTTGCAGTCTTGTCCAAGCGGTACGTTGCGCGCGCGCGGGGGGAGGGAGGTGCCATTTCATGTGTGGCGGGGTAGCGACAGGAATGGATGAAGGCAGCAAGTAGGAATATGTACATGCGTGTATATGTGTATGAATACGTAGAAATGAATAGGTATGTATATGTGGGTGTATGTATATACATGTGTATGTGGGTGGGTAGGGCCATTCTTTCGTCTGTTTCCTTGCGCTACCTCGCTAACGCGGGAGACAGCGACAAAGTGTATATATATATATATATATATATATATATATATATATATATATATATATATATATATATATATATATACATATATATATATGCGCGCGTAGGTCTGAGCAGACATTGAAATATGCAAACGTGTAGTTCCGAGTCAAGTGCTGGGGGAACACGTCAAAGGTCACGATGTCTATCCCAAGCGACCAAATATTTCGGATGATGCCGCCGCCGGAGGCCGGAGCTTCATCCCGCTTTCGAACCACCTCAAGTGGACCGAACGGCGGACCCAACTGGAATGGACCAACCACCTAAACCCCTTACCAAGATATAGCCTAGTGTTTGTGTGCGTGTGTGTGTGTGTGTGTGGTCATATGGTCGTATATGTTTACGCTAGTGACCGTTTCAGACACTTTACGAAATCCCGTTTTCGTTTAAACACTTCTTGATATATATATATATATATATATATATATATATATATATATATATATACCCAAATAGATAGACAGATAGACAGATACATAGGTTGAACGGAGATAAAACAAAGGAAATGACGTCTTTTAGATACCTGGGAGTGGACATGACAACGAATGAAATCAATGAAGCGTAAATGAGTCACAGGGTCGATGAGGGGGGTTGAAGGTTCTGGGAGCGATGAAGAATGTGTGGAAAACGGAATAGTTATCTGGGAGGGCAAAAATGGGTATGTTTGAAGGAATAGTAGCCTCAACAATATTATATGGCTGCGAGGCATGGGGTGAGCGGAGAGGGTTGTGTTAAAAATTCTTTGTTTTAGTACAAAATGTGGTGTGAGGTGGTTTGATAGAGTAAGTTATGAAAGGTTAAGAGAGATGTATGGTAATAAATGAGTGAGGAAAGGTTAACAGAGAGGAAATGTGTGTCAGAGGTGGAGAGAACAAAAGCGAGAGACCAAACTGAAGGTGGAAAGATGGAGTGAAAAAGGTTCTGAGCAATCGGGGCCTGAGCATGCAGGTGGGTGAAAGGCGTGCACGGGAAAGAGCACACTGGATCGATATGGTATACAGGGGCCGACGTACAATCAATGGATTAAACCAGAACAACATGATGCGTCTGGTGTAAAGTATGGAAAGGTTTAAGGGGCCGAGCTGTGGATGTGGAGATGTGGTTTCTGTGCATTACATAAGACAGCTAGAGATTGAATGTGAGCAAGTGCGGCATTTCTTCGTCTGTTAACTCGCTAACAGGAAACGCCGCAGATCAAGTATGGGGATGGGAAAATAAGTAATTTCTCCGTTTTCAGTTTCTGTACCGTCCAGCGGGGATCAGCTGAGAGAGTCCAGCAGAGATTCCTGCACTTCATCCAATTCACGGTGAGGAGGAAAAAAGCCTTGAATATTTATTGTGGACCAGGCGATATTGGTAAGGCTTGCAGCCTCCCTCCCTGGGCACGAGTTACGCCATAACGACACCCACCCACATCCAAACCTGGGCTTCCCACTCTGGCCTACATTCTAAACCCTGCAGGACGACGATACGACCCTTGTGTATGATGCTCCTGCATTTTGCCCCGACTCTTTTAAGAGGTTCAGTTAACGCCAAACGTCAGGCCATCACAACCAATGGTCGCGCAGTGGCGCTCGGGGGAAATCCTCATTCAGGTAGGGAGCCAGTTGGGTCCAGTGCCGATCTTGGCAGTTCCCATTAAGAGGTTCCTTCCCTACCCAGAACCTTCCTCCCCATTACATTCTACTGTGCCTATCACCGCTCATGCCTCGCTTAACGTGCCACTTACAACGGATCTATAGTATCATATATATATATATATATATATATATATATATATATATATATATATATATATGCATATACATAGGATAAAAGGAAAATGGATGTTAGAAATATTTTCAAGGGTAAGTTGGACATTATTCGTTAGTCTCTCTCTCTCTCTCTCTCTCTCTCTCTCTCTCTCTCTCTCTCTCTCTCTCTCTCTCTCTCTCTCTATCTATCTATCTATCTATTTATCGGTCTATGTATCTATCTATCTATATATCTACCTATCTATCTCCAGAACTTTACCTCTTTGTCCAAACACACAGACACACACACACACAAAATACATAGCCAAGCACGTGGAATACAAACAAATATCCACCACAGGAGCACGTGGACAAGTATGGTACAGCCCGCTGCGGCACGGAGAGAGAATGGTACACTTACAACCAAAACATAAACATGATATTAATCCATTACCACTAGTACGAGATCTCCATCTTGGTTCCTGAAGAAGGGAAATAAAATCAGTGTTTATCAGCTTCCCCGAACGCGCCCGACCCAAGCACCTCTTGGGCGCGCTGCCAACACCAACGTTACTACACATGACCCGGGGGAGCACCGCTCCTGCCCTGCCCTGAGCGTGTCTGTCTGTGTGAATAGCCCAAGAAAAACACGCGGCGCGAATCTAAACACCAGAGGGAGCCCAGCCAAATACGAGGGGCGTATCCAAACACCAGGAGGAGCCCAGCCAAATACGAGGGGCGTATCCAAACACCAGGGGGAGCCCGCCCAAATACAAGGGGTGTATCCATACACCAGGGGGAACCCGCCCAAATACGAGGGGCGTATCCAAACACCAGGAGGAGCCCAGCCAAATAAAAGGGGAGTATTCAACCACCACGGGAGCCCAGCCAAATACAACGAGCGTATCCAAACACCAGGAGTAGCCCGCCCTAATACAAGGGGCGTATCCAAACAACAGGAGTAGCCCGCCCAAATACAACGAGCGTATCCAAACACCAGGAGTAGCCCGCCCAAATACAAGGGGCGTATCCAAACAACAGGAGTAGCCCGCCCAAATACAAGGGGCGTATCCCAAATCCAGGGGGAGCCCAGCCAAATACAACGAGCGTATCCAAACACCAGGAGTAGCCCGCCCAAATACAAGGGGCGTATCCAAACAACAGGAGTAGCCCGCCCAAATACAAGGGGCGTATCCCAAATCCAGGGGGAGCCCAGCCAAATACAAGGGGCGTATCCAAACACCACGGCATCACAGCCAACTACAAGGGACGCTCCAAACACCACGACAGCCCAGGTAACACACGGGAAGCAGCCAAACAATACGAGAGCTCAGCCACACAAACAGGGGCCCACATTAAAACACTACTATAGCCAAGCTAAACATACATGATGCATCTAAACACCTCCAAGGTCCAGCCAAACATAAGAGGCGCCTCGAAACACCTACACAGTCTCGCCAAACAAACATGGGCACACAAAATAACACCACAACAGCTCTAGCGAAACAACACCAGCCAAACGAAGGACACACACACACAAAAAAAAAAAAAACACAAAGCCCAAGCCAAACACACGGAGGTGAACATCCAAACAACAAAACAGACCCAGACAAACACCAGGACATCCCCAGCCAAACACCAGGACATCCCCAGCCAAACACCAGGACATCCCCAGCCAAACACCAGGACATCCCCAGCCAAACACCAGGACATCCCCAGCCAAACACCAGGACATCCCCAGCCAAACACCAGGACATCCCCAGCAAAACCCAAATCAAACAAGATGAAGAAGAGCCCCTGAGGGTAGTGTCAATGTTTTCGTTTGGGTTTTGCCTCGTGTGACCCCGAGCTGTACCGGCGATACAATCCCTCACAGAACGGGTGCTTGGGGGGAGGGGGCCCGCCAGCCTCGCGTTTCTTGTGTCTCCTCTCACACGCCCCTGTCACTCACCTCCAACTCCTCCTCTCTCAACACCCTCCCTCCACGTCTCTTCTTCCCCCTCCCACGCCAGCCACCACAAAAAGCAAGGCTTGTCTGACGCGCCGCCTCGCTCCAGCCAGAGTTACACCCAGATAAACTTTTACAAGACGGGTGGTGAGAGGGAGGTTATGAGAAGGAGGGGGGGGGGGAGTTATGAGGGAGGAACACGGGTTGCGAGGGGAGGTTATGAGAGGGGGGGAGTTATGAGGGAGCAACACGGGTTGCGAGGGGAGGTTATGAGAGGGGGGGAGTTAAAGGAATGAAGGAGGTTATGAGGATGAATAAAGGTTATGAGGAAGGTCGTGAGGGGACTAAGGGTTTTGAGGATGAGTAAAGGTTGTGAGGAAGGTCGTGAGGGGACTAAGGGTTTTGAGGGTGAGTAAAGGTTATGAGGAAGGTCATGAGGGGACTAAGGGTTTTGAGGGTGAGTAAAGGTTGTGAGGAAGGTCATGAGGGGACTAAGGGTTTTGAGGGTGAGTAAAGGTTGTGAGGAAGGTCGTGAGGGGACTAAGGGTTTTGAGGGTGAGTAAAGGTTGTGAGGAAGGTCGTGAGGGGACTAAGGGTTTTGAGGGTGAGTAAAGGTTATGAGGAAGGTCGTGAGGGGACTAAGGGTTTTGAGGGTGAGTAAAGGTTATGAGGAAGGTCATGAGGGGACTAAGGGTTTTGAGGGTGAGTAAAGGTTATGAGGAAGGTCGTGAGGGGACTAAGGGTTTTGAGGGTGAGTAAAGGTTGTGAGGAAGGTCGTGAGGGGACTAAGGGTTTTGAGGATGAGTAAAGGTTATGAGGAAGGTCATGAGGGGACTAAGGTTTTGAGGGTGAGTAAGGTTATGAGGAAGGTCATGAGGGGACTAAGGTTTTGAGGGTGAGTAAGGTTATGAGGAAGGTCATGAGGGGACTAAGGTTTTGAGGGTGAGTAAAGGTTGTGAGGAAGGTCATGAGGGGACTAAGGGTTTTGAGGGTGAAGTAAAGGTTATGAGGAAGGTCGTGAGGGGACTAAGGGTTTTGAGGGTGAGTAAGGTTATGAGGAAGGTCATGAGGGGACTAAGGTTTTGAGGGTGAGTAAGGTTATGAGGAAGGTCATGAGGGGACTAAGGTTTTGAGGGTGAGTAAGGTTATGAGGAAGGTCATGAGGGGACTAAGGTTTTGAGGGTGAGTAAGGTTATGAGGAAGGTCATGAGGGGACTAAGGGTTTTGAGGGTGAGTAAGGTTATGAGGAAGGTTCGTGAGGGGACTAAGGTTTTGAGGGTGAGTAAGGTTATGAGGAAGGTCGTGAGGGGACTAAGGGTTTTGAGGGTGAGTAAAGGTTATGAGGAAGGTCGTGAGGGGACTAAGGGTTTTGAGGGTGAGTAAGGTTATGAGGAAGGTCATGAGGGGACTAAGGTTTTGAGGGTGAGTAAGGTTATGAGGAAGGTCATGAGGGGACTAAGGGTTTTGAGGGTGAAGTAAAGGTTATGAGGAAGGTCATGAGGGGACTAAGGGTTTTGAGGATGAGTAAAGGTTGTGAGGAAGGTCGTGAGGGGACTAAGGGTTTTGAGGGTGAAGTAAAGGTTATGAGGAAGGTCATGAGGGGACTAAGGTTTTGAGGGTGAGTAAGGTTATGAGGAAGGTTCGTGAGGGGACTAAGGTTTTGAGGGTGAGTAAGGTTATGAGGAAGGTCGTGAGGGGACTAAGGGTTTTGAGGGTGAAGTAAAGGTTATGAGGAAGGTCATGAGGGGACTAAGGTTTTGAGGGTGAGTAAAGGTTATGAGGAAGGTCATGAGGGGACTAAGGGTTTTGAGGGTGAGTAAAGGTTATGAGGAAGGTCATGAGGGGACTAAGGGTTTTGAGGGTGAGTAAAGGTTGTGAGGAAGGTCGTGAGGGGACTAAGGGTTTTGAGGGTGAGTAAAGGTTGTGAGGAAGGTCGTGAGGGGACTAAGGTTTTGAGGGTGAGTAAGGTTATGAGGAAGGTCATGAGGGGACTAAGGTTTTGAGGGTGAGTAAAGGTTATGAGGAAGGTCGTGAGGGGACTAAGGGTTTTGAGGGTGAGTAAAGGTTATGAGGAAGGTCATGAGGGGACTAAGGTTTTGAGGGTGAGTAAAGGTTATGAGGAAGGTCATGAGGGGACTAAGGGTTTTGAGGGTGAGTAAAGGTTGTGAGGAAGGTCGTGAGGGGACTAAGGTTTTGAGGGTGAGTAAGGTTATGAGGAAGGTCAATGAGGGGGGGACCCTAAAGGGTTTTTTTTTTTTTTTAATTTTTCCAAAAGAAGGAACAGGGGGGCCACGTGAGGATATTCCAAAATGGGGCCCCAGTCCTCTGTTTTAACGCTACCTCGCTAACGCGGGAAATGGCGAATAGTTTAAAAGAAAAAGACTCTATATATATTTATATATTATATAATATATATATATATATTATTATATATATATATATATATATTTATATATGTATTAGTAACCCCATCACGAAATGCTGTGGCACCCCAATGATCCACAGACTATCATGCTTTTCCTAACTTTGGCATAATTATTTTTTCCTTATCATAAGAGGAAAAAACATTATGACGAAAACCCGTGCTCTCTCTCTCTCTCTCTCTCTCTCTCTCTCCTCTCTCTCTCTCTCTCTCTCTCTCTCTCTCTCGCCGTCAATACAGTCCCTCGCCTGGAACGATGCCATGAAGACCTCGCTAAATATGCTCTTCCCAGCCAGTGAACAACACTTTGATCAGTTTGTTTGTCCTGGCATAAAACCACGAGAGAAATGTGTATATATATATATATATATATATATATATATATATATATATATATATATATATATATATATATATATATATATATATATATTCGCCATGGCCCGTGTTAGCGAGGAAGCGTCACGATCAGAGGACTGAGCCTTGGAGGGAATATCCTCACTTGGCCCCCTTCTCTGTTCCTTCTTTTGAAAAAAGAACTCGAAGGAGGATTTCTAGACCCCCCCGCTCCCAGCCATTTTAGTCGCCTCCTGCAGGGAATATGTGGGAAGTATTCTTTCTTGCCCTATATATATATATATATATATATATATATATACATATATATATATATATATATATATATATATATATATATATATATATAACATACACACATGCCACCACTACATGGCTGTAGAATATAAACAATTATACATATATGAAAATAGAGTCCACGTTGGGCTATAGTTCAGGTTACAGTATGTTGGAGTATGCCGGGTCAGGCCAGGGTTCAAGTAAGGTCATTATGAGCATGATGAACCTGGGTTATACAACCAAGTGACACACATGCTCATGGGAGTAATGTATCAGGGCTTTCTAACACAGGCCCAGGTTTTACCTGTGATAACATTACAAGTTAGATTTCCTCCACTTGACCAGCGTTAGGGTATATTCCCTTCAGCTTCTCCTACCTCAGGGTAGATAGCCTTCACGATGACTCTATAAACCGTTTCGTTCAGAGTTTATCATACAGATCAACACATCACAACACATGAAGAACATCACCATTACGACCAACCTCTGACACCCGCGACGCCCTACAACACAGTAGCCAGCGATCAAGCCACAGCTGAACTGCAACATGTAGAGTAAGACGACTTAACCCTCAGAACACGACCATATAATATAACGATCTATTCCTATGACTAAGACGATTCAGTCCTTCGTGCAAGACGGCTTCACCCTATGAGCAAGATGACTATCCTCTGCGCACGAATTAGTTCTTTGAGTACGACGACTCAATCCTTCGAGTTTAGTGACCTGCATCAGACAAACATATATAGCAGCCCAACCCAGGCAGGTATAACGACTATTCACTATACTGCCACAATAAAATACGAAACATGCATGGAACAACTACACAATCATTGACAAGAAAACTTGACATGGGGATGAAATCAGTCCCAGATGAACCAAGAATGGATGACCATGTAATAGAGGCAACAGCTGAGAAGAACAGCAGTATATATCAAGCAAGACGAGTTGTGAGCGGTGAGCGCTACTCGCTAGCCCGGCCAATATGGCAAAATATCGTCTCAGGTACTTGTATATAGGAACGTACTCCTCCTACCCTGTCATGCCCTCCATGTACCTTGTACCATGTACCTTGGACCGTACTAGGGAGAACAGAGTTTCTCCAACCCACGTCCAGCAGACACTCAACTGGTTCTGTCAACACCTCTCAGTACCAGGTACCATGTACTGCACCTGGAAATGTACTAGGAAGAACGAGACGGCAGCAACACTCCTCTAAGTCATTTCTCCCCCGTACAAGAGAATATATCTATATCTATATCTATCTATCTATCTATCTATATATATATATATATATATATATATATATATATATATATATATATATATATGGGAGTATATCCAGGACCGATTTTACACCGATGTTTATACAGCGACTTCCGGGTCGTATATACTACATTTCAACGTCCGTATTTTCAGTACTAGATAACCTGATTTAACCCAATCCTGCTGTCATGACTGGCATGACCAAGTGACGTCAAGCATCTCAGTGACTGGTATCAAGTCATGTCGATCATCTCAGTGACTGGTATCAAGTCACGTCGATCATCTCAGTGACAGGCAGTGAGTCACGTTAGGGTTTTTGAGAGACAGTCAGTAAGTCACGTCAGGCCTCTGTAACAGGTGGTAGGTCATGTCAGTGGCGGGCAGCTGAGACACGTCAATCAACCTCAATGTCATGCAAACTCGAGGTAGGTACACGCCAAGCAACCTTGATCCACACACAACATCAGCCCCTCACCCTCGATGCGGCCATGAATTCGCCTACAATTTCTCTAATCCTTCCGAAACATCGGACTCATTACATACAATCGCAATCATAGCAGTTAACTGGACAAGGAGGGTTAGGCTTGCGAAAGGTCTGATATAAACTCTCCAAGACAATACGTCCAGCAGACATTTATTCAAGTCTACCCCGAGGGGTCTGATACTTCCATCTTCTCTCTCCCCACACAGTCCCAAGGGTTCTCGCTGCCGCCGGTTCAGTTTACCTAACGGCAAACATCATCATCATCATCTTTACAAATGACTCCCGCAATCACACATAAAATAATCCGTGTTTTATATGACGCACTTCTTCACATCTGGATGTGTGCGGCGCACGGAGAAAAGCACATCCAACACGGCTCGGATGCAAACATCAACTAAATGTGCATGTGTATGTGATATCACACACACACACACACACACACACACACACACACACTTATCTAAGCAAACATACACAACAAAAACCTACTCAAACACTGACAAATGCCGTCAACTAAAAGACAGCAGCTGACGCAAGCATAGGCAAACACTAACACAGGGAAAAAGACAATGATATAGACAATCAAACACACAGACAAACACACAAACAGTGATACAGGCAGTCGAGCAAACTGACAATGACGTAGACAAACACACAGACAAACAATGATACTGACAAAACACTAACAAACACTGACGCTGAGAGTCAAACGTACGGACAAACAGGGACGCTGGCATTCAAACATACAGACAGACACTGATACTGACACACAAACACACGTACAAATACTCGTACAAGTAGTCAAACACACATACAAACACAGAAACTACGGGTAAACACACAGACGAACACAGGACAAGGCTTCAAGTGATGTAGGAAGGAGACACGAAGAAAGGAAGAAATGTAAGACGTGTACCATAAAAAAATGACAAACCAAATGATTGAAAAAAGAAAATAAAGATAACTTAGCAATAAAGAACAGAACACCGCAATAACGGAGAGAGAGAGAGAGAGAGAGAGAGAGAGAGAGAGAGAGAGAGAGAGAGAGCGTGTTCCCTGGTATTGTATTCAGGCACCTCAGAATTCCCGCACTTTTCAATCCACACTCAGGACTCCAAACCCGAGACAATGCAACCGCACACACACAGTGTTTCTGGTGGTACAGAGCTGTGTTACACGCCAGCCTCTACGACCACCGCACACCCAGCCAAGACCGACGACACAGAAAAAAAAAAAAAATAAAAAAACCGTGATGGCTGCCATTCACACATTATGGACATAAACAGTCACTGAGAACAGACAGCTGTTCGTGACGGCAGCTTGCACCAACCTCCCCGCCCCTCACCGAAGTTGCCACATACCACCACTGGATCCTCATCACCGCAGGCAGACCTAATATAGTACAATTCTGGCCTGATGATTTAAATATTCATTTTGACGACATACTTATGCCTTAATTCACAGACTAAATTAATTGTTCTAAATGAACTTCCGAGTTTCATCGGAAAATGACTCTGAAACAAGAAAGAGTTAATTACGGAGTCGGTTGTTGAACGAAACATAAAATGTGTTTGATTGTGAGTTGCACGTTAATTGCCACGTCACATGTAAGACATGACCCATCTTCCAACCCAATTCATACCTAACCCAGCTAAACCTAAACCCAACCCAGCCTAACCTAGCTTACCCTGGTCAAAAACGCTGTGTGTGTGTGTGTGTGTGTGTGTGTGTGTGTGTGTGTGTGTGTGTGTGTGTGTGTGTATATATATATATATATATATATATATATATATATATATATATATATATATATATATATATATAGTCCACGGGAAAAATGAAACACGATAAGGTCCCAAGTGCACTTTTGTGTAATAATCACATCATCAAGGGAGACACAAGAAATATAAAAGTCAGTTGATATACAACGAAGAGACGTAGCTAGGACGCCATTTGGTAAAGAAGCGAGTGTCCTCTTGGACACTCACTATGTTTATCAAATGGCGTCCTAGCTACGTCTCTTCGTTGTATATCAACTGACTGTCATATTTCTCTCTTGTGTCTCCCTGATGATGTGATTATTACACGAAAGTGCACTTGGGAACTTATCGTGTTTCATTCTCCCCGTGGACTCTTACGAATATACTTGATCACGCTCAAAATTGTGATCCTTTCCAATTTATATATATAAATATATATATATATATATATATATATATATATATATATATATATATATATATATATATATATATCACGCTATAAGTCTTAACCTAAGAACAAAATAAATCAATAACAAAGCTGCATGATGACGTCACCAACACTATAGACTTACCGTATATCTTCTATAACGAAGTGTTCTCAAGACAGCGTGCATTACGTCATATACTTTACAGCATATTCATGTCGACACCCAAAATATACTATGGTTTTCCTCTACACTTGGTGTAATTTCTCTAAATATTCTTCCTTTAGGCACAGCTTTCTTATACCTTCTACTTTTTCGTATAATTCCCCTATACTTCTCTTTTTAGTATCCTTTCCCTATACTTTCCACTTTTTGGTATAATTCCCCTATACTCTCTACTTCATAAAGTTTTCCTAAACTTATACTTTATGGTATACTTTCTCCATACTCTCTAATTTGGGGATACATTTCTGATACTTTCTACTTTCTGGTATACTTTCCCTATACTTTGTCAACTTTTTGGCATACTTTCCTTCTATATTTTGGTATACTTTCCCTATAGCTTTTCTATACAAATTTCTACACTATGAAATCATGCACCACAGAGCGGGTGCACTGAGCGACTTGCACAATGTCTGTGAAATGTTCATGATGGCAATATGTTAGCCTCCTGAAGGCTGGGCTAGGACAAATACAATGATAAAACACCAAGTGACGGCTACGGTGAGGCTATACTGCCACACACTACACTCAGCTGACCAAATGGCAGCAAAATATGGGAGGAATTACTGTCAGGACCTGGGGAGGAAACACGTTATGGCCAATGTCTGCTTTTTACCTCAGGCGTTTCACATGCCCTGGTTCAGTTCATTGGCAGCACGTCGACCCCGGTATACCACATCACTCCAATTCACTCTATCCCTTGAAGGCCTTTCACCATTCAGCCCGGAGTACTTAAAAGCTTTTTCGCTTCATCCTTCCATCTCTAATTTGGTCTCCCGCTTCTCCTTGTTCCCTTCACCTCTGACAAATATATCCTCTTTGTCAACCTTTCCTTACTCATTCTCTCGATGTGACCAAACCATTTCAACACACCCTCTTCAAGTCTCACAACCACACTAATAAATAAATAAATAAATAAATAAATAAATATATATATATATATATATATATATATATATATATATATATATATATATATATATATATATATATATATATATTAAAACATCTACACACGGCATGATGAATACCACTTAGAAAATATCTCTTCCCCCAAAAAAATACTAACCATACACGTGTAAACAACTAAATTCACAAGAAAATAAAATCCCATCTAAAGTTGTTCCACCAACGCCATGAAGTCGTAAGGACCATCGCAGGCGGCTGATCCCCACGACTTTAAACCTTACGGCGCCCCTCTCGCGGATCCTGGAGGCCTGTCTTGCCTGCAGAGCTCGGTCTGGGCCCGAGCCGTATTGTAGGGTCGAAGTGGCAGGCCGGAGAGAGAGAGAGAGAGAGAGAGAGAGAGAGAGAGAGAGAGAGAGAGAGAGAGAGAGAGAGAGAGAGAGAGAGAGAGAGAGAGAGAGGAGGCGTGTGTGTGTGTGTGTGTGTGTGTGTGAGAGGCAGGAGACTGCCTGGAGGTGGGTGTGTAAATGAAAGCCAGACGTAGCGAATCATACTCACCTCTTCATCTCGTCTGGACAAAGGCTCCTGAGAGGGACGTAGTCTGCGCTACCTGACGACAACACGTACCTACCCAGCTCCTGCTTCCACCCACCCACCCTCGCCATCTTCACCCCCAGGTGTCGTTATGCATGAGTGTGCAACATGGAGGACTTAATGTAGACAACTGAGGTGGAGGGATGAAGACGTGGGTGGGTGGGTGGTTTCAGTAGGCAACGTGGAGCGTTCAACGAACGGATCAAAGTGCGCTGGTTGACTGGTCAGTTAAGAGGTTAACCTGACTTGTTAAGGGACACTGAGATAGTTAAGGACTAACTACCACTTTCTAACAATACGTAATTAGGTAAAGACACTAATCAACACCGTCATTGTTCCTCAAGTACGCGTTCTCAGCGATAATCTCAACACTCTCACGAAACTTACAATTTCTTAATGACAAGATGGTTTAACCTCTGACCTGGCCCTTTAAGGGTCAGGTCAGAGGTTAAGACTCCATACCAAGAATATCATAAAAGTTGCCGCCCTTAATACTGGACTACAAGAACGAGGTCTGACGAGTTGGCTTCGAGAAATCAATGTTTTCTTCGTAGTGTCTGGGGGTCAATGCCTTCATATGTGTTCGAAACAAACCATCATCCTGAACTGAGGCTGAGCCAATCACGTGGCTGATGCCTCCCACATACGTCCACACCTTCTGCATGACGTGTCGTCCAGGTCAACCCCGTTGCATGACGTGTCGTCCAGGTCAACCCCGTTGCATGACGTGTCGTCCAGGTCAACCCCGTTGCATGACGTGTCGTCCAGGTCAACCCAGTTGCATGACGTGTCGTCCAGGTCAACCCCGTTGCATGACGTGTCGTCCAGGTCAACCCCGTTGCATGACGTGTCGTCCAGGTCAACCCCGTTGCATGACGTGTCGTCCAGGTAAACCCCGTTTTCGTCAGGGGAATCCGGGTATATAGAAGCCGGGATATAACAGCGTTATACAAGATGGTATCAAACATAAGCCTTAATGACACGAGTACACTAGGCCTATCACCGAGGTTATCCATGATCAGACACTCACGATGGACTTCGCTATGGACGCACGCTCAACAACACAACATGAACGTCTGGGGAACAGCTCAGTGCATAAACATCCTGATAAACAAGCAAAAGTTTGAGAGAAAAAAAGAAAACTTTAAACCTGAGGAGATATGCCAGGAGATGGGGGCTCGAACGAGTGAACGCTAAACACAACGCCAGGACGAACTACAACGAGGCAGGCACAGGGAGGGTGTAAGTGTGCTCAGTTTTATATCCTGGACGAAAAAAAACTGAAGAAATTGTTCAAGATTTTTTTTTTCCAGTTGGTGAATGCAGAGTGACGTGGACGGCCTTAACGACCCTGGCAGCTGAGAGGCCTTAAGCCAAACGACCAACCTAGTTAGTGCAATTATCTACCTATAATGACCAATGTTGGTACAGTACTGGTAGGAGCTGTACACTCGTGACCTACTCACTCACTCTTTCCAACATTCTCCATCACACAACTTTCTAATTTTCAATAATCTGTCTGCAATCACCATGGCGGCGTAAAAAGAATAAATGTAAACAAAATCCTGCTCTACTAGACAGAAGCAAACAAGAGGCATCATCTTCCCTACCCTGACGACCAAATGAACAGTTGTTTACCTCGTGGAATCGGTTTTTTTTGGAGCCGGGAGTGAATCCTGGCGCTGCGGGGCTGGCAACACACACACACACACAAGATGGTCTAGCCATTTCCAACTGCTCTACAGCCCCGGAGTTTATCGCCTCCCACCGAACACGACCCTCATTCTTCAGGCCCACGGATGGTGTAAACACACTAAAACTATCATTAACCTCTCAAAGGCCCCGGAGAAGAATGGTGGGATGCGTGCCACCCGATCACTTCTTAATCCACCGGACCTGAACCTGGGGACGCAACCTGTGTGTCAAGGCGCGCGCACGCGGGGGGCCGGCACGTCACTGTCTGGGAGATTTTGCATACGACGGAGGAAGGGGATTTAAATACGTGGGCTGTGGGTTATCTACGACCGATAGAGAGATTAGATAGATAGATAAAAGATAGGTAGAGAAAGAGACAAACTTCAGACGAGATTTTTGCCAAAAGGCAGGGCTAGCGCGTAGCTCTCACCGCAGGAAAATACAACATTACGAAGAACGAGTGGTTCGTTCCGCGCTGCCAAATGTTGGGTGTGTTGTGGGAGATGGCGTGTATGTGGACTGATAGGCAAGCTGCCCACGTGTGAATGAAGAGTTGGAAGGTGAGACACCTACCTCATTCAAGGGAGTGAAACTTAACAGCCACTTAACAGCTCGCTCAGTCCGCAGCCAGCATCAACCCTCGCGATACCTCCCAGAGAGAGAGAGAGAGAGAGAGAGAGAGAGAGAGAGAGAGAGAGAGAGAGAGAGAGAGAGAGAGAGAGAAGCAATGAACCTGTTTATGTATAATTTCCCTCCGTGTGACGCATAATTCCCCGGTCTCTGGGGTATAATCCCCGCCCCCCCTCGGCGAGTGATCTATAATGCGCTGTTGCTGACGCTCGGCGTTAACTCGCCCAGCACTCACGGGTCACCAACGACTGTCATTAAACGGCTCAAGCCCAGCCAGCGACATCACGACGCACACACCGTCTCAGGCTGCTACCGTCATCCCACACACACACACACACACACACACACACACATAAGTCTGGGTCAGACTCCTGTGGTAGAGGCCCAGACTTGAAGTACAGGAGCGAGGGAGGATGTATATAGGTGGGATGTATATAGCTGGGATGTATATAGGTGGGAGCTAACCTTCTGCTCCTGCGTGGAGGCCACTCCCCCGAGCTGTGTGTTGACCATCAGTAGAGGGAAACCATCACCACAGGACCGAGGGTTGGGGAACCGATGGTTCGAGCACCCCAGGAAGGGGTCAGAATAATGATAACCACCAAGATCTGGCCGCCTTGAATGAAGGACTCTCGGCCATCACTACACTACCCCGTCACTGGCTACTTAACAGCTGTACGATACTTAACAGCTGCGCGATACTTGACAGCTGTACGATACTTGACAGCTGTACGAGGAACGTGAAAGTTTCCCGGAGATAGACTTACACCATCGTCAAGTGTCACCAGACTGGCTGGTACATCCTCATCCTCCCTCCACGATGCTTCTCTGGTCAAGTGTTCAAACCCTGAAGTGTAGTAGGCTTTGGCCTTAACGATGAAATGTAACATCATAATGGTTTATCATGCTCACAGCTTTGATCATATGAATCCAGACGACAAGATGTGGGCTTCTCAATGATCATATGAATCCAGACGACAAGATGTGGGCTTCTCAATGATCATATGAATCCAGACGACAAGATGTGGGCTTCTCAATGATCATATGAATCCAGACGACAAGATGTGGGCTTCTCAATGATCATATGAATCCAGACGACAAGATGTGGGCTTCTCAATGAAGCGGTGTTGTGGAAAATGCCCTAATTCCAACCAGTCTGAATCCAGGGAATGGTTGTCCAAGACTGAGGAAGACGTGGAGGATGGGGGGAGAACAAAAAAGCAGAGGACTGATGATGATCACATGATATGGATGACTATGGTTCGTGTCGTACAAAAGGAATTCAAACGACCACAGGCCACTGGGTCCTGACGAGGCTGTTTGTGATAACAGACCAGAAATTCATGGATCAGCGTTGTGGGAGTAGAAAGACATACAGATTCTTCAAGGACAAAATGCCGGTAAGCTTTACACTTAGCATTAGCCTGAACTGAAATATAACAGTCGCTGGGCACATTAACAGAGATATACAACATGAACCTTACATTCAGAACCCATCCCAAGTGACACACGAAAGAATGGACGGCAAGGATCATCCTGCCAAAACCGAGAATTTAGTGAACTACGAAGTACCACTGGCCTCAGAGCAGTCTTCCACGACCGATCTCTGGTGGGACCTTGTGCCATGAAGATGGAGGAGTAGCCAGAGGAGTCTCGCCATGCACGAACAACCTCCCTCCCTCCCTTGCACGAACACCCTCCCTCCCATGCACGAACACCCTCCCTCCCTTGCACGAAAACCCTCCCTCCCATTCACGAACACCCTCCCTCCCTTGCACGAACACCCTCCCTCCCATGCACGAACACCCTCCCTCCCTTGCACGAACACACTCCCTCCCATGCACGAACACCCTCCCTCCCATGCACGAACACCCTCCCTCCCATGCACGAACACCCTCCCTCCCTTGCACGAACACCCTCCCTCCCTTGCACGAAAACCCTCCCTCCCATGCACGAACACCCTCCCTCCCATGCACGAACACCCTCCCTCCCTTGCACGAACACCCTCCCTCCCTTGCACGAACACCCTCCCTCCCTTGCACGAACATACCCTCCCTCCCATGCACGAACACCCTCCCTCCCTTGCACGAACACCTTCCCTCCCTCCCTCATGTCCTTCATCACCACCGCCAGACAGGCGTCTATCCTCTAGCTGACCGCCTCAACCATCAACACCACCCGCACCTGGGCACTTTCTAGCAATCTACCTCACTTCAGACTCCTCACCACCTGTCAAATATCATCTAAAATGTTAAGTTCTTATCAAAATGGAATCCAATCAACTTAGTGGAAAATTCATCGTTAATCTATACACACATTTCATTCAGGTTTTCCTATTCTTATGTTAAATTAGTTCAAAATGGACATACTGTGTAGACTTTGGCTCCGCCATACGAGTATAAATTTACAAAAACTGTTTGAACGTTTCACACATTCCTATATATTCACTACGATGGACATACTGCACATATTTGGGTTCTGCCATAGAGTGTGAATTTAAAAAAAAAAAATGCATCGGACGGTCATACATTCTCTCTGTGTCACTATCAACAGCATTCCTAACGTGAGGTGTGTGTGTGTAAACCCTGATCAACGTGGTCTGAGGTGTGAGGGAGCCACACAACACAGGACCACAGCCTCCTCCTCTGGGTGTCTGACTTCGCTGGGGAGTGAGTGTTGGTGGGTCGGGTCTCAACCACCGCGGCCACCAGGCAAGGGTCATTCACTCACTGGTCGGCCGGTGTTGTAGTGACACGTACCACAACACAACACCGGCCCACATGCGTGCCCCACTAACCCAAGTCTTGCCCTCTGTGTGCAGTATCTACCATATCATGACCTGCGGATCACACACACACACACACACACACACACACACACACACACACGGAAGAGGACGGAGAGACAAGCTTTGGTGGTGTTGGAGAAGCCAGAGTTGAGGAAGACAGTTACCCTTGTAGGGAAAATGATGTGGTGGTGGTGAAATGGTGTTGGAGAAGCCATAGTTGAGGGAGATAGTTACCCTTGTAGGGAAAATGATGTGGTGGTGGTGAAATGATGTTGAAGAAGCCAGAGTTGAGGGAGATAGTTACCCTTGTAGGGAAAATGATGTGGTGGTGGTGAAATGATGTTGGAGAAGCCAGAGTTGAGGGAGATAGTTACCCTTGTAGGGAAAATGATGTGGTGGTGGTGAAATGGTGTTGAAGAAGCCAGAGTTGAGGGTGAGCTCTATCTTCGTAGGGGAGATGATGTGGTGGTGATGGCAGCGTGGAGAGTGGTATAAAAACTGTGGTTGTGATAGAAAGTTGTGTTGGAGTTGGGAAGGTTGTGGCGTGGACGTAAGTTGTGGTAGAGACGAGGTTGTGATCCCCACCACCAACATGCAATCTTCATCTTCAGTAAGTATACCACCATCATACCCCCAGTATACTCTCGCAGCTGCCTTATCACCAATTAATATAACACAATCATACCTCCAATATACTCTCCCAGTAGCCTTATCACTGGTTAGTATAACACAATCATACCCCCAATATACTCTCCCAGTAGCCTTATCACTGGTTAGTATAACACAATCATACCCCCAATATACTCTCCCAGTAGCCTTATCACCAGTAAGTATACCACCATCATACCACCAGTTTCCTCACGACACCATCTGTGGTCCTCAACCATCCAAGGGAGGGAGGGAGGGAGGGAGGCTGCTGGAGAGCCAGGACAGAGTCATGGTGAGCTAAAGTCTAGCCATTATAGTGTCATATTTCTATATTTATGAGACGTGGAGGTCGATAGCCCCAGGAAGATCCTTTCAGAAAATGGCACGAAGCAACGTACATCACGGGCCACTGCACTGCTCACTTCCAGAGCTCGGGGACATTCTACACTCGCTCTCCAGGTGTGTGGCGCTGAATGCCAAGGGTAATCTACACTAATACACATTAAACTTGGACAGACATGGGAAAACATGGTAAAGCCAGATAACAGAGGACCTGATGGTCTATGACGAGGTTGTCTGATGGAGGACAGGCCATGGGAGGAGGAGATAACAGAAGACCTGATGGTCCATGGCTAGGTTATCTGCCGGAGGACAGTACATGGGAGGGATAGATAACAGGAGACCTGATGGTCCATGACCAGGTTATCTGCTGGAGGACAGCACATGAGAAGGACAGATATCAGGAGACCTGATGGGCCATGACCAGGTTACCTGCTGGAGGACAGTACATGGGAAGGACAGATAACAGGAGACCTGATGGGCCATGACCAGGTTACCTGCTGGAGGACAGTACATGGGAAGGACAGATAACAGGAGACCTGATGGTCCATGACCAGGTTATCTGCTGGAGGACAGTACATGGGAAGGACAGATAACAGGAGACCTGATGGGCCATGACCAGGTTATCTGTTGGAGGACAGTACATGGGAAGGACAGATAACAAGAGACCTGATGGTCCATGACCAGGTTATCTGCTGGAGGGCAGTACACGGGAAGGACAGATAACAGGAGACCTGATGGTTCATGACCAGGTTATCTGCTGGAGGACAGTACATGGGAAGGACAGATAACAGGAGACCTGATGGTCCATGACCAGGTTATCTGCTGGAGGACAGTACATGGGAAGGACAGATAACAGGAGACCTGATGGTCCATGACCAGGTTATCTGCTGGAGGACAGTACATGGGAAGGACAGATAACAGGAGACCTGATGGTCCATGACCAGGTTATCTGCTGGAGGGCAGTACACGGGAAGGACAGATAACAGGAGACCTGATGGTCCATGACCAGGTTATCTGCTGGAGGGCAGTACACGGGAAGGACTATCTGCTGGAAAACAGTGATACGTCTGGGGAGAGGAGAGTAAATCCAGAAGGCTCCTGGATGGCCATTCTCAATGATGTTAGCCCCACGGGAACTTGGGAAGGTCCATCTCGTCTCCTGAACACAGTATGGGAGCGACAAGGCGCTGTCCACTGGTGCAGATCATCGAACACCAAACATCTACCTTCCTGTAGTACAACACCACGAAACATGAAGGACCATAAAGCTAATTCTATATCAAAGAAGGTGGGAAGTCTGGGCAAGTTCCTAACCACCGTCAGGCGTAAATAGGAAAGAAAGGAAGCAATTTTTGCGCATCGTTTGAAAAAAAAAAAACAGCCTTGTGTTGGGTGATGATGTGTGTGTGGTGGACAGAATACACGACAGACCAGGAGTGTGATCTGACAAGACGGTGGACAGGAATCTTCCAATACCACTCGATCGAACTGGTTCTCTCTATATTAATCCCTCGATCACGACGGTACGACCTTTTTGAAGACGACGGCACGACCTCTGGGTCAGATGGCTCTGGTCTATGAGCAGAGAGAACAGAACCACCATGAGCCAAGGGTCGTGACGTCATGCTCCAGGGTCGTGTCGTCGTGATGAAGGGTCGTACCGTCGTGTTCAAGAACTGTACTATCGCGGTCAAAGGTCGTACGACCAAGAGGTCAAGGGTAATGACGCTGTAAATATAAAAAAATGGTAATTCAGTTATTCCAATGTCAATACCCTTATACATTACAGCATGTACGTTACTTACAATACGTTTTCTTTCTAAAAAACACACTTCCCAAACAACCACGACACAACGATAACCTAGAAACGGGAGGCTCAACAATTATTGCGTCACCCGTCTCCACCCAGCACTGAGGAGAGATAAGGTACAACATTCAGAAAACGGGATGAATGGGGGACTCGCGTTGATAGCGCCGTCCACAGCGAGGGAAGACTCGTCCCCTGATATGGCTGTACGTGAACACGTTGCTCGACTACACTAGAGACAGAGGAGTCGATGGAAACTTAACACAGAAGGCAAGAGGAAGAAGATGCGAGTACGTTGCACAATGTGCATGATCATTAAGGGCCATATACAGGTCTGTTACTGTGTGAATTCCTCCTCCGTAACTCCTTTGCAAGACGGACCTGGCCCTCGGTGTAGCTTGAGACTAACACCGCTGGTTGTGGTGTACGTTTCCTGCGGTTGTTTTATGGTCTACATTAATAAACGTGGTCTCTGGCTCAGCACCGGCACCGGAAAATAGTAGTGGGGCGTCAAGAACGTGCTGGACGGAGCGAGGGAGGTATGGACAGATGACGATATTCCTACTGTGTTTTACGAGGAGCCAGATCGTGTGGTGTACTAGAGCTGATGGCTGCCAGTGTGAAAGCTTATTGTAGACTGAGCTATACTGTGTCAGTATTTACCCAGCAGGACATTGTAATCATGTCCAACTCGCTTCATATTACATACTGATATTTCTGTAACCAGTGAGTATCGGACGTACCTTCGTAACAAAATATCTTCAACTGGAAATTACCTCACCAACAAACCCGACAGATATTGACGTAAAGTTATGACACACCTTGTGTGTGTGTGTGTGTGTGTGTGTGTGTGTGTGTGTGTGTGTGTTTGTGTGTGTGTTACTGGAGTCTGCCTGCTTGACCCGAGGGGAGAGACGCCTTTAGCAAGGCTGCATCACTGAGAGTACAACAGAATAGTCTCGTTAAAGAACGTCTCACTTCAAAGCAGTTTGCAGTTACCTTGTACTGGAGATAGCGCAGCCCTGGGCTGCACGAGCCATTACAAAAGTCCCTAACACCAGGACCGTCTCACAGACTGACTGTGGAATATATATATATATATATATATATATATATATATATATATATATATATATATATACACACACCACCTCGACCAAAACACCCTATATCTGCCACTCTGTCATCAAACACATTCAGCAAACCTTCAAAATACTCACTCCATCTCTTCACATCACCTACTACTTGTTATTACCTCCCCATTAGCCTCCTTCACCGATGTTCCCATTTGTTCTCTTTATTTATATATATATATATATATATATATATATATATATATATATATATATATATATATATATATATATATATATATATATATATATATATCATATTAACCAACAGCCAGGATCGAACCCGGGACCCTTGTGCGGCAGGCGGGAGCACTATTGCTAGGCTATCCTAGGAGTAGTGCTACCGCCTGCCACGCAGGGATCTCGGGCTCGATCCTGGCTGTTGCAAGTTTGTATGTTATATGGCCGTGCGCGTTCATATGCAATATATATATATATATATATATATATATATATATATATATATATATATATATATATATATATATATATATATGTACCATTTATGGATCTGGAGAAGGCATATGATAGAATTGATAGAGATGCTCTGTGGAAGGTATTAAGAATAAAGAATATATGGTGTGGGAGGCAAGTTGTTAGAAGCAGTGAAAAGTTTTTATCGAGGATGTAAGGTATGTGTACGTCTAGGAAGAGAGGAAAGTGATTGGTTCTCATTGAATGTAGGTTTGCGGCAGGGGTGTGTGATGTCTCCATGGTTGTTTAATTTGTTTATGGATGGGGTTGTTAGGGAGGTGAATGCAAGAGTTTTGGAAAGAGGGGCAAGTATGAAGTCTGTTGGGGATGAGAGAGCTTGGGAAGTGAGTCAGTTGTTGTTCGCTGATGATACGACGCTGGTGGCTGATTCATGTGAGAAACTGCAGAAGCTGGTGAATGAGTTTGGTAAAGTGTGTGAAGGAAGAAAGTTAAGAGTAAATGTGAATAAGAGCAAGGTAATTAGGTACAGTAGGGTTGAGGGTCAAGTCAATTGGGAGGTAAGTTTGAATGGAGAAAAACTGGAGGAAGTAAAGTGTTTTAGATATCTGGGAGTGGATCTGGCAGTGGATGGAACCATGGAAGCGGAAGTGGATCATAGGGTGGGGGAGGGGGCGAAAATCCTGGGAGCCTTGAAGAATGTGTGGAAGTCGAGAACATTATCTCGGAAAGCAAAAATGGGTATGTTTGAAGGAATAGTGGTTCCAACAATGTTGTATGGTTGCGAGGCGTGGGCTATGGATAGAGTTGTGCGCAGGAGGATGGATGTGCTGGAAATGAGATGTTTGAGGACAATGTGTGGTGTGAGGTGGTTTGATCGAGTAAGTAACGTAAGGGTAAGAGAGATGTGTGGAAATAAAAAGAGCGTGGTTGAGAGAGCAGAAGAGGGTGTTTTGAAATGGTTTGGGCACATGGAGAGAATGAGTGAGGAAAGATTGACCAAGAGGATATATGTGTCGGAGGTGGAGGGAACGAGAAGTGGGAGACCAAATTGGAGGTGGAAAGATGGAGTGAAAAAGATTTTGTGTGATCGGGGCCTGAACATGCAGGAGGGTGAAAGGAGGGCAAGGAATAGAGTGAATTGGATCGATGTGGTATACCGGGGTTGACGTGCTGTCAGTGGATTGAATCAGGGCATGTGAAGCGTCTGGGGTAAACCATGGAAAGCTGTGTAGGTATGTATATTTGCGTGTGTGGACGTATGTATATACATGTGTATGGGGGTGGGTTGGGCCATTTCTTTCGTCTGTTTCCTTGCGCTACCTCGCAAACGCGGGAGACAGCGACAAAGCAAAAAAAAAAAAAAAAAAAAAAAAAATATATATATATATATATATATATATATGTGTGTGTGTGTGTGTGTGTGTGTGTGTGTGTGTGTGTGCCTTTCCTTGCTGTGGACATTAGTTGAGTGACGCCTATGAATAATAATATTAACAACGACAACAAAATTAACACCGACAGCAATGGTAACATTTTTCTAGTGAAGGACCCACCCATCAATAACACTATTCTTCATAATGTCATTAACACGGTTTACGGGTTATGAACTGATGCCATCTGATAAATGACTTTGTTGGCGAAATTCTTTGTGAGACACCAACGTACATACATCTTCTAATACACTTCCCTCTTACATATGATAATCAATACATACATACTTTTATTTATTGAGATATTCCATCTCTCAGGAAACGGAGAATGTGAATTCATCATCAACATATTGGAATCAGAATATTTATGTAAATCACCTGAATATCTATACCAAAGAATTGTGTCCTAGCCTTCGCAAGGCATCCATAACATCCAAGATTATAATATAATTCATGTAAATATCTTCATCCCAACAGACAGCAGAGTACACGTGTTGTATACGAGTGTACTGTACTGGTCTGTGCACTATACACTCACGTGTCCTGGTGGGTGTTACTCTGCACAGTAAAATGTAATTACAAGTATTACACGTTTGTAATGACAGTACATGTTTGTCATGACAGTAAACGTTTGTAATGACAGTACACGTTTGTCATGACAGTAAACGTTTGTAATGACAGTACATGTTTGTCATGACAGTAAACGTTTGTAATGACAGTACATGTTTGTCATGACAGTAAACGTTTGTAATGACAGTACACGTTTGTCATTACAGTACACGTTTGTCATTACAGTACACGTTTGACAATACAGTACACGTTTGTCAATACAGTACACGTTTGTCATTACAGTACACGTCTGTCAATACAGTACACGTCTGTCATTACAGTACACGTTTGTCATTACAGTACACGTTTGTCAATACAGTACACGTTTGTCAATACAGTACACGTTTGTCATTACAGTACACGTTTGTCAATACAGTACACGTCTGTCAATACAGTACACGTCTGTCATTACAGTACACGTTTGTCATTATAGTACATGTTTGTTAGGTACTTTTAGCATTCTAAGGTCAATGTATCGTCCTGCCACACACCACATTACAACCCTAGCGAGAGTAGTCGTCATAAATCCCATTAAGATATAAAATACTCAGCACAACAAACCATCATTAAAAATGGCAAAACATAAAAAGACACAAAACACAAAAGGGAATAAAAAGAAAATAAAAATAAAAAGATTTTTTTTTCGTTCGCTAATGAACGGTTCAAATCTCATTGAAATAATCACATCAGCGGCAATTCCAACCACCCCTTCCCCCCCCCCCCACGCCACCCGTCACTGAAAAAACAAGAAAGTAAAATTTTCTTTTTTTTCATATACGTGAGTTCCCACAGTGCCTCCAGGTTCGCCTCGCTGAACAAATACAAATATATGAACTCGTGTTAATCATGTCAGTTATTGCACTGTCTTGTATATATAGAGTACAAAAGCTGGCAGGACGTATGTCATATATATATATATATATATATATATATATATATATATATATATATATATATATATATATATATATATATATATATATATATCCATTCTATTCTTTTTCTTATTATACTTTGTCGCTGTCTCCCCCGTTAGCGAGGTAGCGCAAAATAACAGACGAAAGAATGGCGGATGAGTGAGGAAAGATTGACCAAGAGGATATATGTGGCAGAGGTGGAGGGAACGAGGAGAAGTGGGAGACCAAATTACTTCACCTGAGACCATCATTCACCTGAGTCTTATTACTTTACCTGAGACCATCGTTCACCTGAGTCTTATTACTTCACCTGAGACCATCATTCACCTGAGTCTTATTACTTCACCTGAGACCATCATTCACCTGAGTCTTATTACTTCACCTGAGACCATCATTCACCTGAGTCGTATTACTTCACCTGAGTCTTATTACTTCACCTGAGACCATCATTCACCTGAGTCTTATCACTTCACCTAAGACCATCATTCACCTGAGTCATATTACTTCACCTGAGTCTTATTACTTCACCTGAGACCATCATTCACCTGAGTCTTATTACTTCACCTGAGACCATCATTCACCTGAGTCTTATTACTTCACCTGAGACCATCATTCACCTGAGTCGTATTACTTCACCTGAGTCTTATTACTTCACCTGAGACCATCATTCACCTGAGTCTTATCACTTCACCTAAGACCATCATTCACCTGAGTCATATTACTTCACCTGAGTCTTATTACTTCACCTGAGACCATCATTCACCTGAGTCTTATTACTTCACCTAAGACCATCATTCACCTGAGTTATATTACTTCACCTGAGTCTTATTACTTCACCTGAGACCATCATTCACCTGAGTCTTATTACTTCACCTAAGACCATCGTTCGCGTGAAATCGTCACTAGAAACATCCCTTTTCCGTAGGTGACTCAATGTTTCTCTGTCCATCTGCCTCACTGTCGTCTACCAACTATATTTTCCGTCTCAAAATATATCATTCCTTCACTTCATGAATCAATCTCGAGGGTTTATTACATGGCTGATCGCATGTCGCTCCCGGTAATAAAATGTAACGAGTTGAAATATTAGGATGAAATTATTACCTCGCATGTTAACTGCCTGC
The DNA here is from genome assembly GCF_036320965.1 of Panulirus ornatus. Taxonomy (NCBI): domain Eukaryota; kingdom Metazoa; phylum Arthropoda; class Malacostraca; order Decapoda; family Palinuridae; genus Panulirus; species Panulirus ornatus. Next base: position 15,977,885 of record NC_092235.1, read on the forward strand.
ATAAAATCGTAATCACAGTAATGCACACTCAAATTACGGACGAGAGAGAGAGAGAGTACGACGCAGTCGAAATACGAGGCGGCTGCCGTGTGGTGCGACGCTGTCTGGAGTCTGGCGTGTAACTGGCGAAACATCTGTCAAACGAGCAGCGCGGCAGTTTTAAACGACCGCTCCAGCAGTTTCCCCTGGCCACGAGAGGCCACCAAGACGGACGTGAAGGGACCAGCGCGAGACAACTCAGGCCCGGTGGAGGTGTGTGTGTGTGTGTGTCTCAGGTGTAGCACGGGTTAAGACGTGACTGGCTGACGACACTAGGCGGTGGGGGGACGTGACCAGATCGCGCCACTACGTATGTACATCAGGCAAGTATGTACATCCTGGCTCTGGGTAATCAGGGTATTGCCACGTCCCTCGCATCGTGGTGGTGAGATGGTGGAGCAGAAGAGGTATCACGTCCACCCGTGGATGAGTTGGAGTAGTTACAATCACCAGCCTGGGAGTTGTGCGAGACACCTCACCTGCTGCAGAATTACATTTTATTTTTCAAGTTAAACTTTATTTTTTTTTTTTTTCAAACAACCCTGTCGTGGGCCAATCAGGCCTCCTGTTGTCTGATTCATGTAAACCGTATTTTCTTAATCTCAGTAATAAAGTTCTACTTTAAGTTCTCGAGATTATCAAATTTTTTTGCTTTGTGTCAGGGAAAAGTGACAAGTGATTGCATTATTTATCAACCATTTATCGTCTGTTATACTTTAAGAGTAAGTTTAGTTTGACTCATAATAATGTCAAACTGGGTTAAAATGTGACTCTGGATGATTTTTGCTGTGCAGTCAACGAGAAAATGCTTCAAGTGGAGATCTAATACGAGGTCACTGGCGGACAGGTGATCACCTGGGGGTACAACAGAAGCGAGGATTCGCAATGAACTCTAGCGAACAGTGGTTTGGTGAGACGCTGAGGCGCTCTGTCTGCACGTGACCTAACGTTGGCCATAGGATCGAGCCAGAGGACAGCAGGAGCATCGGAAACTGTGTAGCGTCTCTCATAGGTGGCACCAGGATCGTGTGACGGGATAAATCTCCCAGGACGAGCGCTTGTATGGAAGCCAAGACGGTCGACAACGTGTTGATGTGGCCGCATGGCGCAATGATACATGTCATAACACCGGGTTACAGTGTCCTTTAGAGCCAGTTAGATCGTATGTAGGTGTGTGTAGCCTCAACTTCCACCTCTCTCCCAACCACACTAGGGTTACAGTGTCCTTTAGAGCCAGTTAGATCGTATGTAGGTGTGTGTAGACTCAGCTTCCATCTCCCTCCCGACCACACTAAGTTAAAACTGAGACCAATTTCCTCTATGGACACACTACTGAGATGGTACATCTTCCTAACATGTGCGTTTAGCTGTTTTTTTGACACTGGATAAGTAACTTCTCATCAAATTTGTTATGCACGGGGGTTTCACCTTTTTTACTACCCCCTCCCCGCCACACGAAACAAATCAAGGTACTGAAAGATTTTCCAGGGACGTACAGCCCTGGCCACTATCTTTATATCACTTCCAAACGGCGCCTCCACTTCGTCAACTCAAGATCCCCGAGCAATGGGAATTTCTTCACTACTGTGCACACCACCACCACCCCTGCAGCGCCCACGATGGTCTAAAGCCAGGGATCTCATGGTACAGAGATGGAAGGAGAAACATCAACGCAGGGGAACTATGGTCCTCGTTTTGTCTGTCCCTTTCCGACAACTTTCCTCCTTCAGGAGCCAGATGTAAAAACAGCCACGAGAGCGAATTAATCTCCTCACGCTTCTTCTCGTATTCTCTTCCCCTTTCATCTGAGACGTCCATGACACTGGCATGTTTCTCGCCATACCAAGTTGGCATCACAGACTTTCGTGGAAAATTCAACATCTCACAACTTTTCTCTCGTCGCCTCCCAAAGAACATCCCACCTCTTCTTCATCCTTGGAAGCCTTCTATGTCCGGCTTTCTTATCCCCATCCTTACTGGTACATCATCATCACTCACAAATGACTAACCTCATCACCATCTTGTAAACCCCCCCGCGACGGTTGTTTTATGACCCAACACTTCAGTGGCTGTTAAATGTCACTCCTTTGCCCCAGGTCTTTCCCCTCTGCCTCACCCACATAAGCGCGGCTGGCGTTCAGTCCACAAGCGTACAAATTTCTCCATCTCTCACGTGACACTTGGTAACACGTTCAATCACACGACTTGCTCTTCGTAATTCTAAATCTTCCTGAGGCGAGAGCCACGCGCTGGCCCTACCACCAATATGACAACATCTCGTCATAAGCACATCATTCATACAGACGCAGCATTGCCACAGCTCCTCTCTCTCTCTCTCTCTCTCTCTCTCTCTCTCTCTCTCTCTCTCTCTCTCTCTCTCTCTCTCTCTCTCTCTCTTATTTGACGACTTACTTCAACATCCTCCGTCCTATATGTACACACACACACACACACACACACACATACATGCATCAGTAAGGAAGGCCACTATCCACTCCACTCAACTCCTCCTACTGAACGTTCTCACAAAGACGGCGAGTACATACATAAAGCAAGACACAGACACACAAGCAAGACACACAACCACACAAAGAGAAACGTATGAGAAAATATAAGCCGGCCGGTGAGATCTGCCACCGCTAAATCTAAAAAGGCTTTTACATGAGACCTGAGAATGGGCGAGAAAAAGTAGAACGCTGGCAAAAGTTGTTAGGGCGTGGAGCATGACGGAAAAGGTGAAGCAGAGAGAGAGAGAGAGAGAGAGAGAGAGAGAGAGAGAGAGAGAGAGAGAAAGAGAGAGAGAGAATAAGAGAGGGAAGACAGAGAAAGAGGAAAGAGACTGAATAAATGAAAAGGTGAACCAGGAAGAAGCAGCGAAACACAAATGCAGATGACAGATACAAGGAGGGGGAACACGAAGGAACAGAGACGCGATTCCAAGCGATATATATATATATATATATATATATATATATATATATATATATATATATATATATTTCATATTATAATTAGTCGCTGCCTCCCGCGTTAGCGAGGTAGCGCAAGGAATGGCCCAACCAATCAATATCATTGATATATATATATATATATATATATATATATATATATATATATATATATATATATATATATATATATATATATATGCAGTCTCAACAGTCCGGACTCACAGGCTGAAGTCGTTTATTTACCTTCAGTTCAACACATGTTCGAAGTAAATATTAAATTCTGGCAGCGAGTCCAGAATATTGGGACACTGTATGTGCGAAAAAGGATATGAACACGAGAGGAGCAGGCGCTGTAGATGCCACCAGCAAGAACAACAAAGTAACAATAACAAAATGAGCACCACGGCCAGCGTGGGTCACCCACCACATGATAATCAGCCACAACGGGAGCTGGTTAAGAAATACTGTGATGTCTCGGTGTCTCGTGAGTTGATCGAGGCTTTGTCCTCGCGAGAGTCAAGAGACAATTTATATGTCATCTCTAATCGGTAGATATCAAACCCAAGTTTATGGTGATTACTGAATTAATTTCTTCACTGATTTTCTTCTTTCTCCTCGCCGGTGATGGCCCTGGCTGGGGTACGGGAGATGTAAAACTACCGGGAAATGAAACCTATACTGTTCGTCTGTCCACATCTTAACACCAAGTCCAGACGGCCATGATTGGGGTCTTCTGTCCTTCTACTCTTTTGCCATATCACTGTGTGTGTGTGTGTGTGTGTGTGTGTGTGTGTGTGTGTGTGTGTGTGTGTGTGTGTGTGTGTGTGTGTGTGTGTGTGTGTGTGTGTGTGTGTGTGTGTGCGTGTGTGTGTGTGTGTGTGTGTGTAGGGAGGAAGGGAGAGGCGGATAAGCTACTACTCTACCTCCCGTGCGCCACCCTTGATACAAGACCCAACAAATATTCCAGAGTAACAGCGGAGACATGCAGGGAGACTCTGGCTCCTCCGTACGTTTACTTTATTCTTCAATATATTGTCCAGCCGCAGGGAGACACCAGACACCACCGTCTGTGGCCGAATCCAACCAACAACCCACACACTACACTATGTATCTTCTCTATGTGACCAAGGCAATACATACGGTCACGTCGAGGCCAAGCCTGGAAGGATGGAAAGGTACAAAAGATATATATATATATATATATATATATATATATATATATATATATATATATATATATATATATAGAGAGAGAGAGAGAGAGAGAGAGAGAGAGAGAGAGAGAGAGAGAGAGAGAGAGGAGAGAGAGAAAGAGAGAGAGAGAGAGAGAGAGAGAGAGAGAGAGAGAGAGAGAGAGAGAGAGAGAGAGAGAGAGAGAACAAGACTTTTTTGAGGAGACTGAAAGCTTGTTCTTCTAATGGAACGAGTCGTGCTTGAGGTCCAAGCTGACCAGACAATCTATAACGTTAAATACAAATCATGAGCCTCTCCTCTCCTGACCCGCATGGAGAACTCTCGTACTATCCACCTCCCTTACACACGATCTAGTGCCACACGCGGAGACCAGGCCACCACAGTACCAGCTGTGGGTGTTATGTCTAAAATCCGTGTCCCCCTCCGGCCCACGCACACACACACACACACCACACCAAACCATGGATGTGCCGTCATGCTGGCTGAGTCCGGTAACACCAAAACATGGATACATCATCATGCCACAGGGATTCTGGTGAATGTTGTGTCTAGGTCCTGAACATCTCTACAGCATCCACAACGGTGTGGCATAAGTGTTGGCTTTCTACACTTACTTACTTAAGATTTTATTCCCTTCCGTCACAGTCGATAATGGTTCGAATCCTCTCACTTATCCTGTCACCAGTGGTCTTCCTCAGGTATCTGTCCTACTGCCTACACTCTTTGTTAATTCCCCATAAGTCATTTTTCTACATTTTCTAACTATATTGAGTCTTACGCCCACGTATCCACTGCATATTTCAACTCACTCTCCCTTCCCTCCTGACCCTTATATTCGTTCTTACTTTCGCACCCAACATGTTTCCACTCTAACTTTGGAAATCATCACCAAATGAGGAGGCAGCAACCCGGGAAAAATTCAACGGTGCAGAAACACAATTTCTACCTCCATCTCGTTCTGTAACTCAATCGTTTCCTGCAATCAATATTCAAAGCACTACACTAGAGCAGTGCAGTAACATAAACAAGCTAGGCATAACTATACCCCTCCACTCTATCCTGGAAACCTTACGTAAAGTACACTGTATAATCTGCATCCAAAAAAGCTGCGGGTGTTGTGTAAGTACCGCAATTATCTCCATGCGAGCAGCGATTCCATAACTAGAGGAGCCTCATTATGCAGTACCGCTCGCAAAGCTGGGCCGGCTCCTCTCCTGTCTCTCTCTCCTGAACGAAAGCGGAATCAAGACACGTGAGCCACACCACCTCCACTCCTCACACCTCTTCAGCAATCCCTTACCTTAAGCCACAGTGTTGCCATCCTATCTCCATTCTACAGCTATCATTCTGGCCACTGCTCGTGTCCCAGCTACTACGGCTTCGACCCACTGCATGCGAGTGGCTGTTGCTTCCCATAGTTTCTGTGTGGAGACCAGCCACATGGGGATTAACCGTTACACTTCTTTTCTTCTTGAAAAAGCGAATTTTTTTTATTCTTTCGTCTTCCCCTTCTCCCATTACCCTTCCATTTCTACGAGAAGAGTCTACGGTCATAACCCCAGAACAACTCCCGCTATATATCTTCACCATTCCACAATGCCATCATCATTAACCTTAACACTGCCACAACTTCCACAAATCATCTTTTACCACCACACAATACCATCATCATCAACCTCACCACTACCGACCACAGCAGCCACACATCATCTATATCACCACACTGTGCGAGCATCACCATCACTAACCCACCACAATGTCACAATTTCAGCTGGCGGGGACTCACCACTCCATATTACCCTCCTCCACCAACTCGCTATCTCCTCTCTCTCTCTCTCTCTGAAAAGTAAAACAAATGAAAAAAAAAAAAAAAGCCATTTAGCGATAGGAATGCGCCTAATGAGCGTAATAACCAAGTTTCTATAAAATCAAAGCTCCCGTTCCCTTGGCACCAATTTGCCCCCCCCCCCCCCCCCCACACACACACACACACACACACACACACACACACACACAGCCAGCTGTTGCATGCTCCACCCCATTACTTCCCTTGAAAATGGTCAAATGGCCGATGACAAACGCCCTCCCATAAATAACGCTTTTCATCTCTGTTTTCACAGCATCAGACCACAGGCCTCCCTCCCTCCCTCCCCATTTTTTACCATTTACGTACTAGCTTCGCCAGGCCTCTTAAGTCCCTCCAGCAGGATAGGCCTAAGACCTCTGAGCACTACGGTACGACCCTGCACACCACGTAATCATGACCCTCGAACATGCAGGGACGACCCCTGTGCACGACGGGAAGACCCCTACGCACGACGGGAAGACCCCTGTGCACGAGGGGAAGACCTCTGTGCACGACGGGAAGACCTCTGTGCACGACGGAAAGACCTCTGTGCACGACGGGAAGACCCCTGTGCACGAGGGGAAGACCTCTGTGCACGACGGGAAGACCTCTGTGCACGACGGGAAGACCCCTATGCACGACGGGAAGACCCCTGTGCACGACGGGAAGACCCCTATGCACGACGGGAAGACCCCTGTGCACGACGGGAAGACCCCTATGCACGACGGGAAGACCCCTGTGCACGACGGGAAGACCCCTATGCACGACGGGAAGACCTCTGTGCACGACGGGAAGACCCCTATGCACGACGGGAAGACCCCTGTGCACGACGGGAAGACCTCCTATGCACGACGGTAAGACCCTTATGCACGACGGGCCGGCCTTTTCAACACGAAGACACGTCTCTTAGGGGCAACATGAACTGCCCTTTGAATCAGCCCCAACCGTCGTGCCCCAAAAGTCGTGTCGCATCTTTACATGGTAAGTGACAAATAGTGAACAAGTTACTAATGGCTTCCTCCTGCGCCGTAACAGCGTTTACCAATACTCGCGTTCATTACGGCTAATGGCAAAAAAATCGCAGTCCATTAAATTCTAAAATATCTGCATACGACACACGTATCATATCACCGAACTAGGATAAAGAATCAAAAATATCGCAGTACACGACCCCGATATGAGAATTCAGGTATTTCATATACGCGTTCATATGCACTATATTCTTTATATATATATATATATATATATATATATATATATATATATATATATATATATATATATATATATATATATACACGATCACAGGAGTGTCACATGTGTTTTATATATTAGTTACACGACCCTCAGAACCCCTATCATGGGGATCCTGCAGCTTCGAGGCTGCACTCCACACTACGGAGCAGAGAAGTGACAGACGCCTTTGGAACGAGAAGGTCCTCGACAAGACTTGTACTCCTTTTCGTCCCCAGACGATAATTCAACTTATCCGAAGGTGATTTCTCGCGCGCAGTGTAACCACCAGCAGGCGGAGTCCGGTAACATCGCCCGTTAAACACACACACACACACACACACACACACACACACACACACTGGACAAAAGAAGGCCCAAAGAGAAGATACACCTTCACGCACCTTGTTCCTCATCTATTTCCTTAATGACATCAACGTTCTAACAGAATACAGTAACGCGAGCAAAAGAGACCGCGAAGTACTGCAACGTGAAGCAATACAGATCGTGATGAACTGCACAGGTAGGTAGACAAGTTGCAGCAGTGATGATTAAATTCAACCCTGGATAATGCAAAGACGTGAAGACGAGAATGAGTTCGAAACAGCCATGAATGAGTGCCATAACAAGGGCAACAAATTACAAGAGTCGTACTGTGAAGGGAACTAAGACGTTGACAAGTTGTCATCCAGAACATCAGGTGAGAAGGATCGTGAAAAGAGGCACACCATCGGTTGGACAGTGTTAAAACTGCCTCCACGTTATGGACAAGGAGATGCTTAATCACTCACATCCTAGACGTAAGATACACTCACAGCTGGAACAATGCTACGACGGTGTGGGAGCCTTACTTGAGAAAACGCACAGCACCTCTGGAAAAGGTGCAGAGGAACGCAACAAGATGGTTACCAAGACCTTAGTGGTATGGGCCAAGACGAGGGGAAGAAAGCCCTCCACCTGCAGTATCTAGAAGAAACAAGGATGAGGACGAACATGACAACTATATACATAATTTACTAAAGCGGGCAAGACGACGTTAACGCAGACTAGTTCTTGGAAATTATAAAACTTGAGGACACACAACTGAAAGTTAAGCAAGACAAGTGTGCGGAGGAATGGAGATTTCTTCAGCGAAGGAGCTGTAGAGATGTGGAACAAATTAAGCCATGAGGATGTACATGAAGAGTACCGCTGGAAAATTCAGGAATTCCTGGGATGAAAATGACATGATAAGCGATGGGGATTCGTGAGTGTTATGTTCCCTTCCCCCGTGGCATTCAGAGGCAACACGTGTGGTGGATCAATGGAATAATCTGAGAGAGGCCGTGGTCAACACAGGCGACATAAAGAAGTGCACAATGTTGTATGATAGTACAGAATCTACAGGAGATGGAGCCCCACCAGTGAAAAACTCCCTCCCTGTACACTACAAATACGTAAATTACACGTGTGTGTGTGTGTGTGTGTGTGTGTGTGTGTGTGTGTGTGTGTGTGTGTGTGTGTGTGTATTCACACTCACACAGGAATACCGAATGGTACACATACAAGGTAAAGAGGCGAAGCAATACGACTGTAAAACTCTCTTCCCACAACACAAAGAAAGACGCACACACACACACACACACACACCCACCCCAGCCTGAGCCAGTGTGGCACCAGGAAGGCGGATGATGATCTCCTCCCTCGTGCTGGCGAGTGGTCCCGAGCTGCTATCATCGTGATCATCACTACATGTTAAAGCCAAGAAAAAAAGAAAAGAACTAAGGATTATCCACCAAGACCTTCGTGCATTGTAGAATGACAAAACATCACTTACATCAACTGGGCGACCACCACCGACTGCAGCAGCTCTGAGCACGAAGGTAAGACCCTTTGAGCACGAGAACAGTACGACCAGAACACCTTCCAGGAGCCACTATATACACACCCAAGAGTCGTACCGTCCTGCTCATAGTCGTACCGTCCTGCTCATGATCGTACCGTCGTGCCCCTGGGGGTTAACCATCACACGAACAGCAACACAGCTCGTCATACAGTTAATGTCTACCGTTCATTATCAACATATCACTGACGTCTGGAAAGTCATTAAGGTCTTAACACATTATATTCATCACTGGCGCTGTCTCTGGTGTCCCAAGGGTGGTGGCAGCCGTCTGTCCTTACCCCACCACACTGGCGGCAACAGTTCGTATCCCCGACACACACACACACACACACACACACACACCTCAACGTACAGGTTACCATGGGTGTCTAATAAGAATAACCAGGGCAATTCAGATCATGTAATCAAGTCGACTAACTTAACATGCGAGATACGTTTCACTTGTTTATGTATTCATTTATTCATAATCACCAGAGGATCTCCTTCTGAAAGCTTCTGATGTTACCCAGGACTGCAACGCCAACACTGCGCTACACTCAGCAGCAGGGGCAGCATGGACTCCTTTGACGCGTAAGGTTCCTTCGTCAACTGAGAATGATTCAAGGGCACAAAAGCTGACTATCCACTCGAGGGTAACCTTCAGCATATATATATATATATATATATATATATATATATATATATATATATATATATATATATATTATTTTTTTTTTATTATACTTTGTCGTTGTCTCCCGCGTTTGCGAGGTAGCGCAAGGAAACAGACGAAAGAAATGGCCCAACCCCCCCCCCCCATACACATGTATATACATACGTCCACACACGCAAATATACACACACACATATATTGTTGGAAAGGTTCACAATTTTGCGCGTGATCAAGTATATTCCTAAGAGTTCACGGGAAAAATGAAACACGATAAGTTCCCAAGTGCACTTTCGTGTAATAATCACATCATCAGGGAAGACACAAGAGAGAAATATAACAGACAGTTGATATACAACGAAGAGACGTAGCTAGGACGCCATTTGGTAAACATGCGATTGTCCAAGACAGACAACAAGCGTATCATAAACTTATCATTTTACAAATTTTATCTACAATAAAGTTATCCAATATGTATAAACCATCACTAATATCAAGATTATAATTTTTTGTGTATTCAATAACAGAAGATTCAATGATACTTCTCGTGGTAATAAGAGTTGGTAATAGAGTTAGACTTAATAAATGAGATGGCATTACTCTAGTCAATACAATGATCATAGTTTTTAACGTGGCGTCAGGTCAAGTCGCGGGGCCAGCTACGGGGTATGTCATCCCGTACGTTCGCTGCTGTGGTGAACAAGGGAACAAAGGATTGAACTCTACGCCAAGTGGGCCGGACCTTAGGCCTCCTCCAGCCATGTGGGCCGGATCTTAGGCCTCCTCCAGCCAATCACGTTGGGATGAGGGCGTGACAATTAGTCTTTTGACCTATCAAGGGCAATTGTGGTCATTCCGACCTATCGTAGCCATAGGTGGCGGGTCAAGGCGTGGCTAGCTGTTCCTGCCTTGCTGGTCCTTCAGATAAAAGGCTCAGACGATCGTCTGGGAGTCGATTCCTTCAGTAGTCCCGAGCTTGTCATCCTGTATCCTTATTTCTTGTATTATATGTAGATTTAACCCTGGTGTTTGTCTTAATCCCATAACGTTCAGATAGTGTTATCCTGTGTTGTGAAACATAAAAAATCTAACGTCCTTGCAAGACAAGGATCAGTATAGTATTTGTAAAATATATATCTTACTGGCGACCTTGCCCGAATAAGTATTGAGTTCGTAACAATATATATATATATATATATATATATATATATATATATATATATATATATATATATCCCTGGGGATAGGGGAGAAAAAATACTTCCCACGTATTCCCTGCGTGTCGTAGAAGGCGACTAAAAGGGGAGGGAGCGGGGGGGCTGGAAATCCTCCCCTCTCGTTTTTTTTCTAATTTTCCAAAAGAAGGAACAGAGAAGGGGGCCAGGTGAGGATATTCCCTCAAAGGCCCAGTCCTCTGTTCTTAACGCTACCTCGCTATCGCGGTAAATGGCGAATAGTAGTAGAAAAAAAAAAAAAAAAAAAAAAAAAAAATATATATATATATATATATATATATATATACAGACTATCAGACAATCATCATCTTTTATAACTTCATCAGCTAAGGAGACCGTAATAATCTGGCGATTTTACCGACAATTTCCATATTCATGTCCACGACAGCCACAACGAGAACAGGAAGAGTGGCTAAGAGAGGCCACAGCAATCATCTGTATTTCCCCCGGAAGGCAATCATACAAGCCTACACTGTGCCACATCCCATCACCATAATCCTGAGGCCTACACTGTGCCACATCCCATCACCATAATCCTGAGGCCTACACTGTGCCACATCCTATCACCATAATCCTGAGGCCTACACTGTGCCACATCCCATCACCATAATCCCGTCTCATTTCCCGGCACTACAGGGTTAAGAAGCCTTCTTTTAGACGTGTTTACGCTTCGACCAATACCATCGGGGCACATCAACGGCACCGACAGAAAACGGAAGGCGGCCAGGACGAGGTCTCGCATTACCCCCGGGGGAAATAACCCCACAAGGATGACGGGTTATCTTCACGGAAGCGGTATGTGTGTGTGTGTGTGTGTGTGTGTGTGTGTGTGTGTGTGTGTGTGCTTAACAACACACACAGGCTCAGGTTGTGACCCATGGCAACAGTAACACACAGCAGTGATAACATCACAACCCCTTCGTACCTCACAGATGCACTACACACACGATTCTCACTAGAGCGAAATTCTAAAAAAAAAAAAAAAAAAAAAAGAGAAAACAAAATAGTTAAACACCGAACTGGCCCGATATAACGAAAACGTGATGACGTTAAAGCGGTATGAGTGTTGCTCGTAATAGCGGGAGAGTGTTGCTCGTTATAGCGAGAGGTTAATAATGTTATAGCCAGATTGGAGTAGGAGCGTCAGTGTCGAGGGCGCCGACCCGTAAGGGCGAGAACTTCATCAGGTAGAAGAGAGGACCTCTCTCTCTCTCTCTCTCTCTCTCTCTCTCTCTCTCTCTCTCTCTCTCTCTCTCTCTCTCTCTCTCTCTCTCTCGGCTTAATAAGACCCTGGCTACGAGAGCACCCACAGGCACACTCTCGCCACCCTCCCCCTCTTGATGGCCTCTCCAAACTGTGGCTGGCCACAGCCAAGGTTCCACATCTCACCTCACCCTACTGTAGCTGGACGAGAATGGATCAAGGCAGCAAGTATGAATATGTATGTACATGTGTATACGTATGTGTTGAAGTGTATAGGTATGTATATGTAGGTGTGTGGGCGTTTGTGTATATACATGTGTATGTGGGCGAGTTGGGCCATTCTTTCATGTTTCCTTGCGCTACCTCGCTAACGCGGGAGACAGCTTGCCACTCTGCCTTTCTCCAGTGACATCCTCAACAGTATTTCCAGTGGTGTGTCTGGCTTACCTGCACACATCTTCAGCACCACATAAGGTGAACTATCATCAGAACCAAGAACCTTGTATGGGACAAGACCTTTCGGTATTCTGTTGCTGTCTTCATCAAGATGTCTCGACCATTTCCACAACCTCCTCCCCATTCCGTCCCACTGGTGTCGGAACTATAGCTTCTTCCACTGTGAAAACACTTTTCAACTTGTCATTCAGATCCTGCCATATCTTTACGTTGTCCTTTATCATTATTCTCCTCTGAATCCCTGAGCTCGGCCGATTATATCTGCCTCGCCGCTGACAACTGACTCATGATGAATGTATGGAAAAGTTTTGGATCATTTCCTGTCTTGTCTACGATGCTTTTTTTTCCCCCCATTTTTCTTCGTTCCTCCTTTCTTATGCTGATAGACTCATGCCTTGATCTCTCGTACCTCGCAAATGCTTGCTGGCTGGATTCTATATCTTCGCCATTCCACATCTCGAAGCTCCTTTTTATGTTAGCTGAGACGGCACGGGTAACTGAGTATATATATATATATATATATATATATATATATATATATATATATATTCTAGCCTGAGCCAGGTATTCATTCTATCGACCAGCTCCTCGGGGTGGAGGAACTGCCGTAACCAGGACACGACCCTGGACGGCCCGTGAACACGTCACGGTCAGGAACGGTAACCGCCACACCACTCTGGTCATATTTCATTAAGCTTTCCTTTCCTTTCTTATCACTTCCTCTGTATCTGACGCTAGAGTTACCTATGTCTCTGCTCCAATGTAGATTTCAAACAACCTCACATCACAAAGCCCCGTTTCTTGGCTACTGAACTCCACTTCCCCATCTTTTTTTTTACCACAGAAATAGTTGAAGTTTACTTGGCGTGTGTGTGTGTGTGTGTGTGTGTGTGTGTGTGTGTGTGTGAGTGTGTGTGAGTGTGTGTGTGTGTGTTTGTGTGTGTGTGTGTGTGTGTGTTACTTGTTTGTACTGTACGGGGAGGGAGTTTTACAACTAGCCGGGCCCCATCTCTTGAACCATCTCTACTATCATACAAACTTCTTAAATTTATGGAAGGCGTCGGCATAAGCCAAGTCCTCAGTCATCTTATGCCATTCCCCCACCACTCATATACTGACACAACACTGAAGACACGATACATATACAGGGTTAAGAGACGGGGCAACACAAGACTCTCTCTCTCTCTCTCTCTCTCTCTCTCTCTCTCTCTCTCTCTCTCTCTCTTTCTAAGCAATTAACTCCATCAATAACGGAGTGAATACCCTATTAGCGACCTCATCTAATAATAACACCGTGCGGTAATTTCCCTCGCTGGCATGAAACACCTTAAGCATCACGTTAACACAAGCAGGTGTCTGGTGGTCAAGCCTTTGACCTCACCCAGGAAGGCCATGTCAGAAGGCCTGGCCGCCATGCCCAAGGGGAGAGCCTACTTGGTCAAGGGGATGAATCATGAAGCTCAAAGCTTATAACTGCAATAATGTTTAAGGTTATAACTGTATCTTTTTTTTTTTCTCTAAGGTTAATGCTAGCGTGACCCTAACTCATAAACACTTCCCTTCCATTACCGGGCAAGGAAGTGCTTAACCTTATTTGTTTCCTATTAAAAAGTTCACATAACTTTATTTTCTTTTAGTGGCTTAAGTAGTAGTAGGATGTAGGCAGCAGCGGCCCAGGGAAGTACAACCCTCCACACTTCGGAGTGCTGAAGTGACGCTTGCTGAGTCCACACTGTCGATATTACCTTGTTCCATCATAACTAACCTACCAGGTTAACCTTAACATTCCTCCTTACGTACACCTAACACAAGAACTATGGCTGCCACTAGGGTTCGATGGCATTCGATATAAGCAATGTTAGTCCAGCCATTTTCGACAGAGATGTTACTTTGTCATGTCTCATACATCATATAATTCCTTTATACCACATTCTGAAAGTCTCATAAATATCCAATAATATTTCCTTACTGAAACACAACCAAGAAGAGCAATTTGCTATCTAATATCATCACACACTTGTAATACGACAAGAACTTTCAGAAGCTGAAAAAAATAAAAAAGGATGAGCTGCCATACACCAAATATTGTGATTTTAAAAGAAAACGAAAGGACCGGTAAAGGACCGACAATTAACGTTAGAAAATGTAACAGTTTTGCCCAAGAAAACATTTGAATTGATAAACATAAACACAACAACGATCGAGACAATTGTTTCTTCCTGATGAAAATTTCAAGTCAAAACATCCTGATTTCCCTTTTAAGTACACGAACTTTCCGCTCGAATATGACCGTTTAAAAGGTTAAAAGATCCGAAGTTAGATTCCAAACGTCTATGACAGAATCAGACTGAAAGTCGTACAAGGCTGCAGTGGCCATTCCATTCGCCAACGACCACTTATAGTGAATGGAACGCAGGCATAGTACAGAGACTCCATATGAAACTGTTATGTTTCTTACTATCAAACGTAAAATCAAGAACTCTACCAGATTTGCCAAATAATCTTTTATTGTTGTATGTTTCAGTGTAATCGAATCATAAACACTTTTTCTTTTTTACAAATGTTGACTTCTTGGGTGAATCTTACTACCAAACACATGAATGTCTTCAATACATGAAATAGCAGACAACTGGAATACAGATGTAAATGATAGTTACATCAAGAGTAGTTTCTTCACCCTCCAACTGCATCTAACAGCCTTTCTGTCTTGTGTTATTGGTCAGTTAGGAGAGTTGGCATAGCAGTATATGGCGAGACACACAAGAACATTTCAAAACGCTTCGTTCTCGGTTTCAAAATGTAAAGCCTGGCGTGAGCAACGGTCCTATTGCTCCTGACTGTACATCACACACACCTACCCCCAACTTTTCTTTCTTGTCTCCTGTCTTCACATTATCTCCTGCACCACATCATTTGCTGCTTCCAAAGCTCTCACTTTCTACTCGTCCATTTTTATTATTTTCATACCGGGCCAGTGGTCCCAACAGGGACTTCTGTCCGTGGCTGGTGCCTTTGTTACAGGTGTGGGAGTAGAGCTACAAGATGCAGTGAGGAGTTACCACTGGGGAAGAGTACAGTGTGTGTGTGTGTGTGTGTGTGTGTGTGTGTGTGTGTGTGTGTGTCAGTAAAAAGGGAGGAAGGCGAATGGTTCCGTGTCAAAACCAGTCTGCGTTAACAATGAATCAGTTTATGAACGATGTTGTGTGGGGAGTAAGTGTGAGGATCTTGGAGAGCAGAGCGGGTCTACTGTATGCTGGAGGCTGGGCGGCCAAGGGGATGTCAGCTGCTGTTTGCAGAGGGCGTGGCTCTACTGGCAGACTCGGGGGAGAAACTGCAGAAGTTGACGCCCGAGTCTGGGAATGTGCGACAGCGACGAAATTAGAGTTAAGTGCCAATCAAAGTAAGGTAATGGGAGAGAGTCACAGTGGGAGGACATGATGGTATGCAAGTGAGTCTGATGGGAAATACATGGAGGAAGAGAAGTGCTTTGGATACCTGGGATGGGACATGACAGGAGACAGAACAATGGGAGATGAAGTGAATCAGAGGATGGGAGGAGCAGCATGAGGTTGTGGATGCGTTGAGGTGTGTGGAAGCAGAGGTCTATGAGAACAAAGACTGAGTATGTCTGATGGTATAGTGGTCCCGACGGTGTCGTAAAGGTGCGAGTCTTTGGCCCTGGATGCAGACGAACGTAAGAGGTTGGAGGTGCTGAAAATGATACACCTGGGGAAAACAATTGGCGCGGGGAGGGTTACTTGTGTTAGGAATGAGAGGGTGAGAGAAATGTGTGGCAGTAAGCGGAGAGTGAGTGAGACAGAACCGAGCCGGGGTGCTGAAACGCTCCGGTCATATGGAGAGGATGAGTGACGAGAGACTGGCTAGCGAGGATCTACACGTCAGGAGTAGAGGGAACGCTGGTGGCGGAGAAACCCAGAATGACACGGAAGGATGGAGTGAAAGACGAATAGGCTGACCGACGCTTGAGCATTAAGGCGCGGGAGAGGCGTGCCTGGGATAGAAAAACGGAGCGAAGTGCTATACAGGGGTAGATGGGCTGTCAGTAAGCATATGCGGTGGTCATGGGAAACCAGAGGAAGTCTGTAAAGCTTGGCTGTGGCGGCTCTGGTTTCCGTGCACCATACATGCCACAAATAAGGGCATTGTTTGAGGGGTCTTAGCGCTACCTCGCTACTGCGGGATACGGCGAATAACTGTGGGTAAAACACTGTCAACGATATTCACTGGGCTGAGTGACAATAAAAGAAACTGTGACGTAACAAGACAACTCAGTCGACAATAAATCCAGGTTGAAACCACGGGTACATACACCGCTACACATATTCTCAAAGCCTACAAATATTGCCAGCCATGTACGATATTCACAGAGATCGGACCCCCAGTATTCTCGAACAGAACCACCCGCAGCAAAGACCGTATGTGCCACATTGAAGCGTGGTGGCACAGAGGTAACAAGAGTCGAAGCGATGACGAAAAGGTTCCAGGGTCGAAATCCTGTTCAAGGACCACTTACGGTCGTGATTATCACCAATCAAGAGAGGCACCGTTAATGACGTCACTACCACCACCAGCGAGGAACCCGGCCAGTATGACACAAGGCACGTTGGGGTGATGATACCCACACCAGCTCAACCGAGGATCAACCATTCCTCCAGCCCATTATCGTGTTCTGCACCTCCGCCCTGAGTGCCACCACGCAACACCGTCGACGGACCACTTCCATAATTGAAAGCTACACCTCCCCCCTCAACACCTCGGAGGTAGTGCATACTGAAGCCTCCTGTAAATACGCTGAGCGTGTAAAATACACGATTTTCTGACTCTGACAAGTTCTTTATTACTTTATATAAGTAAAAAAAAAAAAACGCATTTACGACAAAAACGAAACTTAAACAAGATTCCGGCAATTTATTCATGAAAATAAAGAAACACGTCAGAGTTTGACATTACTTATGCTAATTCAAATGTGCCCCCTCCACCTCCTCCCCCCCTTCCCCTTCACCCCCTACCCCCAATCAACATAATGCCACGTGAATTTATGACTGACAAGAACTTGCACGTATTATGAAAATAAAATAACACAAGCACTCTCATTACTTCTGATTTTTATACGACCTTTCGCAAATTTCATGATGGGGTATATCTATGGTTGTCATTATCTTCCAGACCTTGTCACATACATACGTATTCCTATGAGTCCACGGGGGAAATGAAACACGATAAGTTCCCAAGTGCAGTTTCGTGTAATAATCACATCATCAGGGGAGACAAGAGAGAAATGTAACAGTCAGTTGATATACAACGAAGAGACGTAGCTAGGACGCCATTTGGTAAACATGCAACTGTCCAAGACCATTGCATGTTTACCAAATGGCGTCCTAGCTATGTCTCTTCGTTGTATATCAACTGACTGTTACATTTCTCTCTTGTCTCCCCTGATGATGTGATTATTACACGAAAGTGCACTTGGGAACTTATCGTGTTTCATTTTCCCCGCGGCATAGGAATATACTTGATCACGCGCAAAATTGTGATCCTTTCCATCATACGTATAAATACATACGTCAACCTACAACTGGTACATACGAAAGCAGTTCACAAGCAAAATCAACCAACCATTAAAATCATGCACAATTCCTTGGTAGTCAAACATACGAGAATAACCAAATTATCGTTTATTTTGTCTTTTACGAAAGTTATCCATTTCTCCCGTTACCACCCAAGTGATAACCATATTACCCCCACCTGGGATCATCTACCCCCCAGGCTGAGCGTCCGTGTGTGTTGTAAATAGAACGTCAAGCTGGTCCAGAGGACTCGTAGGTTTGGCCGCTGAATAATCACTTGCTCATTAAAATGAACACCAGCAAGGACCATACAAAGCTGCGGAAAAAGGAACTTAATGATAATAACAACAACAACAACAACAACAATAATAATAATAATAATAATAATAATAATAATAATAATAATTATCATTATTATTATTATTATTATTATTATCATTATTATTATTACTATAATTTTACTGACAAAATAATCATAAAAAGATAATAAAAAATTAATATTTACACATGTATGTAACAAGAACATAAGAGCTTCTGCAAAGTGGATAACCACCATTCCGTTGGCAGGGGAGAGAGAGAGAGAGAGCGGCGTACCAATACAGGAGGCGTGTTACCGGGCCCTCAGGGAGGGACGCGGTTATCGTGGGCACGTTTGCCAGACACGGTCGATTCCGCCCGTCCAGCAGCTCGAGGGGGAAAAAAAAAAATTGGCCGGGTTTCCTGCCCTGTAACCTCTTCAGCCGACTATATGAGAGAGAGAGAGAGAGAGAGAGAGAGAGAGAGAGAGAGAGAGAGAGAGAGAGAGAGAGAGAGAGAGATCGACGCATCGTGAAGCAGACGACAAATCGAAACCGGTATTTCCAATATCCCTTGAACGCTTCATGACATATTATTACAGACAGCTTCCAAAAAGTACCTTACAAAAAAAAAAATCAAAATCTCGTGGAGACAAAACCTCTGGTTAACATACGACAACCCAAAACATCGTTCACTAAACACCCTCCACACCACGTATGTATATACATACACAATACTGGAACTGAGAATAATGATACGTCTTTGTTGATGTGATGACGTCTGTCACTCTCTCAGACGTGACACGAGATGACAGTATGTTACAGTGGCTGCACGTTACCACACACTGTATAAACGGTGACCACACACTCAGCTATAGAGACCACACTATACGTAACACATAATGAAGACCACAGCATCAGTTATAGAGACCACACTATACGTAACACATAATGAAGACCACAGCATCAGTTATAGAGACCACACTATACGTAACACATACTGGAGACCACAGCATCAGTTACAGAGACCACACTATACATAACACATACTGGAGACCACACTATACGTAACACATAACCCACCTACACTCCTCACCCACACAGTGTGGTGTGAACGTTGTTATTTCAGAGTCCAGAGGCACCAAAGCGCGGGACGTCCCCACATGGAAACACCTCCTGCTCTTCACGTAACCCTCACCCACCCCTCTATGGCCGCCAGGGCTCTACCATCTGCCTGGCCAAACACTCCTTTGTGTGAGGGAAGTGGGCTGACCTGTATCCTCCTCCTCCCTCCTCCTCCCACAGCTAAATCTTTCTGGTCCTTTGCCAGGAATAAGATCCGCCACTCCCCCTCTCTCTCCCTCCCTAACAACCTCTGCAGGCCACTATATTCCTTCTCTTTTCCTCCTCCGGTGGGAACAATACTGCTCTTAACTCTCTCTCTTGCTGATAAAGACAGAACAATCGGTTCTCTCGCCCTCCCTTATCCACTCTACCCTGAACGATTCATTCTCTTAGGAAAAAAGCTCAGTCAAAAACAGTTTGCTCTAACGCCCCTCCTTCACTTGACCCCTCTCTCTCTCTCTCTCTCTCTCTCTCTCTCTCTAAGTACGTCCTCCTTTGGCTGCGTCACACAGCACGCCTTGCCTCTCCCCGTCCGCAGCTGGACCCGCCCCAATACCTTCCCCTCACTACGCTCGTCCCACGACTCATACGACCTGCCTTCCTCCCACGAGCGGTTCCCTCACCACTTGTAAGACGGGAGACTTCGTACCGGTCGCTAGCTGGCCGTGCACACCACTGCCGAGATCAGTGCCTGCTTAATCAAGTACACTGACATACCATGCTCTTCCCCCTCCCCCCATACAGAGACACACACACACACACACATACATACAGACTATAAACAAGCCACCTCGAGTTCTAATCCGGTTCCCCTCGCCGTCCGTCCCTAACCGACACCTTAAACAAATGGGCCCAATTCCACAGCCGTCCGCTTCCTCCCGCACCTCCTCCTGCCCATCCCCAGCCCACCGCTACTGCCGTGGGAACACCACTCCCTGATACCGTCCTAAAATACAGACTTCAACACCACATCTTCACCTGGCTTTACGCAGGAGGAGAAGGATCTTAATAAAAGTCCTGTGGCATATGTGTGTGTGTGTGTGTGTGTGTGTGTGTGTGTGTGGTGAAGGCAGGCTACAACCTGGGGTGTGCTGCGCCTCAGAGCCTCGCCCTACTGACACAAGCTCCCCGGGGATGGTGGGGCATACAAAAGGGGTGGACGTACACTTTGTGGTGCTGTAACAGACTGAAGATTAGAACATTTATTATTCAGTGAATTACGCGGTGTGGCGAAGATCCTCACCTCCTGGATATGAGCAAGAGGGTCAAGAGGGCCTTACCAGAGGTCGCAGGCTCCCGCCTCTGGGCCGCCAACGAAAGGTGACCACGGATCTGCGCCATCTGACGGATGCGAGGTCGTCCAGCTGTGCTCTCTGTATCCCGCCCAGAAGGACCAGTCAAGACTGTATAATGAGACAGAGCCGTCCCTCTTCCCTGCAGACAGCTGCGGAAGGGATGGTCCTGACGGGCGAGGGGCCCGACGGCTGACATACACTGCCTAATGAAGCAATCTGTGTCCGGCGCAGCACCAGGACCTGCAGCAGGATGGCAGACCAGGGCTCCCTTAGGAGACCTGAGGACCCCGACACCACCACAGTTGCCTGGTGGTCGATAGGCCTAACCAGTGCAATAGAGGACGCTAACACAGACAACACCGACAGTATAGGAAATACTACTGTCACATCCAGGTGTTGAGAGGCTTCGCCAGTAGAGTATCTAGTGTTGCGAGAGATACAAGCAACACCACGAACTACAACCGTCTATACTAAGGCGCTGACAGACCTTACCAGTGCAGTATAATGTGCTGTTGTGGGGGGGCACCAGTGTAAGGAACCTGAAGATCGCTACCTTGAACGTGACGTGAGAATCAGCATCTGTCAACCACGAAGGATCAGCCCATCTCAGCCCTTACCATGATGCAGTGACTAGCATCCCAGAGCCCCGAAGGGCAAACGCACCCCTTACCATGACACAGTGACTACCACTCCTTAACCCTGATGGACCAGCTCAACCTAACCCCGAACGTTAATATCCTAAGTGCGTCTCAGGAGCCAGCCCGTCCATAACATCAACCCCAGGATCTATAAGGTGTGTATAGTTACCCATATACCACGATAACCCCCCTCCTCCTCCTCCCGTCTTTACACACATCATTGTCCAATCATCCATATCAAACAATTTAACGACCTTAAGCATGACGGGCCGTACGACCCTTGGTTATGCGGGCCAGGCCTTTGATCTGACCCTTACGGGTCAGGTCAAAGGCCAAGCCATTGTACCCAATACTGATCCTACCGTTGTGCTCAAAGGTCGTACCACCATTCGCAATAAGTGAAAAAAAAAATATATATATATATATATATATCAACACAGAAAAGTACAATAAAATGGAAGCTACAAGAACTACCAAAGTTTAAATGCCCTTAACCTTTGGCTTTACTAGTGCGTCTTCCACATGGAACTCTCGCCAACAGTAATTTCACACACCAATGCACCTCCGCTTGTGGGAGAAAAGTTGCACCGGCGTCTGCTGCCTGTCAGGGAGCTGGCATCCGTCTGCTCACGCCTCGCGCAGTCTACACCAAGGCATTCACAAGTACTGCTACCACCCGACCTGACGCTATACAACTGATGCTCGACAGGCTCTGCCCTCATCCTGGTACAGATCTTTGGTCAATATCCTTACCCTGGATGACCTCCAGACACTGGCAGCTTCACGAAAACACATGTACAAACAATGCTACAAACACACACACACACACAGGTACATCGGCCAGGTGTGTACATGGAATTGTCAGCACCAAAGCTACGTTCCTGTACAATACACCTACAGGTACTCAATGTCTATGTGGATAAAGTACATACAATGACGCACCTTCTTTGAGGAGGAGGGGGAGAGGGGGGAATTGTTTAATAGTGATGGGGTTATGTAGTTACGTTCTGGGGTTGTTCGATTATGTAAGGGGTGGTTTAATGAGGTATTAATGAGGTAAAGTGTGGTTTCATTTTCCAGGGGAGAGTATCACTCTGTAAGCAATTGTTTGATTTTGTAGATCTTGTAGGAGGGATAATTTTGCAGGGGGGGTTCCTTGATTTTGTAGGCATTGTTCGATTTTGTAAGGCTGTTTAAATCTGTAGGAGGTTGTTGAACTTTATGGGAAATGTTAGATTCTGCAGAGGGCTGTATCATGTTATAAGAGGTTGTCTGATTTTGTAGGGGGTTTGTTTAACTGGGTAGGGGTTGTTTGTGCAGAGACGCTTAACTCTCAACAGAGGTTGTTTAACTTTGTAGAGGGGTTGTATGATGTTGTAGGAAGGTTGTTTCATCTTGCAGAGAGCTGTTTCGTTTCACAGGAGCGGAGGCTGCTTGATTTTCCAGAACCGGGTTCCCCGACCCGTAAGGCTACAAGACGAGAGGGAAGCAGGCCCAATTCCCCCAAGGTAGTACGTTAGCTTCCACTTGCTGGCCACTAATCCCATATTCTGGACCACTTCTTTTTAAACCAAGATCAGACGCGCCTGGCCGCCCGTGTACGCAAAGCCTTCACCTTACATAACAGGATACTGACGTCCTCAAGGGCTTCACATACACGCAGAGGGAGGGTCGTCGTGTGGCCTCAGAACCATCCGGAACACCTGAAGTGGATGTTCGATTCTTAACTCAAACGCTGATGGCCATAAATGACCCTGGCAGTTAATGGACCTAAAACTAATATGACCCATCGATCAATGTGCTCGATCATGTAGAACACGTCAATCTAAGCATCATCTTCAATTAATCAGTGGTACAAGGATCAACCCTGAGCACGATGATAAGATCCTCGAGCACGATGGTACGACCCTGTGTACGATGGTACGACCCTGAGGCACGATGCTCGAGTACGATGATACGACCCTGAGGCACGATGGTACGACCCTTGAGGACGATGGTACGACCCTTGAGGACGATGGTACGACCCTGAGTACCATGGTTCGACCCTTAGGCACGATGGTACGGCCCTCGAGCACGATGGTACGACCCTTGAGTACAATGGTACGACCCTGAGCACGATGGTACGACCCTGAGTACGATGGCACTACCCTCGAGCACGACGGTATGACCTTCAAGCACGATAGTACGACCCTGAGTACGATGGTACGACCCTGAGTGCGATGGTACGACCCTCGAGCACGATGGTACGAACCTGAGTACGATGGCACTACCCTCGAGCACGACGGTATGACCCTTGAGTACGACGGTACGACCAGAGTACGATGGTACGACCCCGAGTACGATGGTGCGACCCTTGAGCACAATGGTACGACCCTCGAGCACGATGTAACGACCCTCGAGCACGATAGTAAGACCCTCGAACACGATGGTACGACCCTCGAGCACGATGGTACGACCCTCGAACACGATGGTACGACCCTGAGTACGAGGGTGTGACCCTTGAGCACGATGGTTCGACCCTTGAGGACGATGGTTCGACCCTTGAGGACGATAGTACGACCCTTGAGCACGATGGTTCGACCCTTAAGCACAATGGTACGACCCTCGAGGACGATGGTTCGACCCTTGAGCACGATAGTTCTACCCTTGAGCACGATAGTACGACCCTTGAGCACGATGGTTCGACCCTTGAGCAAGATGGTTCGACCCTTGAGCAAGATGGTTCTACCCTTGAGCACGATGGTTCGACCCTTGAGCACGATGGTTCGACCCTTGAGCACGATGGTTCGACCCTTGAGCAAGATGGTTCGACCCTTGAGCAAGATGGTTCGACCCTTGAGCACGATGGTTCGACCCTTGAGCACGATGGTTCGACCCTTGAGCAAGATGGTTCGACCCTTGAGCAAGATGGTTCGACCCTTGAGCACGATGGTTCGACCCTTGAGCACGATAGTACGATCCTCGAGAACGATAGTAAATTCGACCGTCAGACTTGAGGCCTTTAATGGTCAGGCTAAAAGGCCAGGCCATCATACACCAAAGGTGGTAAGGTCTTGCTTAGGAAGTTAATATGTCAGTGTGACACTGGGGGTTGAGGAGGATGGAGGTAGGGGGGGACTACCGAAGTTGGTCCGACCTAACCAGCGGTATGGAGGGTTGTTAACATGATGGAGGGGACCGGGAACGGAAGCTTTTACCATTAATCCAACGACATCACCAGCGGAAGTCCTGCCCACTACGAGACCCGCTCAAAACTGATGCGTTTCACGGCTTCTTTATGTAATTACGGGGAAGAAACCAAGACGGCATAGCCAGGAGACACTGTGAGGCAGAGATGAACCTGGCAACTACACCACTCATGTCTTCCGCACTTACTCCTGCCGTTACCTCGCGCTGTCATCCAACACCACAGACAACGTATATCCACAAAGTACCCCGTCGATCATTCCTATATCATGACCAGTAAATAACTTGCCTGGAGTCTTATTACATATCTAGCAGAAGACCTGTCACAACGTCTACATATATGCGGGACAGAGCAACACAGCTTTGCACTGAGAATCAACCAAATGCTAAACAAATATCATTAAGGTTGAGTATGTAACTACAAACTCCACGGATGCTGTCAGCCATGTTTCACTTACATTATACATATATTTGTACACCAGAAAATGCTTTGTAAAAATGTTATTCACGCTTCACATCTAAACTGATAAAACTTTACATG
Organism: Panulirus ornatus; assembly: GCF_036320965.1. NCBI lineage: Eukaryota > Metazoa > Arthropoda > Malacostraca > Decapoda > Palinuridae > Panulirus > Panulirus ornatus. The sequence goes on from NC_092235.1 coordinate 16,003,245, forward strand.
ATTCTTCCGCAGGGCTGATGAACTGAATCCTCAAACAAAAACATCAGTGAAACAAGTTCTGAATATATGTGTGGCAGGGAAGCCATCAGATGCAATAAGGATTTAACAATGGCGTCTTAGCTACGTCTCTTCCTTGTATATAAACTGACTTTTCTAAGTCTTCTAACTCATTCTTGTATCTCCCCTAACGATGTGATCATTACACGAAACTGCACTTGGGAACTCATTGTGTAACGTTTTCCTCATGGCTATCAGCAAATATTACATCACGCGCACGACTATGAGCTGGGGCAATATATTCAATTTTTTCGCACCTACTCGCCTTTTCTTGCGTAGTGAGTAGCAGCAGGAAGAGACAAAGAGGGGCCATATTTGCTCATTTCTGCCTTCAAGTTCTGCTGTACATTACACAAGTAATCATAGCCTCCCTGTCCACAGCCAAGTCCCACGATGCCAAACGTGCTGTCGAGGAATCTATGTCCATGAGTACGCGTCAATGTGCTATATATATATATATATATATATATATATATATATATATATATATATATTTTTTTTTTTTTTTTTATACTTTGTCGCTGTCTCCCGCGTTTGCGAGGTAGCGCAAGGAAACAGACGAAAGAAATGGCCCCCCCCCCCCCATACACATGTACATACACACGTCCACACACGCAAATATACATACCTACACAGCTTTCCATGGTTTACCCCAGACGCTTCACATGCCTTGATTCAATCCACTGACAGCACGTCAAACCCTGTATACCACATCGCTCCAATTCACTCTATTCCTTGCCCTCCTTTCACCCTCCTGCATGTTCAGGCCCCGATCACACAAAATCTTTTTCACTCCATCTTTCCACCTCCAATTTGGTCTCCCTCTTCTCCTCGTTCCCTCCACCTCCGACACATATATCCTCTTGGTCAATCTTTCCTCACTCATTCTCTCCATGTGCCCAAACCATTTCAAAACACCCTCTTCTGCTCTCTCAACCACGCTCTTTTTATTTCCACACATCTCTCTTACCCTTACGTTACTTACTCGATCAAACCACCTCACACCACACATTGTCCTCAAACATCTCATTTCCAGCACATCCATCCTCCTGCGCACAACTCTATCCATAGCCCACGCCTCGCAACCATACAACATTGTTGGAACCACTATTCCTTCAAACATACCCATTTTTGCTTTCCGAGATAATGTTCTCGACTTCCACACATTTTTCAAGGCTCCCAAAATTTTCGACCCCTCCCCCACCCTATGATCCACGGCCCACATGCACATGTATATACATAAACGCCGACACATGCACATATACAGACCAACACATTTCAGCGTATACATACATATACTTACACAGACATATACCAATATACACATGTACATATTCATAACTGCTGCCTTCATCCGTTCCCATCGCCACCCCACCACACATGAAATGGACACCCACTCCCACCCCCGCGCGCTCTCGAAGTAGCGCTAGGAAATGAAAACTAAGGCCACATTCGTTCACACTCAGTCTCTAGCTGTCGTGTGTAATGCACCGAAACATCTCCCTTTCCATATCCAAGCCCCACAGAACTTTTCATGGTTTACCCCAGACGCTTCAAATGCCCTGGTTCAATCCACTGACAGCACGTCGACCCAGGTATACCACACCGTTCCAATTCACTGTTCCTTGCACGCCTTTCACCCTCTTCAATGTTCAGGCCCGATCACTCAAAATCTTTTTCGCTACATCCTTCCACCTCCAATTTGGTCTCCCACTTCTCGCTCCCTCCACCTCTGACACATATATCCTCTTTGTCAATCTTTCCTAACTCATTCTCTCCACGTGACCAAACCATTTCAATACACCCTCTTCTGCTCTCTCAACCACACTCTTTTAATTACCACACATTTCTCCTACCCTTTCATTACTTACTCGATACAAACAACCTCACACCACATATTGTCCTCAAACATCTCATTTCCAACACATACACCCTCTTCCGCACAACCCTATCTACAGACCATGCCTCACAACCATATAAGATTGTTGGAACCACTATTCCTTCAAACATACCCATTTTTGCTCTCCGAGATAACGTTCTCGCCTTCCACACATTCTTCAACGCTTCCAGAACCTTCGCCCCCTCCCCCACCCTGTGACTCACTTCCGATTCCTTGGCTCTATGTGTATATATATATATATATATATATATATATATATATATATATATATATATATATATATATATATAGTATAAGAATGGACAAGAATCAAATGCCTTGTTTAATCACGTGAAAAACTACGATCATTGTACTGACTGGAGTAATGCCATCTTAGTTATTAACTCTAACTCTATTACCAAGAGAAATATTGGATCTTTTATTATCAAATACACAAAGAATTATGATCTTAATATTAGTGATGGTCTATACAAATTAGATAACTTTATTGTTGATAAAATTTGTAAAATGGTAAGTTTATGAACGCTCGTTGTATGTTTTGGACAATCACATGTTTACCAAATGGCGTCCTAGCTTAGTCTCTTCGATGTATATCAACAGACTTATATTTCTCTCTTGTGTCTCCCCTGATGATGTGATTATTACACGAAAATGCACTTGGGAACTTATCGTGTTTCATTTTCCCCGTGGACTCATCGGAATATCTTGATTACGCGCAAAATTGTGATCCATTCCAATATATATATATATATATATATATATATATATATATATATATATATATATATATATATATATATATATATATATATATATATACATATATATATATATATATATATATATATATATATATATATATATATATATATATATATATACAATTTTCTTCATACTATTCGCCATTTCCCGCGTTAGCGAGGTAGCGTTAAGAACAGTGGACTGATCCTTTGAGGGAATATCCTCACTTAGTCACATTCTCTGTTCCTTCTTTTGGAAAATTAAAAACGAGAGGGGAGGATTTTCAGCCCCAGTTCCCTATTTTAGTCGCCTTCTAAGACACGCAGGGAATACTTGGGAAGTATTCCTTCTCTTTCCCCAAAAAAAAAAAAAATATATATATATATATATATATATATATATATATATATGACAAAATAGCACTCGTGTGTTCTTCATACTCGAACTTGGAACCTCCTTGTTACAAGGGAAGGGGAGCATCTGCAAAAATGACTGTGGCTGCTCACTATTTACATATAAAGAGGCAGGCTGGAACACAAGTGCACATAGAAGGTATTTGGCCTCCTTAACTAATGACTTTAATTACGGAAGCATGTAATTAGCAAGGGATGTGCTGCCTCCTCCAATTAAAATTAAACGGCGACATTTATTCTACTCTATTTACATTATCTCAAGGTCCCGGAAAAATAAAAGCCAAAGGTAAATGTCCCCTTCCCTCGCCACTGAGCGAAGGGTTCCGCCTCTTCGAGTGGCATTCAAGTGGCACTCGAAGTCACGCGGTGGCTCGAGTGGAACTCAGCTGACCAGTCTAGAATGCCGTATTATTTGATCACGACACAGTATCTCCAGAGGAATTACGCAGCCGGTGATCACACTCTACCATGACACCATCTTAATGATCATGACACAACGAATCCTCCAGCCACCCTCGCTCTCCACACCAGCCCTCACGTCGGCCGGCAGTAGTCAAATATCCGGACTGACGCCCTTACAAAACCCGATACATCGGTTACGTATTGAGGGAAGCCCACACGTCCTACCAGATATGGTTTATATACCACTGTACACAGCAATTCTGATGGTTTATATACCACTGTACACAGCAAATCTGTGGTTTATATACACTGTACACAGCAAATCTGATGGTTATATACACTGTACACAGCAAATCTGATGGTTTAATACACTGTACATAGCAACTCTGATGGTTTATATTACACTGTACATAGCAATCTGATGGTTTATTACACTGTACACAGCAAATCTGTGGTTTATATACACTGTACACAGCAATTCTGATGGTTTATATACCACTGTACACAGCAATCTGATGGTTTATATACCACTGTACACAGCAAATCTGATGGTTATATACACTGTACATAGCAATCTGATGGTTTATATACCTGTACATAGCAAATCTGATGGTTTATATACCACTGTACACAGCAAATCTGATGGTTTAATACACTGTACATAGCAACTCTGATGGTTTATATTACACTGTACATAGCAACTCTGATGGTTTATATACCACTGTACACAGCAAATTGATGGTTTATATACCTGTACATAGCAAATCTGATGGTTTATTACACTGTACACAGCAAATCTGTGGTTTATATACACTGTACACAGCAATCTGATGGTTTATTACACTGTACACAGCAAATCTGATGGTTTATATACCACTGTACACAGCAATTCTGATGGTTTATATACCACTGTACACAGCAAATCTGATGGTTAATATACACTGTACATAGCAAATTGATGGTTTATATACCACTGTACACAGCAATTCTGATGGTTTATATACACTGTACACAGCAATTCTGATGGTTTATATACCTGTACATAGCAAATTGATGGTTTATATACCACTGTACACAGCAATTCTGATGGTTTATATACACTGTACACAGCAATCTGATGGTTTATATACCACTGTACACAGCAATTCTGATGGTTTTATATAACTGTACACAGCAAATCTGATGTTTATATACACTGTACATAGCAATCTGATGGTTTTATATAACTGTACATAGCAAATATGATGGTTTATATACATGTACATAGCAAATCTGATGGTTTATTACACTGTACATAGCAAATCTGATGGTTAATATACACTGTACATAGCAAATCTGATGGTTTATATTACACTGTACATAGCAAATCTGATGGTTTAATACACTGTACACAGCAATTCTGATGGTTTATTACACTGTACATAGCAATCTGATGGTTTATATACCACTGTACACAGCAAATCTGATGGTTTATTATACACTGTACACAGCAATTCTGATGGTTTTATATAACTGTACATAGCAAATTGATGGTTTATATACACTGTACATAGCAACTCTGATGGTTTTATATAACTGTACATAGCAAATCTGATGTTTATATACACTGTAACATAGCAAATCTGATGTTTATATACACTGTACACAGCAAATCTGATGGTTTTTATACACTGTACATAGCAAATCTGATGGTTTATTACACTGTACACAGCAATTCTGATGGTTTATATTACACTGTACATAGCAACTCTGATGGTTTATATTACACTGTACATAGCAAATTGATGGTTTATATACACTGTACATAGCAATCTGATGGTTTATTACACTGTACATAGCAAATCTGATGGTTTATTACACTGTACATAGCAACTCTGATGGTTTATATTACACTGTACATAGCAAATCTGATGGTTTATTACACTGTACACAGCAAATCTGATGGTTTATATACCTGTACATAGCAAATATGATGGTTTATATACATGTACATAGCAAATCTGATGTTTATATACACTGTACATAGCAATCTGATGGTTTATTACACTGTACACAGCAATTCTGATGGTTTATATACCTGTACATAGCAAATCTGATGGTTAATATACACTGTACATAGCAACTCTGATGGTTTATATACCACTGTACACAGCAATTCTGATGGTTTATATACACTGTAACATAGCAAATCTGATGGTTTATTACACTGTACACAGCAATTCTGATGGTTTATATACACTGTACACAGCAAATCTGATGGTTTATTACACTGTACACAGCAAATCTGATGGTTTAATACACTGTACATAGCAAATCTGATGGTTTATATACATGTACATAGCAAATCTGATGGTTTTATATAACTGTACATAGCAAATATGATGGTTTATATACAACTGTACATAGCAACTCTGATGGTTTATATTACACTGTACATAGCAACTCTGATGGTTTATATACCACTGTACACAGCAAATCTGATGGTTATATACACTGTACACAGCAAATCTGTGGTTTATATACACTGTACACAGCAATCTGATGGTTTATTATACACTGTACACAGCAAATCTGATGGTTTAATACACTGTACATAGCAATCTGATGGTTTATTACACTGTACATAGCAAATCTGATGGTTAATATACACTGTACATAGCAAATTGATGGTTTATATACACTGTACATAGCAAATCTGATGGTTTATATACCTGTACATAGCAAATTGATGGTTTATATACACTGTACATAGCAAATCTGATGGTTTATATACACTGTACACAGCAAATCTGATGGTTTATATACACTGTACATAGCAAATCTGATGGTTTATATACACTGTACATAGCAAATCTGATGGTTTATATACACTGTACATAGCAAATCTGATGGTTTATATACACTGTACACAGCAAATCTGATGGTTTATATACACTGTACACAGCAAATCTGATGGTTTATATACACTGTACATAGCAAATCTGATGGTTTATATACACTGTACATAGCAAATCTGATGGTTTATATACACTGTACACAGCAAATCTGATGGTTTATATACACTGTACACAGCAAATCTGATGGTTTATATACACTGTACATAGCAACTCTGATGGTTTATATACACTGTACATAGCAAATCTGATGGTTTATATACACTGTACACAGCAAATCTGATGGTTTATATACACTGTACACAGCAAATCTGATGGTTTATATACACTGTACATAGCAACTCTGATGGTTTATATACCTGTACACAGCAAATTCTGATGGTTTATATACACTGTACACAGCAAATCTGATGGTTTATATACACTGTACATAGCAACTCTGATGGTTTATATACACTGTACATAGCAAATCTGATGGTTTATATACACTGTACACAGCAAATCTGATGGTTTATATACACTGTACACAGCAAATCTGATGGTTTATATACACTGTACATAGCAACTCTGATGGTTTATATACACTGTACATAGCAAATCTGATGGTTTATATACACTGTACATAGCAAATCTGATGGTTTATATACACTGTACACAGCAAATCTGATGGTTTATATACACTGTACATAGCAAATCTGATGGTTTATATACACTGTACATAGCAAATCTGATGGTTTATATACACTGTACACAGCAAATCTGATGGTTTATATACACTGTACATAGCAAATCTGATGGTTTATATACACTGTACATAGCAAATCTGATGGTTTATATACACTGTACATAGCAACTCTGATGGTTTATATACACTGTACATAGCAAATCTGATGGTTTATATACACTGTACATAGCAAATCTGATGGTTTATATACACTGTACACAGCAAATCTGATGGTTTATATACACTGTACATAGCAACTCTGATGGTTTATATACACTGTACATAGCAAATCTGATGGTTTATATACACTGTACACAGCAAATCTGATGGTTTATATACACTGTACACAGCAAATCTGATGGTTTATATACACTGTACATAGCAAATCTGATGGTTTATATACACTGTACATAGCAAATCTGATGGTTTATATACACTGTACACAGCAAATCTGATGGTTTATATACACTGTACATAGCAAATCTGATGGTTTATATACACTGTACATAGCAAATCTGATGGTTTATATACACTGTACATAGCAAATCTGATGGTTTATATACACTGTACATAGCAACTCTGATGGTTTATATACACTGTACATTTTGTGGTGATCAGCTGAACATTACGTGGTCAAGTTACATTTCTCGGTTGAACTGCAGTGCTACAGTGTTGCCAAACATTATGTATTCAATGGTGAACATTAAGTGATGCAAAGTTACATACTTGCTGAACTACAGTAATATTGTCTCGACATACATTATGTGTTTATTGGTGAATATTATGTGATGAGTATTCTCAACGCTGTCTGCGCTACAGTAATATAGTATTTGACATTCATACAACTATGGGAAAACTATGCTAGTTGCTTGCTCAGCTATGCAATTGTTAATGGGTTGTTCACGACATCTATAATCGTAGTTACAAGTTTTGTGCGCGTACGACCACTGGTTGGCACAAGGTGGTTGTGGTGACGGACGTCCAGCAGTGGGTGGGGTGTACTGGGTCACAACTCTAACGGTCGCTGTGGTCAGCTGGGTCACAACCCCAACGGTAGCTGTGGTCAGCTGGGTCATAACTCTAACGGTCGCTGTGGTCAGCTGGGTCACAACTCTAACGGTCGCTGTGGTCAGCTGGGTCACAACCCCAACGGTAGCTGTGGTCAGCTGGGTCATAACTCTAACGGTCGCTGTGGTCAGCTGGGTCATAACTCTAACGGTCGCTGTGGTCAGGTGGGTCACAACCCCAACGGTCGCTGTGGTCAGCTGGGTCACAACCCCAATGGTCGCTGTGGTCAGGTGGGTCACAACCCCAACGGTAGCTGTGGTCAGGTGGGTCACAACCCCAACGGTAGCTGTGGTCAGGTGGGTCACAACCCCAACGGTAGCTGTGGTCAGGTGGGTCACAACCCCAATGGTCGCTGTGGTCAGCTGGGTCACAACCCCAACGGTAGCTGTGGTCAGCTGGGTCACAACCCCAACGGTCGCTGTGGTAAGCTGGGTCACAACCCAACACTATCAGAATGAACTAACATCATACACACTATCAGAATGAACTAACATTATACACACTATCAAAATGAACTAACTTCATACACACTGTCAGAATGAACTAACAGCTGGGTCACAACCCAACGGTAGCTGTGGTCAGCTGGGTCACAACCCCAACGGTAGCTGTGGTCAGCTGGGTCACAAGTCTCACTAGTTCACCTGTAAAAAGGTATCTCATTTGCATATCTCTTTTACAATAAAATTAATTGGAGGTAAACACTTGCGTGAAGATGGTCGGTCCAATAAAACATAACCCAAGTATCAAGCTGACGTACGTGTGTGTGTGTGTGTGTGTGTGTGTGTGTGTGCGTGTGTTGTGTGTGTGTGCGTGTGTTGTGTGTGTGTGTGAGTGTGTGTGTGTGCTACTAGATTCGTGCAAGTGGTTACACTACAAGCAAGAAGTCGTACCATCGTTTGTGGACGAAAACGTGTACAGTCTCGTGGAGGACCTTCTCCTTTCTCAATCCCTCATTACCCTGCTCCTGCGTGGAGCGCATCATCGATATTGGCAGGAGCCCCATACAAGTCGCTCCTGAGATCGTATAACAGTGATAATATATATGATACATGGCGGTGGGTACCATAGCTGCTGGTTTAGAAGCAGTCGAAGGGCGAGCCTTCCGCAAGCTGTGGGTGGCGGAATGGAACCCCGCCCCGGGCCTCCTGCTCCGGCAGTTCAGGGACACCCCAGTATACGTACGGGAGCCCGAGTCCATAAGGCTGGCGAGAGAACAAAAGCGTTCGGCCGACCTCCCGGCCATATTATCACCACCGTCGTCTATCTTCCACAGTCTGTGGTATTAAGCTCCTGTACGTTCTCTCGTTGCCACCCATTTTCTTCAAGTGTCTACAAAAAAAAAAAAAAATACGGAATGTTTGTACGCTAAAGGTCTGACGCAACACTCACAACACAACGAACACCGCTACAACATAATGTCACTCATGACCACATCAATTAACAAGTGAAGAATATCTTTACGCCACAGATGTGATCGCACAATCACACCCAATATTCATAGAATAAAAACACGAGAGGCACAGAAGAGCTGACTTCCATGTTCCACGAGATGATCTGTGGACACAGACAGATGGTAATGATACACGTATATGATGTCTGATATTTCCATATGGTAATCACCGCTACCTCACCCTTCATCATATCAGGTTCAGCCGAGGCAAAACCTGCAGCTACACTTCCTGATTTAGCTTGTTCAATAAACAAACATACTTTTTCATAATTAACCCCTTTATCCTTTATCAATCTAACCAACGCTAAAAAACTGTCATTAACAATTTACCGTTCCTATGTATGCTATGACATATACAAATCAAAATGGCTCCAGGAACAACCATGAACCACTTAATTACCGATCTGCTGGTGCGAATAAGGCTCGTTGTAACCAACTTCATCTTACATGGAAATCGGTCCGTCAACAAGCGAAATGCTCAACGACCATTACTCACTGAATAAACACCACACATTGAACAACCACACACTGAATAACCACTGCACACTGAACAACCACACATTGAATAACCACTACAAACCAATCAACCGCTACTGTGAACAACACAAGCACACTGAACAACCAATACGCCCTGAACAACCACTGTACACCGAACCACAACCCTGCACAACCATACCGCTGTCAACAACCACCACACCGTGAGTACAGTAAAGATAAAAGTAAATAATAATAACAATAACAATAATAATAATAATAATAATAATAATAATAATAATAATACTTTACCAAATCCTAAGCAATCATAAATCGCCCACAAGAACCATTTTACATAACGAACCATTACCATTCTAGTATGATAAGGAACAGCATCCATGGTAACGTATTTGGCTGCGATGGAACTCAATACAATGGACGGCAGCCAGGACAATCAAATATTCTAGCAAAGGACCAATTCGCGAAACACAGTCTTGCTAACGATTACGAAATATACTCTGGCTAACGACCAGGTCATGAAACATACTCTGGCTAACGACCAGGTCACGAACAACATACTCTGGCTAACGACCAGGTCATGAAACATACTCTGGTTCACGACCAGGTCACGAAATGTGCCCTTGCCAACAACTAGGTTACGAAACAATAACAAAAAACCCGGTCACCCAATTTACTCTGGCAGAAAACCAGGTCAAACATTCTCTAGGAAACAACCAAGTCACCAAACAAACTGATAAACAACCAAGTCACTAAATAAACTCTAGCAAACAACCAAGTCACTAAATAAACTCTAGCAAACAACCAGGTCACCAAACATACTCTAACAAACAAGCAGGTCACCAAATATACCATAGCAAACAACCAGGTCACCAAATATACCTTAGCAAACAACCAGGTCACCAAACATACTCTAGCAAACAACCAGGTCACTAAACATACTCTACCAAACAACCAGGTCACCAAACATACTCTAGCAAACAACCAGGTCACCAAACATACTCTACCAAACAACCAGGTCACCAAACATACTCTAGCAAACAACCAGGTCAGCAAACACACTCTAGCAAACAACCAGGTCACCAAACATACTCTAGCAAACAACCAGGTCACCAAACATACTCTAGCAAACAACCAGGTCAGCAAACACACTCTAGCAAACAACCAGGTCGCCAAACATTACCAAACAACCAAGTTAACACACTCTGACAACCAGGTCAGCACACATGCTATGACAAACAATAACGTCACCAAAAATACTCTGGCAAGCGCCCAGGTCTCCATGTATAATCTGCTGACTCAATAAGGCACTCCAGTGAACTGTACAAAATCCATCGTGTAACAAAGTCACTAGAATTACATTTCTCCTCACTAAACTGTCGTCAGGATTGCAGATACATACGACAAACAGAGAAAAATACAGACACATCTTTATTTCCACTTTGAAACAGGTCAAACAGAAACTCAGTTATGACAGCGAAAATCGACTGGCCCATTTCTTTTTTCAATTGGACAAACACAAATGCTCAAATCATTCTCACTTGCAGGGTGTCTCAAAATATTTATATACACGACTTGTATAAAAGTATATACATAATATACTTAACATATCAAGAAGGTGCTATATATAGCACGACAGTATGACCCCTTCAGCAGGTCAGTACGACCCCTTCAGCACGAAGGTACGACTCCCTCAAGACGACAATACGACCCTTTCAGCAGGATATCATGACCTAACAATTGACTTGACCTTTAAGGGTTAGGTTAAAGGCCAAGCTACAGTACCTAAGGGTCGTAGCACCGTGGTCAAACATCGCACCATCGCTCTCACTGGTCGTATCATCGTGCTCAAGGGTCGTACCATCGTGCTCAAGGGGTACAGAACTGAAAACATAGAATATATCTCTTTTTTTTACTGTTTTCTTTACCTAACTCAAATCAATTTGAGAAATCCAACAAATAACTATGACAATTTTGTATACATTTCGTAAAAAAGGAAACTGACTGATTTTCGCATCATCTGGCGAGAAACTGATCTGGTCTTGGAAGGATTCTGCGCTAACTACGTTGTACAAGTGAACAGCAGTTAATAATGGCCGGCCTTACCTTGCTTTCCTGCGGGGGAAAAAAAAGTTACCCACAAAGTTTAGGGGGCGCCGCCGCGTCCTTTCCTGGCATAATTCATCAACTTATAATTTCCAATGTCCACCCCAAGCTCTGGGAGTCTTAAAATCTACTTTCGATCATCCCAACTTGCAAAGTTGTCTTCTTGTTTGAACTTAATAAAAAATCATCATAACTTTTGATAACTCAAGTCTCTTGGAACAGAAATGGGAGAAATGAAGACCTCACTTAAAATTAAATTTCTGATTATAATCGAATGAAAAAAATAAGGGATATTTAAAGAAAATACAAATTCAATCAGTTTATCAGCTCATACACTCAAACAAATAAAAAAAAAAAAGGTCACTCTCGGAAGCCGGGCGAGGTAACGAACCCACCACACACCAGCGTCAGGGACGCAACTGAAGGCAGAGTCGCGGGTTACCGCCACCTGACGCCGCCACCCGCAAACGTTGCCAATTACCATTTTCTCCAGCCAATATCTTTTTTTTTTTTTTTCTTTCTTTCTTGGCTACCGTGATTCCCGGTCACTTGAACAAGCTCTGAAGGACAGTTTGATGAGAGATGAAAGCCTTCGGCAAGATTTTTATTTTTTTCCTCCACCCACAGAGGTGTTAAATAACATCGAGGGCGTGGTGATGGTCGCTGGCTGGGACTTGGCTGACGAAGAAGAGGAGGAGAAAATAGAGAGCTCCGTGCCAGAGCGTTTCAGGTTAAAGTAACAGCGAAAGGGATGCCAGAACACCGCTGCTGACCATTCCTCCTGTTCCGGGTGTATTATGGCAACAGAGGAACTGCACTAAACCTTTCCAGAGTTACTCTCGTTTTCTACGTGTTTGATGGTAGACGTGGAGTACTGCAACGCCGTTTCCACGCTTCTATAACGTTTTCTGCCACACGACAAGAGCAGCGTAACGGAACACCGTTCCAGAACGTACCACTTGTTTCGCGTGTCCCCTCCTTCCATCCCCCTTTCCCTTATATCACCACCAGCTACGTCAGACAGACTACGCACGAAATACCCACAAGATAAAATTGTGGTATAATAACGCTTCCTTTCCTGTTCCCAGTATTCATAAACAACACTGCTAGTTTTCCGCAAACAAAAGAGGCTCATCAGTGAGCGTCGGTGACCATAACATGACTGTCTACCGTGTCACTTTCCTGATAAACTTAACCCCTTCAGCGCGACGGTGCACTTCAACGCACCTCCGTGGTGTAGTGGGTTCCCATGCTGACCGTGACGTAATCACACACTGGACAGGGCCGAAGGCCTAGGTTCGAATCCTAGTAGCAGCAGTAGGTCCAGTCAACCCAACTATTCACCCTCCTCTATAGGAGTTGGGGTACCTGGCTTACGCTAGTGTGTGTGTGTGTGTATGTGTGTGGTTAGTGAAACTGCCTTGATTAAGCCATTGTATCATCCATACCCTCTTACCTAACATGAATACGTACCACAGTAGGATCCTTGAGCGCGAAGGTATTGCCCTTAAGCAGCACCACCAAGGAACGACACTTGAGCATGACAGTAAGGTCCAAGTTCATACCATCATACCAAAGCCTCGTTCATCCGCTCCTGGTTTGTTGAAAACTCGCATCGTTGTAACCAAGACGTTACTACATCACTGGTTAATCAACACACTGCCTTTAAACTTCACGCACACACACACACACACACACACACTCACACACAAACACACACACACACTCACGCACACACACACACCTGTACTTAGTAACACCATAAAAAAGGATAAAGAAAACAACCTTAAGTTCATACATCAGACTACCCTGGAACACACACACACACACACACACACACATACACACACACACACACTCACACACACAAACACACACACACACTCACGCACACACACACACACACACCTGTACTTAGTAACACCATAAAAAAGGATAAAGAAAACAACCTTAAGTTCATAAATCAGACTACCCTGGAACACACACACACACACACACACACACACTCCCTTTCTTCATCATCCGGAAGCAAATGGCAAAAATGCGTGGCTGAGGCGTACAGCCCCACCATCCGTAACCTCCCGTCACACTCAGGGAGACGTTCCATTATTTCCACGTCACCTTAACTACACCTAAATGACACCGTTACCCTCCAGGGTGGGAGGCCACATACATGTATACCTTATTTTCAGTGTTATTATGACACACAACCAGATATCAAATTAACCACAATGGTATATCGTATTCCAGTGTTTCAGGCCCACGATCTAATACTCAAATCAAACCCAAACACACACACACACACACACACACACACACACACACACACACATCTATCAATATGCACAACAACAGCACGACCCTTGAGTATGACCCTGGGTATAATGGCGTGACGTTTTGACCTTACCCTTAAGGTTCAGGTCAAGTCCCAGGCCATCATACCCAAGGGTCGTACCGTCGTACGGTCTATAACGTCATACCTAAACCCCGACCCCCTTAGACTGGATTGCCAAGGCCATCATGCAGACCGAACTACCACCACGAGAAATACAGACCATGAATACCATCTGGCTTCACGCTGGTCGTCCTGCCTTCCTCATATGGCGATATGCGAGGGTCACCAGCGCCACTATCCCAGTCTAAGCCTATATATATATACCAAGTCATCCCACGCTGACTCAAAATGAAAAATATAAAAACGACCCGGCCTCGCAGGTCTTGTGACGTAATGCGGCCCTGAATCCTCAGTTGTGAGGATACTGTGAGGAGAGGTATGGGTACTGTGAGGAGAGGTATGGGTACTGTGAGGAGAGGTATGGGTACTGTGAGGAGAGGTATGGGCACTGTGAGGAGAGGTATGGGTACTGTGAGGAGAGGTATGGGCACTGTGAGGAGAGGTATGGGTACTGTGAGGAGAGGTATGGGTACTGTGAGGAGAGGTATGGGTACTGTGAGGAGAGGTATGGGCACTGTGAGGAGAGGTATGGGCACTGTGAGGAGAGGTATGGGTACTGTGAGGAGAGGTATGGGCACTGTGAGGAGAGGTATGGGTACTGTGAGGAGAGGTATGGGCACTGTGAGGAGAGGTATGGGCACTGTGAGGAGAGGTATGGGTACTGTGAGGAGAGGTATGGGCACTGTGAGGAGAGGTATGGGTACTGTGAGGAGAGGTATGGGTACTGTGAGGAGAGGTATGGGTACTGTGAGGAGAGGTATGGGCACTGTGAGGAGAGGTATGGGTACTGTGAGGAGAGGTATGGGTACTGTGAGGAGAGGTATGGGTACTGTGAGGAGAGGTATGGGCACTGTGAGGAGAGGTATGGGTACTGTGAGGAGAGGTATGGGTACTGTGAGGAGAGGTATGGGTACTGTGAGGAGAGGTATGGGCACTGTGAGGAGAGGTATGGGCACTGTGAGGAGAGGTATGGGTACTGTGAGGAGAGGTATGGGCACTGTGAGGAGAGGTATGGGTACTGTGAGGAGAGGTATGGGCACTGTGAGGGAAGGTATGGGTACTTGAGAGTACTGTGAGGAGAGGTATGGGTACTGTGAGGAGAGGTATGGGTACTGTGAGGGAAGGTATGGGCACTGTGAGGGAAGTTGTGGATACTGTGAGGGAAGTTATGGATACTGTGAGGGAAGTTATGGATACTGTGAGGAGAGTTATGGGCACTGTGAGGGAAGTTATGGGTACAGTTGAGGGAAGGTATAGAAGGTGTGAGCAAAGCGCGGATGAATAACCGTTTTCGTTAGCGATGTAACAGCACGTTTTCTTTGTTTAGAGCCGATGACGTAGCATACAGGGTCCACCCACATGCGTATGGGTCGACTCGGTAAATATATATATATGGGCTTAGACCCCTGTCACTTGCCATGACGCAACTTGCCCTATCCGGGGTTGAAATATGATGATAACACTGACAATGGAGAGGTCGTGGCAGTCTCGCTCACCAACTCTGCCGGGACGACGCGGAGGGAGAGGAGGAGCAGGCAGTGGTGTCCAGTGTGGAATCGGTCGAACCCGAGGGTTAAGAGTAATGTATGATCTGGCTGCACATCCCTCATTACCATCCTATTTCATCAAGGCGTCACGGTAATACATAAGTGCCATTAACGTATTTCTTCATTTTTACACTTGTCCCGAACGAATTGCTCTTCAGGCTAATTTCAACTCTTCTGTCAAATTAACTTTAATTAAAAGCGCCGTTTCGCTGACACTCTCCCAGCACGGTACTTAGAATATCATTAAAAATGAAATATATAACTATAATTATATCGTTAAATAAGCCTTTATTCAGATATATAGACACTACTTAGCTGCCCTATTGAACAATGGGAACAAACTAACGAGGAAGACTATATGGTGAAGACATAAAAATTTCACGAACTGTATAACATAAATATAAATATCTAGATACGGTAACTTATGAAAATACAACTCTCTTCCCGTTTACATGATAATCACACACACACACACACACACACACACACACACACACACACACACACACACCTGTAATAACCCCAAGATCGGTTTCTATTAGTTCTCGTGTTATCCAGGAGATGAAAAGCTCCTGCAGTCTAAGCCTGCGCTACTTTCAGTATCAGGGAATTACAGACTCCTCTGGAGTTATAAGGTTGACAAGACGGTACAGTACACTCCATGGTACAGCCCCGCCACACGTGACTTTTCTTCTCGGTGCAACTTCGGAAAGTAGGAGTCCGGTAACACTCTACACATGAACACAAACAAACAGAATCCAGCCAGCGACTCCAAGAAGATCCCCCCAACCCACCCCATCCCACTCTTACCCCCGGGTCTTGCTGCCACATCCATCATCTGCAGCATCGGTCAACCACCCAGTGTGTCTCCTCTCTGTGTCTGTCTCCTGATGTATATACGTACATCTGGTGACGAGTGGGGAACCGTACCTCCACCACTGTCTCCGGTGGGTTGGGGTGGGGTATGGTGGGTTGGGGTGGGGTATGGGGTGGGGTGGGGTATGGTGGGTTGGGGTGGGTATGGGGTAGGTATGGGATGGTATGGGGTGGGGGTGTATCGTTTCAACCCTCGCATCACCTCCCCATAAACTTGCCTTCGATCTGGTGACGCGGTTGGCCCGCTATAGTTATCGTTCGCTCTTCATCTCGCTTCCTGTCGCTCTGAGGGAAAAAAATTTTTGCTTGTGGTTGTAAGTCATTCCTTCCAACAACCTCTCTCTCTCTCTCTCTCTCTCTCTCTCTCTCTCTCTCTCTCTCTCTCTCTATCTATCTATCTTGAAACCCGCTTGGGCGCGACGGTACGATCCCTGGGTACGGTGACCTAACCAGAGCATCGTGCTCACGGGTCGTACTGTCGTGGTTATGGGGTCGGAGGTCGGGGATATCATACTAAAGGTCGTACCTGTCACGCTTAAAGGGCTAAGTTCCTTATATCCATCATATATAAATTTCAATCATAAGTTCCTTACGACAATTATATATAAATTTCAATCATAAGTTCATTATGACAATTATATATAAATTTCAGTAAGTTCATTATAACAGTTATATACAAATTTCAATCATTCACAACTTGATATTTCACTCCAAAGCCTACATTCCATTCCCCCCTCCTTCCTGTAATGTGCGTCGCTACCAAGTTTAACACGACACAAATGCAGGAGTATCCCCTTCCCCTAGCGGCTATGTTCCCGTTTTTTGTTCGACTCTGACTTGAGGAGCGACACTAGAGCTGTGTTTCCGGACGTGACTCCACAAAGTTATCTTGACACAAGTATTAAATTTTGCTTCCTGTGAGTGATGGGCAAGTGCTTGGCTCCGACAGGGGGACATTAAATATTTCTTTCTCCCAACGATGCGATTACTCCACACACATATATTCACAAGAAATTAATACCAGTAGAGAGAGAGAGAGAGAGAGAGAGAGAGAGAGAGAGAGAGAGAGAGAGAGAGAGAGAGAGAGAGAGAGAGAGAGAGAGAGAAATAGACAGATATAGACAGACAGATTGATAGACAGATAGAAACAGATAGATGGAAAAATGAAACACGATGAAGATCCGAACGCTTGTGTGAGAATTCATAATTGCAGAAATACACAGTGACGTCATGCTCGTAACCTGTTACGTACCATGTGTATCAGTCAAACCTTCATACGTTCATTATCTCTCTAGCCCTCAGGAGGAGAATTCTCACGTGTTTCATGTTCCTTAAGTCTACCACCACATTCCTAAATCATGGGTTTTGTGATTTATCTCCACACACACACACACACACACACATATACATATATGAGAGAATCATAAAAAGCTGACTGTCTTCGCACATCATAATAATTCATCCCCGAAGCAGAACTTTTCAAAAGGTTTATAACCCAGTTATAAAGTTATGACTCCCCCTACAATTT